>NC_142471.1:46338181-46641212 GCF_049115385.1 Moschus berezovskii | reverse complement strand
AGATGCTTAAGTGAAAACTGTTCATGCTGTCTGAGCAGTCAGTCACAGAGATGCTTATGTTCACTAGAGTACCAATATTAGATTTTATAAAATAATCTGACAAGGGTGTGTGTAATTATTTTCTGATGTTTAAGGGATATGTGTAGATTCAGCCTACTGTAATCATGTAATTTTGCTATTGCTTTTCGCTAACTCCTTTTTTTGGAAATGCCATTTTTTTTTATAAGGTATATGCTTTTTGAAATAGTTGGCCATGAATGTGTATATTTACATTTCTGAATTAAAATGGAGTTAAAGTAACTAGCAAATTTGATTGATATATTTGACATTTACTGTACCTAAAATTAATCACCACCAGATTGTGCTAAGGCAGCAGGAACTTCTTATATAGGTAAATAATTAATTTCCATTATTTCTCTTAATTTTACCAATCTTTTTACTGTAAGACGACTACAACAAAAAAAAGAATACTCTCTTCCTTCCTTTTCTCTCCTCACAGCTACTATTCCTCTTCCTTTTCAAAGCACCAAGCTCTTACAAATTTGAAAATGTTATATAAGTGCAGATAATATGTTTTGAAATTTTAAAGCAGCAATACTCTTTTAAATTGAACTTTTGGGAAGAATAAGAAATGAACATATTTTTTATTATTTTGAATTTATAAAATTTTCCAAATAGTAAAACTGCACAAAGTTAGTATCATCATTCTGTCACTTTGTTCACAAATAAACTATTTTTTGGTAATTAAATCATTGATTATATTTGATGGAAAATACAGAAAACATGAAATCATCTTCTAGCACGTTAAAAATACTTTAAAAAAATTTTACTGGCTAAGAAACTACATACTTAAAGTTGACTGTAAACAAAAATTCTAAATAGGCTAAACATTTAAAAATGACCCTAATGGCAGAAAGTAAAGAAGAACTAAAGAGCCTCTAGAAGGTGAAAGAGGAGAGTGAAAAAGCTGGCTTGAAACTCAACATTCAAAAAACTAAGATCATTGCATCTGTTCCCATCACTTTATGGCAAATAGAAGGGGAAAATTGGAAGCAGTGACATGTTATTTTCTTGGGTTCCAAAATCACTGTGGATGGTGACTACAGACATGAAATTAAGACACTCCTTGGAAGGAAAGCTATGACAAACCTGCTGCTGCTGGTGCTAAGTCGCTTCAGTCGTGTCCAACTCTGTGCAACCCCACAGACGGCAGTCCACCAGGCTTCGCCATCCCTGGGATTCTCCAGGCAAGAACACTGGAGTGGGTTGCCATTTCCTTCTCCAATGTGTGACAGTGAAGTCGCTCAGTCTTGTCCGACTAGTAGCGACCCCATGGACTGTAGCCCACCAAGCTCCTCTGTCCATGGGATTCTCCAGGCAAGAGTACTGGAGTGGCTTGCCATTAGTATTAAAAAGCAGAGACATTACTTTGCTGACAAAAGTCTGTATAGTCAAGGCTATTTTTCCAGTAGTCAGGTACAGAAGTGAGAGCTGGACCATAAAGGAGGCTGAGCACTGAAGAACTGTTTTCAAACTGGTCCTGGAGAAGACTCTTGAGAGTCCCTTGGAATGCAAGGAGATCAAATCAGTCAATCCTAAAGGAAATCAGCCCTGAATATTCATTGGAAGGACTGATTCTGAAGCTGAAGCCCCAATATTTTGGCCACCTGATGTGAAGACCTGACTCACTGGAAAAGACCCTGATGCTGGAAAGCAAAAGGAGAAAGGGAGTGGTAGAGGATGAGATGGTTAGACACCAAACTGTCAGATGAAATTCATCCACCTCTGAGCCCTGTGAAGGATTGCCTGTTGAGTACAGTGCTGTTACATTAAATTATGCAAATTTAATATAAATATTTGAAAGTTGTATTTTATGTACGATGTTTAAAATAGTGCAATCTTTAAATTTTTAAAAATGGCTGGAGTCAGAATTTCAAAACACTTGAACAGCAAAGTGAGGGCAGTGTTTGATATTACTATATGCAGTCACTTAATACACAAAATTTAACTTTATCATGTGTCAGTTTCCTATATATGTTGTGTATGTGCTTTGAAAGTTTTGTAAATGATCTGCTGACTTGTACTGCTATTTTAATATTCAGTGTTGTTATAATTCAAAAAACTTTAAAAAATATCAACCAACCCAAATATTCATTTAGGAGTGGTGTTAATGCTTGTGCTGTAAAATATTTCTAAAAACTGGTAACTCTGGAACAGAATCATGTTTGTAATAAAATTTTTTTCTGATGCACTGTTGGATTGATAGGTAACAGCATGGGATACTTAGAACCTATGGAGCAGATTGAATCTAAATTCTCTATCCTATTTGTAAATTTATGATTTTTAAGAATTCTCTCTCTGGAACCCTCCTGGCAGTCCAGTGGCTAAGACTCTACAGTTCCACTGCACAGGGCATGGGTTTGATCTCGACCTGAACTAGGATCCTGCATTCTGCCTGGCAGAGCCAAAAGCAAAAAGATAACAAAGGAATACCCTCTTTGCACTTTTTTCCAATGGGAAAATTAGTACTTGATGAGTGAATCTTGTCCTATCCACACTTACACATTCCTCACTCCACTACTCTGTATTATATAATACATGGGTTTGTTGAATCTTGGTTTAAAAAGACAGCTTCAAAAACCTAACACAACCTCTACAAGACACTCTTAGAATGAGGCACTTTGAATATGGACTTCATATTAGATGATTTTTATGGTTAAATTTTATAGGTGTGATAATGGTATTGTGATTATGTAAAAGTATGTCAGAAGATACAGGATGACACATTTAGGGCTCAAGTTTCATCACAAGTAAAGACAGATAAAACCATGGAAGGATACTAACATCTGTTGATTCCACATGAAGTATGCCTGGTCACTGAATCTTCCAAATTTTCTGTTTGAATTTGTCGAAATATTTGGACAATTTTAAATATATTGGGAAATATATTGACCAAGAAAATGTTTATATTGCTTACTGAAATTCTTATGACTTGAAAATCCCATTTGCGTAAACTGTCAAATGGTTGTGCACGTTATCTAAGAGAGATGATACTTTTTTTCAGTTGGTGTGCATTTTCACTCCTCTAACAATTTTGTGTATTGACAATGTCAACCAAAAAAGAATGCACAACCTAAAAGTTGGGAGCTTTATACAACAGACATTCTTAGGACTTCAGGCCTGGGAGACGGCCTCTCAAGTAACCTTGGGAAAATTGCTCCAAGGAGGTGAGGGGTTAGCTAGGATATACAGGGGTTTTTTAACAAAGGGTAGATAGTATGAATGACACAAAATTATTGTAAATTAAAGGAAAACTAAACATCTCAAGGAATTTAGCGCTTTTCTACGCATGGTAAGATACAAGAGTCTGGGCTTGAACCAATCCTTTGATACCTACCTCAGCTATCAGCCAGTATCCTGAGCTTCCTCAGGGCGCACCATGGGGTGTGGTTGCAATCTGAAGGCTGCCAAAAGGCAGGTATTCCTTGTTTCCTTTCTGAGTTCCCTTAGGGCTCACCAATTCATCCTCGAAGGTGGCCACAACCACTGACGACTATGACATTCTTTGTTTACTGATATGGCAGGCAATATTCCATTTCTCACAAGTAATTCTGAGAAGCTGGCATCATATTTTATCATGATTACTACAATTGCCAACACCACCACACTGAACTGCTGTGCCTCCTGGGAGAAGCCCTATTGTCAACAGGTTTTCAAACTTTGCACTCTAGGTCTCTTCTCACATCTCTTCCACCTGCGTCAGCAACAGCCACCTCACATCCGCTTCCCTACTCTGACCGACGGTTTAGGTCTCACTGCCAGCTTGTGGCCAGGATACCGCCTGTAGGCCAGATGTGGAAGTGCCCTTCAATTCGGACCGGCGCTCTGGCGCATGCGCCGCGTGGCGCGCAGCCTCAGTCGGATGCGGCGGGACTGAAGCGCTCTCGGGGCGTGGCTGGTGCGAACGCGAGTCGGGCCTGCGTGAGGACCTGCTTCGGCCCTAACTGCCGGCGGGAGGCCTGGGAGAGTGAACGGTTCGGTCCGGTCCTTGAGGTCTTATCGGCGCCTTCGAGTCCCAGGGAAAACCGCTGTACTGCTGGCGGCCACTGCTCTGAGGCCATTGCGCAATCCGTGAGGACAGCAGGGAGTCCTCGCCCTTCCACTCTAATAGGTCCGAAAACAGATTCAGAGAGGCCAGCTAGTGCCTCTAAACCGCACCGGCAGCGGGAGACGGCGCTAGGACGCACATCCACGTTAGTTTCCTCCCGACAAAACCATCTGCCTAGTCTGGCGTTGTATCCGTCCCTGCACTGAGCCAGAGGTCATCGCTTGCAGTATAACGTGGACTCTCACCACGGGACACTTGTATTCCTGGGTTTCCTGGTGTTCCTTAAGGGCTCTGGGATCACAATTCGTAATGAGTTATGGGCCTGGCCTGATGTGTCCAGCCTGTGTGTTTTCAGAAGTCCTGATTTGAGTTTCTGGAAAGACCTACCTGAGATTTGGGGGCTCTGGAAGTTGGAATCCTCATGTAGGTTCCAACTAAAATGATTTTGTCCCCTAGGTTCAGCTTCTGGTTCCCAGGAACAAAGCCGATCTTTTAAAGTTAAGAGGAATCTCACCTGGAAAGTGGCTCATCTGAGTGGAGACCTCGCACCAGGACCTCAGAACCCTTGAGGAACAAGGCCAAGAAAGAGCAGATCCCAGATTTGCATGGCTGATAGCACAAAGTAACCCTTGTGTTCTGCAAGCCTCCTTTCAGACTGTGACAACTTGTTTGAACTGGAGAGGAGAGATGAGCTGGGCTAAGGCAAGGGGCAAATTTGCCCAGGACATTACAGTTTTTAGGGTTTCAGAGAGCATAGTATGGGGGAAAGACATACCACCTACCACTAAGAAAATGTTATCTCAGACACTCCTAAAAGCCTTTGACTTATTTCAGGTTCTCCATTCTTTCCAGTTCTTGAAGAGGCCTCACAACATGCCCCTTATCACATGGGGCATTGAGAGCTGTGTGTACTTCCTTCATCCTCACTTCACAGACACAGGAAGTGAGTGCAGGAAAGAGCCTCCTGGATTACTTGTTTCTGCCTAGCACAAAGGATGAAGAAAACTTAGCCCCAGAGGATGAATGTCCAGGTCATCCTATTCTTGGCAGCCTAGCCAATAGTCAGATTTTCAGACACAGTTGAGTCAAACCTGCTACTGCTGCTGCTGCTAAGTCACTTCAGTCGTGTCCGACTCTGTGTGACCCCATAGATGGAAGCCCACCAGGCTCCCCCTTCCCTGGGATTCTCCAGGCAAGAACACTGGAGTGGGTTGCCATTTCCTTCTCCAATGTGTGAAAGTGAAAAGTGAAAGTGAAGTCGCTCAGTCGTGTCCGACCCATAGCGACCCCACGGACTGCAGCCTACCAGGCTCCTCCATCCATGGGATTTTTTAGGCAAGAGTACTGGAGTGGCTTGCCATTGCCTTCTCCGTGAGTCAAACCTAGTTTCTTATCAAAAGAGTGAGAAACTACTGCCAAGGTATTTAAGGACCAACAGATGTTCTACAGGAGGATATTTCATCTAACTAGTGTATGGAGCGTATAGGTAAGAGAACCAGGAAATGCAGGGCAGAGCAGATCCCTTGTGATCTATTCTTTCTCCTCCAGCCTCACTCTTGTAGTTCTCTACATGTAGTGTCCTTGATCCCACAGAAAATAACAAATCTTAAGTGAGTTATTCTTTTCCTCCAATTAGTGTCTTATGTGAGACTTTTTAGGGTTAGTAAGTTACAATGGAAATACAGAAATAGAAGAAAACCAACTTCAAAGATAATATACAGGAACACATCAGTACCAGGATGAAGTAATATGCAGAAATATGCAGATTCTATGCTGTTACTATTCTGTGCTACTGTTGACCCAGTTTGTCTGCATTTTCTTAGTCATAGCAAAAATGCAAATGTTGTTACATGATTTGTGTTGGCCCTTAAAGAAATCATCATGCTAATAAATCATCATGCTAATTCCTCATAAGACAGTAAGAATCCTAAAAAAAAGTTTCTTTCCTAATCTTCCTGTAGGTATCACAGTAAATAATCTTTCAGTGACTATGGGAAATGGGTGCAACCAGCTGCCTGCAATTGCTCCTCAGGGAAGCAGCACTTTGTGCTGAAGGAGAATTCAGTCAGTTCGTTTCTAGGTGATGCAAGACTGTGGTCTTGCAGACCTCTTTGGCTTTGGTATGTAGGCAATGTTGGCTCCTAAAATAAGTTGGAATGGGTTTATTCCTAGAAGAGTTCATATAGAATTGTTACTATGTCTTCCATAAATGTTTGGTAGAATTCACTTGTACCATCTGGCCTGTACTTTGTGTGGGAAGCTTGTCAGCTACAAATTGTTAGTAGAGCTATTCAGTTTTCTCTTTCTTCTTGAGTGAGCTTTGGTAGCTTGTATTTCAACAACTTTTTCTATTTCAACTAAGTTGTTGGATTTATTGGTGTAATTAATAAAATTTTATGCTACTTTAGCCACATCCCACACATTGTTATATTCATTCAGTTCAAAATATTTTCGGATTTTCATTGTCATTTTCTCTTTATCCCATGGCTTATTTCAGTTCAGTTCAGTTCAGTTCAGTCGCTCAGTCACATCCGACTCTCTGCGAGTCACTAACTTCCAAATGTTTGGCAACTCTACAGATATCTTTCTGTTAGCAATTTCTAATTAAATTCTATTCTGGTCAGAGTGTATCTTGTATGATTTCCATTCTTTTAAATTGTTTGCAACTTTTTTTGCCCATAACACGTGCACTTGGAAAGAATGTGTATTATGCTGTTGTTGGAGTATTCTATAAATGTTAGTCAAGTTAGTTGATAATCTTATATCTTAACTGATTTTCTGTCCATTTGTGCTATCAATTACCCAAGTGTTGAGATTGATAATTTGCCTACAGCTATTTCAATTTTGTATTTATTTCATGCATTTTGAAGCTCTGTTTTAAATGTATTGGAGCTAGAAGATAACTGTTTTCCTGTTGGACGCACACAAGTACAATGCAGGTCTGTCTCTAAGGGCCATTTGATTTCTCCAGAGAAGAAATTTCTCATCTTTTGCTGGAGAGTAGGTCCCAGTTGATAATGCACATGGGTTAGGGGAGGAGGACAAGTGTGTTTGGAAAGAGGGGAATGTCCCCAATACAACTGAGCAGCAAGTTCACTGCTTTCCCTTTCATGTCTCATGTTCAGAGTATTACGCATTTCTGAGCCTGTAGCCAAACTGGTTCCTTTTTGTCCTTAATATAAACAGTATAAATGGCCCCTGCTTCTGCTCTGATACAATAGTTGTCCTTCATATTTCAAATTTTTATCGAGACCTCCTGTTTACTGGTGGTTTTTCTCTTGTTCTCTTCATTGCTGTGATTTTATAAATGTAAAAAGTTTCTAGCATTTTATTGCTGTCCAGAGAGATGTTCAACACAGCACATTTTCTAGTCCTTTCCCCTTACCCTTTTGCTTAGCTGACCAAACCCTGAATGATTTCTGTAGCGGCTGGAATCAGCTACCACACACTCCCTATGTATTAGCTTTTCCCAGCTCTATGTCTTGAACCTGCTTGTCAGTATCACCTACTCTCAGTTCAGTTCAGTTGAGTTGCTCAGTCGTGTCCGTCTCTTTGTGACCCCATGAATCACAGCACGCCAGGCATCCCTGTCCATCACCAACTCCCGGAATTCACCCAAACTCATGTCCATCGAGTTGGTGATGCCATCCAGCCATTTCATTCTCTCTCGTCCCCTTCTCCTCCTGCCCCCAATCCCTCCCAGCATCAGTCTTTTCCAGTGAGTCAATTCTTCGCTTGAGGTGGTCAAAGTATTGGAGTTTCAGCTTTAGCATCAGTCCTTCCAATGAACACCCAGGATTGATCTCCTTTAGAATGGACTGGTTGGATCTCCTTGCAGTCCAAGGGACTCTCAAGAATCTTCTCCAACACCACAGTTCAAAAGCATCAATTCTTCAGCGATCAGCTTTCTTCACAGTCCAACTCTCACCTACTCTCAGGTACCACTCCAATGCCAGTTTTACCCTCACAACTACTTTGGGCATGTTGCTTTGGACTTTCCCTGGCTCTCATTACCTACCTTGCCTTAACGCTCAGTTATGACCCCTTTTTGCCAATAAAAGTACAGTAAGAAAGGTCATGAAGCTGCAAATGTGAACTTCCAAATTTCTTTCTGGCTGTGCTGGGTCTTTGTTGCTGCACAGTCTTTCTCTAGTTGTGGTGGCTTTTCTTGTTGCAGGGCACAGGCTTGAGAGAGAGTAGACTTCAGTAGTTGTGGTATATGCGCTTAACTGCATCTCGGCATGTGGAATCTTCCCAGACCAGGGATCAAACCCTGTCCCCTGCATTGGTGGGCAGATTCTTAACCACTGGATCACCAGGGAAGTACCCTGTTTCTTTTTATCCCCTAACTCTGGCTGTCAATGGGTTAAAAGATTATAATTTAGAAGTGTAACTGTAAGTAGTGATAATATATTCACCAGTATTTTAACCTTAAGATCTTAAACAATCCATATAGAAAGTAAACAGCACCTACTGAGTAGGTAAGAATTTTAAGAATTTAATCTATAACCTAGATTCTTTGCCAAATTTGTGATGGAATTATCGATCAAATACAATTATTGAGATTTTCCAAAGGTCTTTGTTCAGGTACCAGTAAAAGATCAATCTTAGGACAACCCTTGAATTCTGAAAAAGAACCATTTTGCAACACGTTTTCTTTTTTCATTTTCACGTCTGAAGTTGGGATGTCTTAAAAATTAACAAAGTGTTTTCTCTTTGTCAATCTATGGCATCTTCAGGACTTGATGAAATGTGAGACATGCCCTGTTGTTCTTCCTGCATTTTCTTTTCAAATAATTTTATTTTTGTCTGTGCTGGGTCTTCGTTGCTGCGTAGGCTTTTCTCTAGTTGCAGTGAGTAGGGGCTACTCTCCAGTTACAGTTCAAAGGTTTCTCATTTGCTGTGGCTTCTCTTGAAGAACACAGGCAATAGGGCATGCAGGCTTCAATAGTTGTGGGCTCAGTAGTTGGGGCTCCTGGGCTCTAGAGCACAGGCTTAGTTGGTCCAAGCCATGTGGGATATTTTCAGATCAGGGATTGAACTTATGTCCCCTGCATTGGCAGGTGGATTCTCTTATCACTGAGCCATCAGGAAGGCTCCTTTTCCTGCATTTTCATGCACAAGTTCCTTTTTCTGACTTTCCCTCCAAGCTTCCTTACCACAATCAGCAAAATGCTTCCCAAGGACTCTGACCACATTTCAATTGTATTAAGAAAGCTAATGCTTCTGATGCTAAAGCTGAAACTCCAATACTTTGGCCACCTCATGCGAAGAGTTGACTCACTGGAAAAGACTCTGATGCTGGGAGGGATTGGGGGGCAGGGGGAGAAGGGGACGACAGAGGATGAGATGGCTGGATGGCATCACCAACTCGATGGACATGAGTCTGAGTGAACTCCGGGAGTTGGTGATGGACAGGGAGGCCTGGCGTGCTGTGATTCATGGGGTCGCAAAGAGTTGGTCACAACTGAGTGACTGAACTGAACTGAATGCTTAAAAGAGAAAAATAAAAGCTAAACAGAGTTAAAAAACATTGCTAAATTAAGGTATGTATAAAAGGAGACCTGGAAAACAGGTTAGTGTATAACCATTTGAGACTTGGACTTTAGATCTACTCTCTGGACTCACTACACATGGATTCTTATGATTATATTTGGCTCTAAGTCCCAAACAGATTATATATATCAGCCAATTAGAAGACATATGTGACAAACAAGAGTCAAATCCAGAAGAGATGTTCACTTATAATCTTATGAGGTCAGGAGGAACTGGGAGGGATTTATAATTCTAGAGATCACCAAAGCAGAATCATGTCAATTGTCATACCATCTTATGGTATCCAAACTAGTGAGGGTATTATGCAATGCCAAAGTCCAGATGCTCAGTCACTACCCTCATCATTCTATGTGGGCTCCTCTGCTGGTGCTGCTGAGTTGCTTCAGTTGTGTCCGACTTTGTGCAATCCCATAGACGGCAGCCCACCAGGCTCCCCTGTCCCTGGGATTCTCCAGGCAAGAACACTGGAGTGGGTTGCCATTTCCTTCTCCAATGCATGAAAGTGAAAAGTGAAAGTGAAGTCCCTCAGTCTTGTCTGACTCTTAGCGACCCCATGGACTGCAGCCCACCAGGCTTCTCTGTCCATGGGATTTTCCAGGCAAGAGCACTGGAGTGGGGTGCCATTGCCTTCTCCAGTGGGCTCCTCTGAGTTGGAGTCAAATATTCTGGGATTATCTCTTGAAGGAAAGCAAGTCTTAATCTGTCACCTTCCTCCATTTCTTATTAGACATTAGCAACATTTCCTCTAAATTTAACATGTCACTTTCCTGTTATCCATGTCCAGTTAACTGCTTCAGGTTACCTTTGATCAGGATGTACCGGTTATAACCCCACCTCCTCAAGGTAATAAATATTGCATCTATATTTCCCCCATCATTTTTTCATGTATGGATACTAGTCACTGGTGAATAAAATATAGCTGACTAGGGAGCGTGATTCATGGGGTTGCGAAGAGTACATGACTGAGTGACTGAACTGAACTGAGGGAACCTTTTAAGCACCACTTGGGGAATCAGTCATTGTTTAGAAAATCAGGGATGCAATTAGTTTATTGAATAGTAACTTCTGTTTTACTTATGTATTCACTAAAAAACAATCAATTTTCTCTCAACTATTTTACAAGCTTTTTGTTTTAACTTCTAGGAGATGATCCTTAACCCTCTGTTTCCTAGCTCCACAACCCAATTGAATTATGTGTAATACAGTGCATATTTTAAGCCTTGTCGTCTCAAAACATACTCTCCAAGCCTTTCCCAAGTTCCAAAGTGTAAATTTAATCAGAGAAGAGAGAAAATGCAGAAAGAAAGGAAATAAACCAAGCAAAACAAAATAATAATAGTTTAGCCATTAAGTGAAGCAAGGACCTGTAATTCCTCCCCAATATAGATAATATTCTGAGCCATGTCCTTTGAGCTGTTTTGTAGATACTGAAACTGCCACCAGATGCAAGAAGTTAATTGTTTGCTGCCCACAAGCAAGCAGACCCCAGATGAGTTAGAAACAGAAGGCTGATGATGTTGACTCCTAATTGCCTTACCATTAATCAATGAGAAGAACGTCCATGAGCTGATTATGCACCCCACAGTTCCTTGTTCCTCACCTTATGTTTCCTTGAAAGCCATCAGTTTGGGTCTGATGAGCACTAGCTGTTTGGACTCCTTTGGTGCCCTGCAATAAATGGTGCACTTCCTTTACAACCCAGTGTCAGTAGATTGGCTTTACTCTGCTTGGCCAAGAAGACCGAAGTTTGGCTTAGTAACAATGCTGCAAAATCAAATGACTTTTGGGGGTTATAGCAAATATTAAAACATATTGTGCAATCATAATTTAAAGAGGGCTACCCAGGGCTGGAAGGAAATACGAAAAACACAAGGCACACGATTTGAAGAGAAAGCCAATGTTCAATTCTCAGAGAGTATGAACAAAGGAAACATGTTCTGCCTAGACAAATATAAGGTTCTTGCACTTAGAAATGCTGGGTAGGATATATAACTCTAATAACACTGGCTGAATGGCAAAGTACGGACGTTTTCACTCTACCCATCTGAGCAACAAGAACAATCAATTCACTGTGTAGCATAACAAAGTGCTTGGTACCTAAATATATTAAGTGAATGACCATATCTGAATACTCTTACTATATCCTGAGAATGTGAAAGTAAGAGTGATGTTAGAAACACTGAAGTCTTTGGAGTAAGAGCATGTGATTGAAGACCTCATTTAATGAGGATCTTTCCTGTGGACCCGCTGGTGTATGTGGAGGTTGGAGCTCTGGCTGAAGCCCTTCCCACATTTGTTGCACTCATAGGGCTTCTCTCCAGTGTGGACTCTCTGGTGGATGAGGAGTTTGGAGCTCTGGCTGAAGCCCTTCCCACACTTGCCACAGTGATAGGGCTTCTCCCCAGTGTGGACTCTCAGGTGGATGCGGAGGTCTGAGCTCTGGCTGAAGCCCTTCCCGCACTGGTAGCACTGGTAAGGCTTCTCCCCCGTGTGTGAAGAGCGGTGGATGTGAAGGTTTGAACTCTGACTGAAGCCCTTTCCGCACTCCCCACACTTATAGGGCCTCTCCCCTGTGTGGATGCGCTGGTGGATGTGCAGGTTGGAGCGCTGACTGAAGCTCATACCACACTCCCCACACTCGTAGGGCTTCTCGCCGGTGTGCACTCGCTGATGGATGTGCAGTTTGGAGCTCTGAGTAAAGCCCTTCCCACACTTGTCGCATTTATAAGGCTTCTCACCTGTGTGGACTGAATGATGAATGAGCAGACTTGAACTCCTGGTGAAGCCCTTCCCACACTTATCGCACTTATAAGGCTTCTCATCTGCGTGGACTTCACGGTGGATGAGGAGACTGGAGCTCCTTGTGAAGCCCTTCCCACACTGATCACATCTGTAGGGCTTTTCTTCGGTGTGGTCCCTCTGATGAAGGACTAGCTCTGAGCGCTCACTGAAGTCCCTACCACACTGACTACATCTGTACACTTTCTCTGAAGGGCGGATTTTTTCACCAGGGTGACCACCTGGGCTGGCAGTACATGTTTTCCCACAGTCTTGATGGCTACAGGGCTTCTTTGTACGAGCTCTCTGTTGACGATGACTGGCCACCCGGGATTTCCAACCACAAATGTCTTTGTGGTTATAGTCAAAGGGCTCCAAGGATTCTTTCAGCTGGCCAATATGGCGAACTGTCTCCCCTTTGAATAATGGCAAGACCACTTCTTTTACATCAGCCACAAGTTTATCTTGAAGGTTCTCTGAACAATGCTCAATGGGAGGACTTCTTCCTCCTGTCAGTTTCCTCTCAGTGCTTTCTTCAGTTACAAACAGACTTTCGCTTTCCTGAGGATCCTGGGGCTCATTCTTACAGAATGAGGAGTCCTGGGTGGCCATTTGGATTGGGACTTTCAAAGATGAATATTCTTCACTCTCCATGTTTTTTTAAATCATCACTCTGAAGAGTCACCACACTGTTTGTGGTTCCTGGAAATATGAGAAGATACTTTTCTCCACTTCTGACAAGTAGAAAGATCCAGTTCAGGGTTACTTACACCTCGCTGTGAATATTCACAATTCTGACTCCTCATTACTGTACTAAGCCACCTCTTCCAAAATTTGCCAGCAGGAAAGCTCTTGAGGTAATTGATAACGTAAGTACTTTATCTTCATTTTCCACAAAATTTTCACTCAAGTCTCCTAGGAAACAAAGGGAATTCAGTGATAACAAATTCAAGATTTCAGAGCTGCCTAAGGTAACTAGCAAAAAGTTGTCTTGTCCTTATACTTATATCATTTGGGTTAATGTCAGGAAGGGAGAGGGCTTGGGTACACAAGACATTTAGAAATCTTGTCTCTGCTTTTAAGTACTGCCAATGAAAGTATTTGTACCCTAGCCTTGTAGAAGGCTATGAATCACATATCCTTGTTATCCCACAATAAATATTTCATTCCATTTTACCAATTAAATGTCAATTAAAATAAAATGAAGTACTCGACTTTAATAAGTGCTTGGGATACAAAGAAAAAAATACAAATCCTTTTGCTTGATAAGCTAGAATCTACTGGGAAGAAAGACATAGGTCAACAATAATGCCATTTAAATGCTCTGTGTTCATGGGAACACAGAGGGAGGGAGGGGCAGTTGACTCAAACCTTGGGGAAGATTTCTGGGAGCAATGTAAGGGAAAAAAAAGTGGAATGTGGAGAGAAAATATGACATGTTCTGGAAAAGTATAAGTAGTTTCTTGTGAAGGAAATAAAACAGGTAACAGTGGTAAAGACTATGCCTGGAGAGGAAGACAAGAACCGGAACAAAGGGCTCGGTGTGTAGTTAAGAGATCTCCTCAGCCATGTAAAGCTATTAAGGATTACAGTTGTGAGTGAATGACTCTGTGATTATAAAAACCATCATAAATGAGTAAGACTTAAAGGTAGAGAGAGAGCTGCTGTAGCAAATCAGAAGAGTAATGAGAAGGATGGTTGTGGAGAGAAAGGGAGAGATTTGTTCTAAATCACATGATGACTGACTCAACTCAAAAGGGAAAGAAGGCCCCAAGCATGACTCTCAAGTCCCTTGAATGAGTGACTCGGTATGGGTTACTATATCGTAAGAAGGGGCTCTTAATCTCCAAGGCTAGAGTAGGGAAGGGGGACAGAAAACAAACTTGGAATATGACTTTTTAAATTTGTGGTGCTGGTGGAATATTCTGTTCAGTAAGTGAAACATGTGGGTCTGGAGCTCCTGGGAGAGAACTGTAAGGGAATATAGATTTTAGACTCACTATAGATGGTCCCTGACTTACGATGGCTTCACTTACAAATTTTCGACTTTATGGTGGTGTGACAGTGATAAGGCTTTGAATTTTGGTCTTTTCCTGGGATAGCAATATGCTGGATAAACCTCCCTCATGATGCTGGGCAATGGCAGCAGCTGCAGCTCCAAACAGTATGCTTACAACCGTTCTATCTTTCACTTTCAGTACAGTATTCAATGAACTGCATAAGATATTCAACACAATTATAAAACAGGCTTTGTGTTAGATGATTTTGCCCAACTGTAGGTCAGTGTAAATGTTCTGAGCATAATTAAGGCAGGTTAGGCTAAGCTACGATGTTAAGTAGATTAGGTGTATTAAAGGCATTTTTGACTTAAAAGTGTTTTTCAATTTACAATGAGTTTATGGGGATATAACCCAACTATAAGTTAAGGAAGATCTGTAGTATGTATGTTCAGTTCAGTTCAGTTCAGTTGCTCAGTCGTGTCCAACTCTCCGCGACCCCATGAATGTTAGTCAAAACAATTAGGGTTAAGATCCTTATATTACACTGAAATGACCAAAATAAGAAAATCCACAACGGTCTTGGAAAAAAAAGAAAGACTGCCATTACTATAATAAAATTGCTAGGGAACTCCTTGTGATAAAGTGCAGATGGATGAGGTCTAATGGGGAAACAAACAAACAAAAAACAAACGCACAGCTCAAATTATGTACAGAAAAAGGCTCCTGAAGAAGTAGGAGAACGTCTGAAGAAGTCCAAGAAATTAAAATTCCAAGCTCAGAATCAACTATTCTGAAGTAAGAGAGGTTTATTCTGGAAATAGGTATATTATATCATGTTGGACATTTCTAATATCTTGACTAGTTGTTGCCATTAGCAGCGCCACTGTCCCAACTACCCTCTTCCTCACAAAAAAATGAAAAACTAGGAGGTTAAGGGCAGTCGCCCCATATAAAGCTTCAGAAACAAACTGTTTGCAAAAAGGACTCCTAATAGTATGATTTGGGCTGAAGACAGCAGCATAAGTTGAGGTAATGCCAAACCTGCATAATGACAGGGCTGAGGTACAAAAAGAAGCAACCAACTCCACATGTGCCCATGATAAAGCCTCAAGCTAATCCGTGAGGTGGAATTTCTGACAAGAAGGACATCCCAGAGCTGGAAACTGAAGCCGGGCATGTCCCAGATAACATACTGGCCTTAAGAGGCAATCTCAAAAAAAGGGTTTACATCACTCACCATCTGGATTCTTATTAGATTCATCCCAAGCCCAGTCAGCAGAGGTGTCCCCTGTAAGCTGAATACACATGCACCAAAAAAGAACTGAGCATCAGCTGAGGGTGGTACACTCCAGTATCATGCTGCGAACATAAGACTTTTGAAAAAAAAGAGACAATAAACATAAGGCAACAAACAAGAAGGTAGAAAGTAACATCAATAAAGACAGGTGCAAACTCATGAAACAGTAAACAGAGGTAACAGAATTTAAAAGGTTCATAATGAAAATCCCAGAGAATTCTGAGGGGATATCACATCTAAAAAAACTACGATCTAATAATAAAATTGGAGAAGGAAATAGCAACCCACTCCAGTACTCTTGCCTGGAAAATCCCATGGACAGAGAAGCCTGGTAGGCTACAGACCATGGGGTCACAAAGAGTCGGACACGACTAAGCGACTTCTTTTTAATAATAAAATATAAACACACTGCTAAAAAGAATAATTAGAATTTTTCTAAATTAATAAAAGATTGAAAACAATGATAATCATAATATTTGAGACTTGTTTTTCAGACACCGAGTTGTTTTTGTCTCTTTATGACCCAAGGACTGCAGCACGCCAGGCTTCCCTGTCCTTCACTATTTCCCAGAGTTTGCTTAAACTCATGTTCATTGAGTTGGTGATGCCATCCAGCATTTAAGATTTACTGTCCTCATCTGGAACACTCAGACAGCAGATGCATGATCCTAGGTGAGAAAAACTATTAGGACACTCATTCTACACTGGAAGAACCAAGGTTAAAATGATCAAGCAATCTGTGTCATAGCTACTGTCAGACAGTCTGAATTAAGGTCTGCAATCTAGATGGGTTGAATAGCTAAATGAATATCCACCTAAAATGAAGACTGAGGGGGTACTCAAGGAATGCAAAGTAAAGGTAGACAGATGGAATGATAAAAAACTATCTTGTGTGAATTCGATGAATATAGTAGAGGTAGAATGAAGAGAAAGAAATGATCAAAGAATTAACAGGGAAAAAAATTTCTTAGTTTTCAGGAGTCAGGGTTCACTAAATATTAGAAATTGTCTGTGAAACCTCACGACTTCAAAGAAACAAAAAAAAACTAAAAAAAAACCAACCCCAGAAAATGCTAAAATCATCTAGACAGAAAAGGCAAATTATGTGCAAGTACAAATGAGAATTATATTGACAGTAAACTACAGAACAGCAGTATTGTATACCTGAAGATAAATGAGCAATATCTTCTAATTTAGGAAGTAAACTGACTATAAAATTAGCCTTCTGTCTCATACCCAAGTCAATCAGTAGACTGGCTAGACACTTTTTCAGGTAAGAAAAGATTTAGAAAATCACTGAAACAATTATTCAGCAGTGTACTGTAGTAAAAATTTTTAAATTAAGAAAAAGATGACATATAAGAAATAGCAGTGAGCATTAAGAAATCAGTAAAATAGACAAGCTGAATCAACTGTTGATATATAAAAGAAAACAGTAATTAACCAAATCAACCAAAATGCTCTAGAAACAGAATGGAAAGGGAAAAACATCAAATAAAATATATTTTGAAAAGCAAAAATTAGTTGTAGGAAAGGGAAAAAACAAAAAAAGGAATTGTAATCTATGTGTACTATTTGACTGCAGGAACAAGAGTTATGAAGTCAAAGCAATGTAAGTATTAATAACTGTGTGACTCTGACATAGACTCTTGGGATGATGGGCATGTTGGGGGAAATAATGAATACAAAAAATAAAATATTGATAAACTGAAAAAATAGCAGTATATCATAATAAATTAAAATTAAAACTACCTGTTAACACTGGTTAAAAACCCAAAGCCAGCTGACACATGTTGCTTGTGAATGTAAACTGGTATCACCCCTTAAGAAGGACATTTTAACAATTATGTGTCAAAATCACAAATGTATGCACTCAACAGTCCAGCTTGGGAGTTTTATTCTTCAGATTTCTTGGCACAGTTGTGAGTGCTACTTGCACAAGATTTATTCACTGCAGACAGCTTGTGACAGCGAATGATCAGAATTCTAAGTATAGATCCTACCTTTACTTTTGCCTCTCTGCAAACCAGTCTCTATCAAGCAGTCCCAGTGATACTGGGTAAATCAGTTCATAGCATTTTATTGTCCCAGTGGCTTCCCACTGAACTCAACACAAATTCACATTTTTTTACCAATGCCTTCAATGCCACAAATGAATCAACCCCCACTCTATTCTTCCCAGATGCTTCCTGTATTCTAGCCACACTCCTTCTTTTAGGTGTCTGGGTCTTCTCGTGAACTATTCTCTTGCCTGGAACATTCTTCCCCTACCCAGTCACCTGTTTAATGCCCATTAACGCTTTAGGTCTCAGTTTAAACATCCCTTCAGAGGCTTTCCTTGAACCTCTCAACAATACATTTATCACTCTCATCCCATCCCATGCCCTCATTCTCCCAGAACAGAATTCTCCATCCTTCACAGGACTTAATGAATTCACAGTAACATACTGTGTTTACTATTATGTCTCTTTTACAAGACTATAAGACATATTTCTTTGCTGCTAAACTCCACAGCAGTCAATTTTTAAATCTTGATTCCCTGGTGGCTCAGACTGTAAAGAATCTGCCTGCAATGGGGGAGACCTGGGTTCGATCCCTGGGTCGGCAAGATCCTCTGGCGAAGGGAATGGCAACCTACTCCAGTATTCTTGCCTGGAGAATTCCATGGGCAGAGGAGCCTGGAGAGCTATAGTGCATGGGGTTGCAAAGAGTTGGACACGACTGAGCGACTCACACACACACATGTTCATAAAGCAGTGGAGTATTAGATACATTGCTTTCCCTCCAGAAACCTGTCTGGAACCAAAGAAAATAAATCAGACTTGCAGATCTAATGGTTAAAATAAAAGTATACAAAAAAATATGTAATCAGGTCTGAACCTGTGAGATATAAATTGAAAGTTCCGAGAAAAGAAGGAGATTGAGGATTTCCTTGTTTGGTACAGTGGATATGAATCTGCCTGCCAATGCAGGTGATACAGGTTTGATCTCCAGTCCAGGAAGATTCCACGTGCCATGGAGCAACTAAGCCACCACCACAACTAATGAGCCCACGTGCTCTAGGGCCTGTGCTCCACAACAAGAGAAGCCACGGCGATGAGAAGCCTACTCACCGCAATGAAGAGTAGTCCCTGCTCTTTGCAACTAGAGAAAAGCTGGCACACAGCAATGAAGACCCAGCACAGCCAAAGATAGATAAAATTAACAAAAAAAAAAAAAAAAGGAAAAGAGAAGGAGATTGAATGGGAGGGGTGGTCAAAGATCTCACACAGGTAAAGTACTTCAAATAAAATCTTAACAGACAGAATTAACGAGAAACCAGAGCATGGTAATCAAGGGCCCCAGAGCAAGGAAGCATGGAGGACCTCAGGAAAACAGGCTTAGCTGGAAAGGAGGGTGATCATGGGGCAGCAGAGAATAATGCTCTGTAATAAAAGTAGAGCTTGAAAGGGTCTGAAAGTGAGGGGGGAGTTTAGAGGCTCTACACCAGCAACTAAAGGTAATGGGCATGAAGAATTCTCCATTATACTATAATCCGCAACTTGCTCCAACTGAGAGAGCACATCTGAGACACACAGGTGTGGGTGACTGTGCAAAAAAAAAAAAGGAGTCTCAAACTCTGGCTTATAAAGGATGGACCACATACAGTTTCTTGTACAGTTCTCCAAGTAAGGCTACCATTCTCCAGTTCTCACCAAGTAAAAGTTCTTTAGGGCTTTCCAGGTGACGCAGTGGTGAAGAACTCACCTGCCAATGCAGGAGATGCCAGAGACACGGGTTCGACCCCTGGGTCAGGAAGATACCCTGGGGCAGGAAATGGCAACCCACTCCAGTATTCTTGCCTGGAAAATTCCACGGACAGAGGAGCCTGGCAAGCTACAGACCATGGGGTCACAAAAAGTGGGACATGACCAAGCATACACCCACAGAGTTCTTTAGGTGCTTACAATAATCAAAAACATCCTTTTCTGCCAAAAAGAAATTAAGAAAGTGATTCCTCAACTGTAGCTCCTGGGGCCCCATCGATATTTAAAACTGAAGAAACAGAGACTCCACGGCACTGGTATTCAAGTTCACGTTCTTACCCACTGAGACCAAGTGGCTGTAGTTCTCCAGCATCATAGCTCTGTGCAGCTTCCTCTGAACAGAGTCCAGCAACCCCACTCTTTCCTGGTGAAGTCCACAGAAGCATCCTTGAATGCTACTCGTTCCTAAAACATTAAGCACATTCCTCCTCAACTGACAACCATCTGAACAAATGCCCCAGAAGGAAGGTGAGAGGGGAGAAGGATACAGAGGTGTGCAGTTCAGGCTGATCTCAGTCTAGTTTGGATGGAGAACCTTTCCTTTCTCATTTCCTTGCTGAGCTGTCCTTTTGCCCGATTCTTACTATTATCCTGATAACCTTAACACTCAGTTCAGTTCAGTGGCTCAGTTGTGTCCGACTCTTTGGGACCCCATGAATCACACGCCAGGCCTCCCTGTCCATCACCAACTCCCGGAGTTCACTCAGGAGAATGATTTACCCAACACGCTAACCTCACATTTCTTAATCTCTTTAACACCAATGATCTTTGCCTCATTTCAAACTCAGGAACCACAATTAGGGCCATTTCACTATTTGGATCACTCTGTTTTTGAAACATTATCTCAAAATTCACACCTTAAAAACATCTTCCTATTTTTCCTTCACTTCTTCCTCCCTCACATCTATTTTACCAAGATCATCATCCTTTAATCCTTCCTCCTTTTCCTCTCAGCCAAAGTATACTCTGATATCAATTTTTCCCCTAGTCATATAAATCATATATCCTTTCTTGTTCTAAACTAAGTAGTTGGATATTCCTAGAAAAAATAAAATAGCACATTTACCCACAACCATAAACACTCTCCTTAGGTATTCCCAAACATTTATCTCTAGTCGTAACTTTTCTTCTCAATTCCAGGCTCCAACTTCCCACCTACAGCTACACTTGGATGTCTAAAAGGCACTTAAAACATATCAAGCCCCAAAAGAATTTTTTTTTTTAAATCTTTTGGCTGTGCCGCATAGCATGTAGCGATCTTAGTTCCCTGACATGGGATCAAACCCATGCCCCCTGCTTTGGCAGTTTGGGGTCTTAACCGCTGGACCACCAGGTAAGTCACCCCAACAGAATTCTTGCTCCCACAATCTCCATCACTATCTGCTCTTCCTGTGTTGTCCCCCAAGTGCCACACAACCTACTAAATTGCTCAAGCCCAAATCCCAGAAGTCCTTTTGATTTTCTTCTCACTTCCTCACATTTTATTCATCACCAAGTCATCTCAACTCTGCCTTTAAAACATATCTGAAGCCACCCACGTCTTTCCAGCTTGCACTATTATCATTAAAAGTCCCAGCTGTCATTAACTTTCCACCTACACCAACCTCCTAAATTTGTCTTCCCCCACATGATGAATCTTCCCCCACATGATGAATCTTCCACACAGCAGACAGGGTGATCTTTTAAAACACATACCACACCAGGCATGAAACTCTCCAGAGGCTTTTCCATGCACATGGAATAAAATCCAGACTCTTCATTCTGGCCTGCAAGGCTTTACAGACTGGGGTTCTGTCAATTCTTCAAGCTCAGCCTGAGTCCTTCCTCCCTTACATTTCACCTGGCTTCTGTGACCACCCTCAACTAATCTTTAAGTCCTCAGCAAACAGCACACCTGACTCAAAATCTAAATAACAAATATTTATTTATAAATTCACAATTTGAAATCATGAAATGATACAAGTAAAAGAGAAATCTAGAGATCATCTAACTCTGCACTCAATTTACAGATGAGAAAACTAAGGTTCATAACTGCAAAGTGACTCATTCAAAGTCACAGAGGAAGAAAAGGGTTAAATGGGACTCCTACCTTTCAGCAGACTCAAGGACAATGTCTGGTATACAGAAAACAGTAAGTACTGATGGAATGAAGTCCTTTCTTTAAATTCAAAAAATTATCAACATATGCCAGGATCTCAAAATGTCACTGTTCTAGCAATCCCCAACTTCATCACAGTGCATAATCATTAGGGAAGAGATAGAAGAAAAAAAAAAAGAGCACAGGTTCTTACTTATGTCAATCTTTGCTGAAGTTCTCAGTTATATTCGAGGCACAAAGATATCACGCTTTCAATATTTTGAGGCAGCTTACTGTCCTCTAAACAAACAAATTTTTATAAGAACTCATGGTACCTTTCTATGGATGTGGATGTGAGGATGGTTTTTGCCAACCAAAAAGATGGTCTTGCTGGTGGTGCTGTTAAAAATTAGTTCGTTCACCGCCCCCCCACCCAATCCAGCCTGTACACCTGAAACACTGTAAATCAACTATACTTCAATTTTTAAAAAATCATCTAATATTAAAAAAAAAAACACCCAGCCTGATATTTTATTCAAATAACTCCTGGTGTGATGACCTGTTTACAGAGAAGAAACAGCATGAAGTTAGAAAACATGGGGTTGACTTCTGACTTTGCTGTTCTCTGCAGTACTTCGTTTCTGCTCCCTCAGAATTAGATCTCTCCTCTGTAAGATGATGGCACCAAGGCAGAGAGTTAAGAGGGGCTTCCCTGGTGGCTGGCTAATCCCTTCCTTTTCAAATACTCTATGTTACTAAGTGTCAGTCTTGAGGTAGCTTTCTAGAAGTGGTTTTGTGCAGACAAATGACAAGTTTTTTCAAAAAGCCTACATGGTAATTCAACAATTCATTGTACCAATTAAAATGCAGATATGTTGATAAAGGGAACAAAACAAGCAGAACACAAAAGATGAGCAACCCATCCTATCTACCTAAGTGATGTTCACATCAGGTATGCAGAGAAATACTTTACAATAAATGCAATAAATCTTTGGGTTGTACAAAGATCAAAGAGATAAAAAAAGGAGCGAAATTCTCTTTTCAGTAGGTCTAGGGGAATGTTGCTTAGGAACCTTTAATTCTTAAATAACACCACAGATAATTCTGATGCACAGCCTGGCTGAGGAGGATTTCTGGGAGTGACAGGGTAATTACTGAGCTGTTATGTAACACATTGTCTCATGTTTTTAACTCAAGTTTAATAAATGATGGTTGCCAATGTGCATACTTTTTTCCACACACATCACATGCTCATGAAAAAAAGCACCGCAGTTTATAATTCTATCAGCTTTCCTGAGACCACCTAGCACTAGATTGAGCATGTAATAGCTTTGGATGACTTTCAATGTGAGTGAAATGTCTGGCAGGAAAAGGCATGCTTCCAGAGATTGGACCAAACATGCTGTGTGAAGTCTTTCAATAAAAGAGCATAGCACAGTCTTCTGAGGAGTGAGTCAAACTCAAGGAGGTAGGGTAGTTCAGTGAAAACAGGGGTAGAATTTAAAGTCAGCAGACTGTGCAGACCCTGGTGACATCATCTGATAGCTATATGGTCTCAGTATCTTAATGTTCCTGTACTCACGTTTATAAACACTATATGTCTCACGCTGAAGTCTGACAAAGTAAAAAAAAAAAAAACAACACACAGAACCAAGACAGGACCTGACACCAGATACACACTCAGTTAATGCTGATGTCCTTCCCCAAAAAGAAAGGGTATTTCCATTCTCAGAGAAGAGAAACCCCAACTCACCTGGAATTTGGTCATTTTCTCCTTTCAGGAAGGACAGATTCCTGGAAAAGTGGAGTTAAGGGAAGCGAAAAAGCCGTGAAAATCAGGTCCACTTTGCTGGACACAGACTAGTCAGTCCAGCAAGACTGCCGGGGGAAAAATGTTATCAGGTCCTGTTACCTTTACACACACTCCTGGGATGCTTTTGCTGTCTCTTCACGCTGCGCCTCCCTCACCTCTCTCCACGGGGCTTTGGATCAAATAGGCCAGGCCTCCCTCGCAAACCCATGAAAGTAAGAAAATCCCACTGCCCCCAGCAGCTCTAAGATGTGCCTATTTCCCCAGCCTTCGCCCTAAAGTTCTAGTTAGAGCAGTAGCTCTCCGGAAGAATGTGTCGCCTCTCGGAGATATTTCGGCTGCCCCAGAAGCCTGAAAGTCAGACTCTATCGGGGATGCAGGGGCTCTGACGCAATCTCTTTTCAGCTAGGACAGGCCTGTGGGGACGGGAGGGTTGGTCCCTCACGGGAGCCCCTCTCGGTCCCCTAACGTCCACCGAAAACCTCCTTCGAATAAGGCCAGTCATCGGCGTGTAAAAGGCCGGTGTGGCCAACTGCGAAGCTCCCAGGCCGGCCAAGGCCGAAGCTCAGGCAGTAGAGAGGAGGACCCTCGGAGCCACTGCCTGCTCAGCGCTTGGGTCCGCCTGGTTTCAGTCGATCACCGCTAGGTCTGGGGAACGCAGCGCCGGCCCCGGCGCGCGGACACACGTGCGGCCCTTGATCGCACCTCCGCCAGGACGCGCGCCCTCCCACGGCCACCCGCCAGGCTTCCGGGCCCCCGCAGTCCAGCGCCTCCCCCGGCGACACTCCCACAACTCAAACGCCAGACGCATCTCAGCCGGCTGCGCAGGCTGCGCAGCTTGCCAGGCCTTTCTCACCTCTCACGTGGAATCCGACACCTGGAAGCGCAGGATTCGTGATACTGACCCGAGCCAGCGCCTACGGCCGCGAACTACGAGTCCCAGAAAGCCGCGGGAGGGCCACGCCCACTTCCGGCGCCATTCCCGGGGCTTTGCCAGAAGTTGCGCTAGAAGGTATGGTGCAGTTCCCTGCGACGTGTTCCTTGAAATTCGCAACTAGTTCCTTCAGGTTATCCTCATATGTGGTCTTTTCTTTATTTCTTTGTTGTATTTATTTTAGGAATACCCATTAACATGCTTTTCATTTTGTTAAAGTGCTACCGGGGGAAAAGAACAGAAATATCACCCGTAATTTCTCTTTCTCTTTAAAAACATTCTGAAATGAGTATCCCCTTCTCACCTCTGAAGTTGGTTCATTTAGCAAACATTTGAGGTCCTGCCGTGCTCCAGGAACTGTCCAAGACGCTTACGCAAAAACAAATCACCGTGGATGTTAAATTCTAGTGAGATCTCCCACTAGAGCAGTATATGATTTTGATAAAAGGTATAGTGTGTTATAAAAGTTATATGTGATACGGAAAAAGCGGAGTTGAGTCCGGGCATTGAAGGTGTTGGGGGTGTGTGTATTGGGACATGCTGGAACAAAGACTGAGGAGAGGAGGGAATCAGTCAGTCATGCAATACTCAGGGGTTCGAACTCTTTCCCAAACGTACACAGACATGATTGTAGAAACAGATACACTTTTTAAACAAAAATGGGGTCATACTGTGTATGGTAGTACTATGTATCATTGATTTACATGGAAACCTTGCTGCCTGAGACCCTTTTAGTTGTTAATGCCTTCAAAGAATGGCCCCATAATTCTCCCCAGTGGTGTCTCCATTATTTTCACTCCTCACTGAGTGACACAGGGCCTCTCAGTCTCTCCAGAATACTTTCTCTTCAGATTTATCCTGGGGGTGAAAGAGCTGTTGCCTAGACCTCTCCGCTATACCTTTCTCTTTCTTGGTGTATTAGCTTCCAATTGCTAGTGTAATAAGTTACCACACATTTAGTGACATACAACAAACACATGTTAATTTTCTTACATTTCTAGAGGTCAGATTTCTGAAATCAGTTTCACTGAACTAACGTCAAGACGTGGGCACCGTTGGTTCCTGGCCTGGAGGCTCCAGAGGAGGATCTGTTTCCTTGCCTCTTTCAAAATATGTTGTGACCTATATTCCTTGGCTTGTGGCCTCTTCCTCCTTCTTCAAAGCACATGACTCCAGTCTCTGCATCTGTCAATACATTATCTTCGGGGCTAATTCTTCCTGTGTCTCTCTTCTGAGGACTGATGTGATTTATATTAGGCCCACCTGGTCAATTCAAGATAAATCTCTCCACTTCACAACCTTTAATAACATTTGCAAAGTTCCTTTTTCTTTGTTGTATTTATTTTAGGAATACCCATTAACATGCTTTTCACAGTCACAGTGTCTGGGGATTAGGACATGGAGACACTTTGGGGAGGCCCATGACATTTGGAAAGGCTCCTCCTCAGGGATACTCTCCTACCTTTTGTCTGAGGAACACAAACTATCTCCCCAGGACTCACTGCTTGCTGATTCACTGATTCTGTCTCTCTTCCTCTGATGCTCATGCCTTCATGTTCTCACTTCCCTCTAATCCAGTTTAAAGATAATGGCCCATCATTATGATCAGCCTTTTGCCCCATCTTGCCTGGTTTTATTCTCCTGATAAAACACCAAATCTAGTTGAATATAGCTCCCTGCCTGTTCCATACTTGTACCGGTGAGGCAGATGTGGCCTGAGAAAAATGCAGGGCTCTGATGATTGGTCTCACTTTCAGTTTGTGAGTGCTGAAGTCAAGTGGGCCCTTAATGCTGTCAAGCTATCCTGTTACATTTTCTTAGTCCATCCATCCTCCTCAATGACTATCTCACAGTTTTTCCTCTTTCTTCACACCTCCAACAACTGCTTCTTCCATCTCACTTACAACTGATGACTTTTGCTTTCTATGGGAAAAGAGAATTTTATACTCTCACACAAGTGCATTTACAAGTGCATCTCTCCATTAGAGCCTGTATGCTCTACTTTTCATTCTGAATGAACAGCCCCCATTTCTGTTTAAGAAAACCTTCTGTTTGTATCCTGAATCTTATCCCTTTTCTTACACATGAAGGCATTCCCCCTCTCTCATCTGTATTAACAGTTTTCATTCTATAAAAATTTGGGAGGTCTTCATTTGTGGCCTACATCTTCTGCATGTTAAGGTCTTGGGATCTGGAGAAGCACTAGTTAGGGAGCACCTGAGGCTTTAGGTCTTATCTGGGGAGCCCTTGAGTGACACACAGAAAGAAAGGTGGAGACATGTCCATTTCCTTCTGGGTGACCTACTCGTAGTCCAGTGTTCATCCTTGCCTATGAGCAGCACTGTGGAGTAAGGGTTCTTCCTCACTCTTAAGATGAGGTCACAGGGGATGAGAGAAAGAGAGGCAGTGACTTGCCCAAGATTCTGCTTCTAGCAAATGGCCAAAGCCAGGGACCAAACTCAGCATATTGAGTACTGAACTGGGGTTACTTTCACTATGGCATGAGTGTCACCTCATCTTTTCAGGGTTTCGCAATTGGAACAGGTCAGGTGAGAGATGAAGAAAGGATCTTAGGACCCCTTGGGCCCTGCTTCCAGTCCAACCTGCTGGGGGGATCACTCCAGCACAGAAAAGCACCAGACGAAGGTGGGTGGTGGCAGATATAAGTTTGACTGTGCTGGACTGCCTGGAAAGCTGGAGGGACCACAACTGGAGCTGGAAAAGGGAGTCCAGGTTTCCTATGTAGATATGAGCCCTGTCCCCAGCAGGCTGGCCCCTGACTGGAGCAAGGGCACACAGAGCTCCCTCCTTCCAGATCTTTGTAAGTTCAAAGAATGTCTCCAGCTCTAGTACCCAAACTGTTGTCAGGATGTCCTCAAGAGCCATGGAAATGGGGAGGGTGATAAAGAGGGGCTCATCCAGTCATCTTCAGTTTTCAGACTGAAAACTGAGGCCCAAAGAAAAGAAGAGACTTGTTCAAGGGCACCCAGGCAAGCAGCAGGGGCAGCAGGAGGAAAATTAATCTTGCCCAGTAATGAAGGACTGTTGGTGCTGCCCTGCAAGGAGTCCAGGGAAGATGGCCTCAGGGCTGTCAAAGCCCATTGTTATAGTGTACATGCTGCTAGAAGCAGCTCGGCATCATTCCTGCAGGGAGTATATTCAGTGTATCTAGTCACGTGAAAGGCTGTCTCTTCACAGGCCTCCACCAGCAGCGGGAATGAGGAGAGTTTCAGTGGTTTTCAGCATTATGAATCCTCTCTCCTCCCCCTTCAGCCTCTTCTCCCTGACTGTGCAGTTGCTTCATTTCTCATCGTTTTTCATACTCCATCTGTCCACTTTTTAAAAGATGTTGGGCACAGCCAACTAAATCCACTAATAAGTAGGTAACAACTTAAAGGGCGTCCCCCTCAATCCAAGGTTAAATGTATCATAGGGTATCCCAAAGTATCTTGAAATCTTAAAAAAAACTGTGCTTTTTAGGCATTAGGATTAGAGAGATGTTTTTTAGAAAAGATCTATATGGAATGAATAGGGTTGGGTTGCCAGATTTAGCAAATAAAAATACAGTATGCCTAGGTAAATTTGAATTTCAGATATACAATGAGCAATTTTTAGGAAAATATGTGTCCCCTGCAGTTTCTTCTGAAATTCAAATGTTACTGGGCGTCCTGTATTTCATCTGGCAACTCTAGAGGAGCGGTATGCTCCCCAGAAGTCCTGGAAAGACTAAGTAGGTAATTGACCTCCGCCGGGAGTTGGTGATGGACAGGGAGGCCTGGCGTGCTGTGATTCATGGGGTCGCGGAGAGTCGGACATGACTGAGCGACTGAACTGAACTGAACTGAAGCCAACCTAATGGAGAAGGCAATGGCACTCCACTCCAGTACTCTTGCCTGGAAAATGCCATGGACAGAGGAGCCTGGTAGGCTGCAGTCCATGGGGTGGCGAAGAGTGGGACACTACTGAGCGACTTCACTTTCACTTTTCACTTTCATGCATTGTAGAAGGAAATGGAAACCCACTCCAGTGTTCTTGCCTGGAGGATCCCAGGGATGGGAGAGCCTGGTGGGCTGCCATCTATGGGGTTGCACAGGGTCGGGCATGACTGAAGCGACTTAGCAGCAGCAGCAAGCCAACCCAAAAGATGTGCTAAGCCCTGCCTTCAACTCAGTCACCTACTACGGAGAAAGAGGATCTGAGGCTAGCTGCCCAAAGCCCCTCAACAGGAGGATACCTAACCAGCCTCTTCTGGCTCACCCTGTCCTCTGTCCTCTCTTGATATTTAGTGAAAATTCACACCTTCATTTCAGGAGCCAACCCAGAGCAGCTAAAGGGAGGGGCTGTGGATGAGACAGTCTCGGTTTAAATACAGGTTCTGCCAACAGAAAGCTGCACCATCATGAACAAGTTTATCAGTCACTAAGCCCTGATTTCTTCCTTTTTAAAATGAGGCTCACAATACTCACCTTTTTGGTTGTGGTGAGTACTGCATAAAATAATGTGTAAGGTACTTATCAACATGCATGCTCAGTCACTTCAGTTACGTCCGACTCTTTGCAACTTCATAGACTGTAACCCAGTGGACTCCTTTGTCCCTGGGGATTCTCCAGGCAAGAATACTGGAGTGGATTGTCATGCCCTTCTCCAGAGGATCTTCCCAACCCAGGGACTGAACCTGTGTCTTTTATGTCTCCTGCATTGGCAGGCGGGTTCTTTACCATTAGCACCACCTGGGAATCCCGCTTAGCAACGACCTTGACAGGAAAAGTTAGCTGCACTATTCTCATTATTGGCCTCCAGGTGGCAGCAGTCACTAGGGACATGCTCTAGGGTGTTTTGCACCTGCTCCAGGTATGTCTGCCATTGAGCTTGCTCTCTGTGGTGTCTCTCTCCTTGGATCTCTAACTTTTCATTTCTGTTGTCTCAGTTAATTCTCTTAACAATCCTGGGAAGTAGGCAAGCGGAGATTATTAACTGTTTTGTACATGAGTGAACTGAGGCTACATTTTTAGCCTCTCTAGAATGTCCAAATTACCATACAGTTGCGCTCATTTCACGTGCTAGTGGGGTTATGCTCAAAATCCTTCAAGCTAGGCTTCAGCGATAAGTGAACCAAGAACTGCCAGAGTTACAACCTGGGTTTCAAAGAGGCAGAGGAATCCAGAGATCAAATTGCCAATATTCACTGAATCATGGAGAAAGCAAAGGATTTCCAGAAAAACACTGCTTCTGCTTCAGACTAGCTAAAGCCTTTGACTGTGTGGATCACAGCAAACTGTGGAAAATTCTTAAAGAGATGGGAGAACCAGACCACCTTACATGTCTCGTGAGAAACGTATGCAGGGCAGGAAGCAACAATTAGAACCGGACATGGAACAACGGACTGGTTCCAAGTTGGGAAAGGAGTATGTTAAGGCTTTATATTCTCACTCTGCTTATTTAAGTTCTATGCTGCGTGCATCATGTGAAATGCCAGGCTGGATGGATCACAAGCTGAGATCAAGATTGCCACAAGAAATATCAACAACCTCACATATGCAGACGATACCACTCTCATTCTAATGGGAGAAAGTGAAGAGGAAATAAAGAGCCTCTTGATAAGAGTGAAAGAGGAGAGTGAAAAAGCTGGCTTGAAACTCAACATTCAATAAACTAAGATCATGGCATCTAGTCCCATCACTTCATGGCAAATAGAAGAGGAAAAAGTGGATGCGGTAACAAATTTTATTTTCTTGGGCTTCAAAATCAATCTGACTAATACAGTGTGGGTCCTTTTAGTCCACTATAAAGACACAGGCTTTTATTTCAACTGAGTAAGAAGCCATCAGAATGTGGAGATATTGGGATCCTTATTTGTTGTGTGTGTGTGTGTTAGTCACTCAGTAGTGTCCAACTCTTTGTGACCCCATGGACTCCTTTGTCCATAGGATTCTCAAAATCCTGCAGTTCCTCAAAATGATAAATATAAAATTACCATATCACTCCTTGATTCCATTCCAAGATAGCTAACAAAGAGCAATGTACACATCCACACAAAAACTTGTATCCTATTAACAAGTGAGGCGTCAGAGTTCTCAAGAGAAACAGAACCAATAGTGTGTGTAATTAATTAATTAGTTGGCTCATATGGTTATGGAGACTAAGAAGTTCATTGATCTGCCACCTTCAAGCTGGAGAACTAGGAAAGCCAGTGGTGTGATCTGGTCTGTATCTGAAGACCTAAAACTATGGGAACCAATGATGTAACTCTCAGTTGGAGGCCAAAGGCCTGAGAAGGAAGGAATGGTATACTGGTTTAAGTTCCTGAATCTGAAGGTCTGAGAACTAGAAGCTCTGAGGTCTGAGGGCAGGAGAAGATGGATGTCTTAGCTCAAGGGGAGAGACCAAATTCTCCCTTTCTCCACTTTTTAAATTGTATTCAGGCCCTCAATAGGTTGGATGTTGCCCACTCACATTGAGGAGAGCAATCTGCTTTACACAGTTCACCAATTCATATGTTGACCTCTCTGAAAACACCCTCGCGGATGGACCCAGAAATAATATTTACAAGCTATCTGGGTATCACTCAGCTCAATCATGGTGACACATAAAATTAGCCATCACAAATATCTGACTTTTTTTTACGTTTTTAGTATCCCAGCCTCATTGAAGTTTTGCTGTTTTCAAATAAACCAAGCACACTCTCTGCAGTGTCTTTGGAGCTGCTGATTTCTCTGCCCGGAACACACTTCCCACAGATACACTCCTTGTTACCTCACTTCCTTCAGACTCAGCTCAAATGATCTCTTATCAAAGAGGGCAGTTTTTACAGCTCTTTGTTGAGGAGGAATCCTTCTCCCATCTCTTTTTCCTTTGTTTTTGTTTAATCTCTTTCTTCCTGGCCCCTATTTGAATGTAGGATCTTTGAGGGGAGGAACATTATTTATTTTGTTCACTATGTTAAAGAGAGATTATTCTGACATTTGTTGAAACCTGCAAAGAAGACTATTTTCAAGGCTCTGGTTCTCCTTTAAGGGTGAGTTGAAGGTCAGCAGCTGCAGCAGCACATGATTTAATCCTTATAGAGGTAGATGGCAGTGCCCAGGGCAACTGCCAATTTGTAGTTGACAATATCAAGGGTTGGGGGAGGTGGTGGTTGGGATTCTTGGGTTAACTGGCGTAGCAGGATTCTTTGCTGAAATTGCACCTAGCAGGCCAAAGACAAGATCTAGAGAAGAGGATCCATAAGCTCCTGACAGAAGTTTGGTCAGGGAAGGAGTCATTGACATCTGCTTTATCCTTAGCATCTAATACAGTGAGTGGCATATCAGTTCAGTTCAGTTCAGTCGCTCAACATGTCCGACTCTTTGCGACCCCATGAATCACAGCACACCAGGCCTCCCTGTCCATCACCAACTCCCAGAGTTCACTCAAACTCATGTCCATCGAGTCGGTGATGCCATCCAGCCATCTCATTCTCTGTTGTCCCTTTCTCCTGCCCCTAATCCCTCCCAGCATCAGGGTCTTTTCCAGCGAGTCAACTCGTCGCATGAGGTGGCCAAAGTATTGGCATTTCAGCTTTAGCATCAGTCCTTCCAATGAACACCCAGGACTGGTCTCCTTTAGAATGGACTGGTTGGATCTCCTTGCAGTCCAAGGGACTCTCAAGAGTCTTCTCCAACACCACAGTTCAAAAGCATCAATACTGAGGTGTTCAGCTTTCTTCACAGTCCAACTCTCACATCTATACATGACCACTGGAAAAACCATAACCTTGACTAGATGAACCTTGGTTGGCGAAGTAATGTCTCAGCTTTTTAATATGCTGTCTAGGTTGGTTATAACTTTCCTTCCAAGGAGTAAGCATCTTTTGATTTCATGGCTGCAATCACTATCTGCAGTGATTTTGGAGCCCCAAAAAATAAAGTCTGACACTGTTTCCACTCTTTCCCCATCTATTTGCCATAAAGTGATGGGACCAGATGCCATGATCTTAGTTTTCTGAATGTTGAGCTTCAGGCCAACTTTTTCACTCTCCTCTTTCACTTTCATCAAGAGGTTTTTTAGTTCCTCTTCACTTTCTGCCATAAGGGTGGTGTCATCTGCATATTGGAGGTTATTGATAGTTCTCCTGGCAATCTTGATTCCAGCTTGTGCTTCTTCCAGCCCAGTGTTCCTCATGATGTACTCTGCATATAAGTTAAATAAGCAGGATGACAATATACAGCCTTGACGTACTCCTTTTCCTATTTGGAACCAGTCTGTTGTTCCATGTCCAGTTCTCACTGGTGCTTCCTGACCTGCATATAGGTTTCTCAAGAGGCAGGTCAGGTGGTCTGGCATTCCCATCTCTTTCAGAATTTTCCAGAGTTTGTTGTTCTCCACACAGTCAAAGGCTTTGGCATAGTCAATGAAGCAGAAATAGATGTTTTTCTGGAACTCTCTTGCTTTTTCCATGATCCAGCGGATGTTGGTAATTTGATCTCTGGTTCCTCTGCCTTTTCTAAAACCAGCTTGAACATCTGGAAGTTCATGGTTCATGTATTGCTGAAGCCTGGCTTGGAGAATTTTGAGCATGAGAGTGGCATATAGTGGGACACTATTATCATTGGTATGTTGGTGAATGCATGCCCCAATTTGAGAAATTTTCTTTGAAATAAAAAGTCCTAATTGAATGAAAGAGATGCATTTTTCCTTCCTAGCTGTCAGATTGCTGAATTTTAAACGTAGATTTTTTTTTCCCCTAGAAAATAATAGATTTGTTAAAACTGAATAAATCTTGTTCCATGTCCTGGATGTTCATTGGAGGGACTGATGCTAAAGCTGAAACTGCAATACTTTGGCCACCTCATGCGACGAGTTGACTCACTGGAAAAGACTCTGATGCTGGGAAAGGTTGGGGGCGGGAGGAGAAGGGGACGACAGAGAATGAGATGGCTGGATGGCATCACCGACTCTGTGGACATGAGTTTGAGTGTACTCTGAGAGTTGGTGATGGACAGGGAGGCCTTGCGTGCTGTGATTCATGGGGTCGCGGAGAGTCGGACACGACTGAGCGACTAATCTGATCTGATTTGATGTTCTATGTCAGATAATGGTGAGAAAATATTTTTTAGTGTTCACGCCTTTTCTTTGTTTGAAATCAAAGCAGGATTATTTGGAAACAAACCATAAATAGTTCACCCAAAGGAACTGAGAACATGCTTTGCAGATCCAAATCAGTTTCTAGCAGTGGGTGCAGTCTTGGCTGAATATTAAAATCGTTTAGAAACTTTAAAAAATCCGAATGCCCGGATCACACCCAGAGCATTAATGCAAAATCTGTGGACCAAGGCACAGTTACTTTTCCAGGCTCACCAGGTGATGCCAACCTGCACGTAGGATAAAGACCCTAAGCCACGGGATTGTATCCCAGACTACATTTCCCAGAAGCCTCAACGGGCACTTCCGTTTCCGGTCTCGTCAGTCACCGTTTGAGTGGAGCGCGGCATTCGCTTGCTTGTGGGTTTCCGCGGTAAATACAGTTTTGGGTGCTTGTGGCTGTTCTGTACGGAGCTTTGCGGCAGCTCCCTCCCAGCTCGGTCGAGATTGGTTGCTGCCGGGCAGGGACACAGACCTGTGCGCTCCTCCTTTCCCTGAGGGGCGGGTTGAGGAAGGAAAGAACTAGGAGGCCGGGCAGTAGTAGGGCGGTGGCGGCGGTGATGGCGGTGGAACGCCTCGAACCGAGGTTTCCCAGCAGGATTAAACGCTTGCGCTGAGGCCGAGGGATTGAATCTCCGACAAGACTTTCCACTCCTGTTGGTGAAAGCGCCTGAGTAACTCACAGTCAGAGCTTGGCTTGGAGCTTGCATGACTCCAGGCAAGTGTTCCGTGCCTTCTTCCCGCTCAGGTCTTTTTATTAAGAAAGTTTTGTTCTTTCAAATTAAGCTTGAATATTGAATTTTGCTATGACCAGTGCGTTCTCCTGGCAAAATGCTATTAGCCTTTGCCCTGCTTCATTCCGTACTCCAAGGCCAGATTTGCCTGTTATTCCAGGTGTTTCTTGACTTCCTACTTATGCATTTCAGTCCCCTATAATGAAAAGGACATCTTATTTGGGTGTCAGTTCTAAAAGGTCTTGTAGGTCTTCATAGAACCATTCAACTTCGGCTTCTTCAGCGTTACTGGTTGGGGCATAGGCCTGGATTACTGTAATATTGAATGGTTTGCCTTGGAAACGAACAGAGATCATTCTGCCGTTTTTGAGATTGCATCCAAGTACTGCATTTCAGACTCTTGTTGACCATGATGGCTACTCCATTTCTTCTGAGGGATTTCTGCCCACAGTAGTAGATATAATGGTCATCTGATTTAACTTCACCCATTCCAGTCCATTTTAGTTCACTGATTCCCCAAATGTGGTCGTTCACTCTTGCCATCTCCTGTTTGACCACTTCCAATTTGCCTTATTCATGGACCTAACGTTCCAGGTTCCTATGCAATATTGCCTTTACAACATCAGACCTTGCTTCTATCACCGGTCACATCCACAACTGGGTATTGTTTTTGCTTTGGCTCCATCCCTTCATTCTTTGTGGAGTTATTTCTCCACTGATCTCCAGTAGCATATTGGGCACTTATTGACTTGGGGAGTTCCTCTTTCAGTATCCTATCATTTTGCCTTTTCATACTGTTCATGGTGTTCTCAAGGCAAGAATACTGAAGTGGAGCCAGACATCCTGGAATGTGAAGTCAAGTGGGCCTTAGAAAGCATCATTACGAACAAAGCTAGTGGAGGGGATGGAATTCCAGTTGAGCTATTTCAAATCCTGAAAGATGATGCTGTGAAAGTGCTGCACTCAATATGCCAGCGAATTTGGAAAACTCAGCAGTGGCCACAAGCCTGGAAAAGGTCAGTTTTCATTCCAATGCCAAAGAATGCTCAAACTACCACACAATTGCACTCATCTCACACACTAGTAAAGTAATGCTCAAAATTCCCCAAGCCAGGCTTCAGCAATATGTGAACCATGAACTTACAGATGTTCAAGCTGGTTTTAGAAAAGGCAGAGGAACCAGAGATCAAGTTGCCAACATCTGCTGGATCATGGAAAAAGCAAGAGAGTTCCAGAAAAACATCTATTTCTGCTTTATTGACTATGCCAAAGCCTTTGACTGTGTGGATCACAATAAACTGTGGAAAATTCTGAAAGAGACAGGAATACCAGACCACCTGACCCGCCTCTTGAGAAACCTATATGCAGGTCAGGAAGAACCAATGAGAACTGGACATGGAACAACAGACTGGTTCCAAATAGGGAAAGGAGTGTGTCAAGGCTGTATATTGTCATCCTGCTTATTTAACTTATATGCAGAGTACATCATGAGGAACACTGGGCTGGAAGAAGCACAAGCTGGAATCAAGATTGCTGGGAGAAATATCAATAACCTCCGACATGCAGATGACACCACCCTTATGGCAGAAAGTGAAGAGGAACTCAAAAGCCTCTTGATGAAAGTGAAAGAGGAGAGTGAAAAAGTTGGCTTGAAGCTCAACATTCAGAAAACTAAGATCATGGCATCTGGTTCCATCACTTCATGCAAATAGATGGGGAAAGAGTGGAAACAGTGTCAGACTTTATTTTTGGGGGCTCCAAAATCACTGCAGATGGTGATTGTAGCCATGAAATTAAAAGATGCTTACTCCTTGGAAGGAAAGTTATGACCAACCTAGATAGCATATTAAAAAGCAGAGACATTACTTTTCCAATAAAGGTTCATCTAGTCAAGGCTATGATTTTTCCAGTGGTCATTATAGATGTGAGAGTTGGACTGTGAAGAAAGCTGATCGCTGAAGAATTGATGCTTTTGAACTGTGGTGTTGGAGAAGACTCTTGAGAGTCCCTTGGACTGCAAGGAGATCCAACCAGTCCATTCTAAAAGAGACCAATCCTGGGTGTTCATTGGAAGGACTGATGCTGAAGCTGAAACTCCAATACTTTGGCCACCTCATGGGACGAGTTGACTCACTGGAAAAGAGTCTGATGCTGGGGGGGATTGGGGGTGGGAGGAGACGGGGACGACAGAGAATGAGATGGCAGGATGGCATCACCGACTCGATGGACATGAGTTTGGGTAAACTCCGGGAGTTAGTGATGGACGGGGAGGCCTGGCATGCTGCAGTTCAGGGGGTCACAAAGAGTCGGACACGATTGAGTGACTGAACTGAACTGATTGAATTTTATCAAATGCCTTTTCAACATATATGGAGATATCTGTCTTTTCCCTTTTGATCTGTTAATACGATAAATTTTATTCTTAATGACTTTGCAGTCTTAGTAGAACCTCACTTGGTCATGGCCTATTATACTATTTTAACATCACTAAGATGATTCTCTTTGCTCATTTTTTTTTTTTAAGTATTGATGATTGGAGGATTTTTTCCCCCCTTTAAGCCATTTTCATTGCCTTTGGTTTAAATTTTGTAATAATTTTTGAAAAGTTTTTGACTATTTTCATTCTTTGTTATAATTTAATTTACATGGTAGGTGGTTCCCTGAAGGTTTGAGTGCTTTTTTTTAAAAAAAACTGTTTTTGTGATATAGGGAGTAGGACAGAGGAATTGGGGGATAGTTCTTAACAGTATTCTCTCTTATACAGTGATTTCAGTTCAGTTCAGTTCAGTTGAGTCGCTCAGTCGTGTCCGACTCTTTGCGACCCCATGAATTACAGCACGCCAGGCCTCCCTGTCCATCACCAACTCCTGGAGTTCACTCAAACTCATGTCCATCGAGTCGGTGATGCCATCCAGCCATCTCATTCTCTGTCGTCCCCTTCTCCTCCCACCCCCAATCCCTCCCATCATCAGAGTCTTTTCCAGTGAGTCAACTCGTCGCATGAGGTGGCCAAAGTATTGTAGTTTCAGCTTCAACATCAGTCCTTCCAATGAACACCCAGGATTGATCTCCTTTAGGATGGACTGGTGGCCAACTGAAATTCTTGCTTTCTCTCGAAACAGTTCTGATAATTTCCAATTTCCTAAAAAATAATTAAAGTTCTCTAGTTTGTCTGCATAGTTAGTAGTCCTTTTTGGTTCTACCTTTTATCGTTTATATTTATGGTTACTTTTATCTTCTGTATTCATGGTTGCTTATAATTTCTTGCAGTATTTGTTTTTTTTTTTTCCATTTCCCCCCCTTCGTTAGTTCTGTTTTATTTTTTAAAGAAGTCTTGGATATATTTATTAGTGTTACTGTTTTCCTTTTTTAAAAAAATCTTTAATTCCTTTTTCTTTTCCTTAGGTTTATTTCCTTTTTCTAACCTTTTGTAGTTGATTCTTTAATCAATTCATTGATTTTCCTTCTTGTTTATGTAATGTAAATACTTAAAGCTGTAAACTTTTGTTTGTGTAGTGTTTTGATTGTATTGTAGTTTTTATTATCATTATTTTTTAGATATTGTTCAGTTTGCATTTCTTTGATCCAAGTATTCAGGAAGTCATAAGCTAACATTTTTCTTTCTTAAAAGTCTTATAGAAGAGTTGATTTTATGTACATATGGTCTAAATTGGTATTTTTGAAATGAATATTCATGTAACCAGCACTCAGGTCAAGAAATAGAACACTGCCAGTACTGTGCTAAATCGTATTTGCTCCCTTCGTCATTAGCCACATTCTCCTCCACCCCTTGAACTAACACTATAATTTATTTTGGCCTGTTTCTTTTTTTTTTTTTTTCTGTTTCTTTAACTTTATGTGAATGAAACTATATATACATATACATATATATGTATATGTATATGGTGTGGCTTTTTACGCATAGCATTTTCTGAGATTCATCCATTGTCTTTGTTGTGGATCATTACAATGCATGTTTAAGCATAATTGCTGGGCCCAGTCCATTCTAAAGGAGATCAGTCCTGGGTGTTCATTGGAAGGACTGATGCTAAAGCTGAAACTCCAATACTTTGGCCACCTCATGCAACGAGTTGACTCACTGGAAAAGACTCTGATGCTGGGAGGGATTGGGGGTGGGAGGAGACGGGACGACAGAGAATGAGATGGCTGGATGGCATCACCGACTCGATGGACATGAATTTGAGTGAAGTCCGGGAGTTGGTGATGGACAGGGAGGCCTGGCGTGCTGTTATTCATGGGGTTGCAAAGAGTCAGACATGACTGAGCGACTGAACTGAACTGAACTGAACTGAACCCTCAGAATATTTTATTCATTAGGTCTGAAGTGTGGACTAAAAGTCTCTACAGGTTTTTAGGTGATGGTGATGTTATTGCTCTGGAGACTAGTCTTGTAAAACTACTGCAATAGCATATTTCATTATCTCATAGTTTAGATGGATGTTTGGGATGTTGCTAGCTTTTAATGCTATGAACAGTCATATATATTATTGCTTGGTTTGTATGTAGATACATTTTTTTGGGGCATGATGCTATCTCAGAGTGGGATTTCTAGTTTATGGGATATATATATGTATCCAACTTTAGCACATAATGCCAGATAGTTTTTCAAAGTTTTGTACCAATTTGCATTTTCACCATCAGTGTGTGAGAGTACTCATTGTTCCATATCCTTGTCAACTTTTAATATTGTCAGTCCTTTGAAGTTAATCGTTCTTAAGGTCTGTCATGTATCTCATTGTATCTTAACATTCATATCCCTGATATCTAATGAGCTGGAGGACTTTTCAAATGTTTTTTGGCCATTATATGTCATCTTTTATGAAGTATTTATTCAAAAAACTTTGTTGATTATATATGTGTATTCCCCTTCTCCCTGTGGCTTGCTTTACACTAATAGTGACCTTTTAATGAATAGAAGTTTTTAATTTTAATTAGTTCGTTTCCTTTCTTGTCATTGTGTCTTGTGTACTGGTTTAATAAATCTTGCGTTCCTCAAGTCGTGAAGATATTCTTCTGTGTTAACTTTTAGAAGCTTTATTGCTTGTCTTTTACATATAGGTTTATCATCCTCTTACAATTGATTTTCATACGTGCTATGAGGTAGGATTCATGTTTACTCCTACCTCCTCCCCAATATGCCAATGCAATTTCCTTTTCATCACTGCTTTGCAATGCTACTTTCATCATAGAACATGTGTCCTTAAGAGTGCCTTTGTCTTCATATGACTAGTTTGCCTCTGTTTAACCTTTACAATCAGTATCTTGAAATTTTCTCGACCTTAATCACACATTAAATACATCAAAGGCCATTTGGGCTGCTTATTACCAGACTTTACCTCCAACTTACATTTACTTAAAAAAATAAATCTCAGCTCTAGTATTTGATGTATGGAATTTCTTTTCAGGCTAATGAATACAAATATATATATAAATTAAAATGTGTGTATATGTGTGTGTGTATATCTTTATCTCTGAGCCATTAAATGTTGCTTCTTTGCTAAATTCTCAAAGAGGAATGTTATTCTGAAATTCTTGGAGTTGCAGTGTTACATTATAATGTTCTCAAATGTACCACCCTTTTGGAATCTGTCCTAGTAATCCTAGCTTTGTGATACATGGTTTTCTCCCCAAAGTTACGTTTATCCTCATATTTTAATGTTTTTTTTTTTTAGGCTGCACAGTGTGGCATGTGGAATCTTAGTACCCTGACCAGGGATCAAACCCATGACCCCTGCAGTGGAAGCTCAGAATCTTAATTACTGGACCGGCAGGGAAGTCCCTATCCTCACATTTTAAACTTTTTTCTGTTTTGGTGTTTTCCTATGTGTCCTTCCTACCTTTCCAACTTCTTAGATCCTCCTTACAGTCTTTAAATACAATATATGCTTTTAAAATTAATTTTATTTTCAGCTGTGCTGGGTCTTCATTGCTACCTGGGGGCTTTCTCTAGTTGTGGGGAGCAGAGGCTGCTTTCTAGTTGCAGTGCTTGGGCTTCTCATTGCAGTGTCTTGTTGTGGAGCATGGGCTCTAGGGCACTTTGGCTTCTGTAATTGTGGTGTATGGGCTTAGTAGTTGTGGCATGTGGGCTGAAGAGTGTGGGCTCAGTAGTTGTGGTATATGGGCTTAGTTACCCCACAGCATGTGGAATCTTCCTGGACCGGGGCTCAAACCTAGGTCCCCTGCTTTGGCATGCAGATTCTTAAACACTGGTTCACCAGGAAAGTCCTAAATACAGTGTTTATAATATGACTTCCTTCTCTTTCCTTGGGACTTCCCTGGTGGCTCAGATGGTAAAGAATCTTCCTGCAATGCAGGAGACCTGGGTTTGATCCCTGGGTCAGGAAGATCCCCTGGAGAAGGGAATGGCAACCCACTCCACTATTCTTGCCTGGAGAATTCCATGGACAGAGGAGCCTGGCAGACTACAGTCCATGGGATTTTGGACACAGTGGAGCAACTAACACTTTCTATTTGCTTGGATCCTACTTGCTTCTCCAATCTTTAATCTTGCCATCTTTTCTTAGCAAGAATCACAAGTGGGATGAATTAATTTTATGTAACCTTTAGTTGTGTAGACCAGAACATTATTCTTATCCATGTGCAGCTCTCATTTTCAGTATTTCAATATAACATTGAAATTAAAATTTTTTTTTTAAAATTGAGGAGTGTGTATTTGAAACAAAGATGTCAGCCCTAAAGCAAAATACTGAGAGACATGATTTGGGAGAACAAACAGTGTCATGATGGTAAGCATTCTGTATTGGGAAGGCAGAAGCTGCACAGAGAAGACACACTATAAATGAGAGGAAAGTGAGAAAGACTTCAAATATCCATTAGAGAAATCATACTAATGAGAAACCTCAAAAATGTAAAGAATGTGGGATAACCTTTATGAGCAGCTCATCCCTTTTTAAATCATAAAATTCATAGTCAAGAAACCTTAAAGATGGGTTAATTGTGGGCTGCTGCTGCTGCTAAGTCACTTCAGTCGTGTCCGACTCTGTGCAACCCCATAAACAGAAGCCCACCAGGCTCCCCCATCCCTGGGATTCTCCAGGCAAGAACACTGGAGTGGGTTGCCATTTCCTTCCCCAATGTATGAAAGTGAAAGTGAAGTTGCTCAGTCATGTCCGACCCTTAGCGACCCTACGGACTGCAGCCTACCAGGCTCCTCCATCCCTGGGATTTTCTAGGCAAGCGTACTGGAGTGGCTTAATTGTGGGCAGTTCCTCAAGAACCATGCAACATTTTTTAATCATCAGAAAATTCATTCTAAAGAGAAACTACATAAATGTAATGAATGTAGAATAGCTTTCAGAAATAATTCTGTCCTTTTAAGTCACCAAAGACTATTATATTAGTCAGAAACTCTACAAATACTAAGATTGTGGGAAAGCCTTTGCTCAGAATTCAGGCCTTGCTTGTCATGTGAAAATACATAGTGGAGAGAAGCCTTAAATGTAATGAATGTGTGAAAGCTTTCAGGGATAACTCAGCTGTCTTGGAATATCAGAGAATACATACCGGTGAGAAACCATATCCATGTAGTGAATGTGGAAAATCCTTTAGGAAAATTCCAAGACTTATTAATCATCAAAGAATGCAAACAGGAGAGAAACTATGACTGTAATAAATGTGGAAAATCTTTGAGGTACAGTTTATCCTTTGCTGGACATCAGAAAACTCACAGTGGGAATAAATCCTATCAATATAATGATCATGGGAAAGCCTTTATGAAGAGCTCAACCCTTATTGAACATTGGAGAATTCATACTGAAGAAAAACCCTATCACTGTAAGAAATATAAGAAATCCTTCAGGCATAACTCTGGCCTTGTTGTATATCTGAAAATCCATCCTGGAGAAAAACCTTATGAATATAATGAATATGGGAAAGCTTTCCCTCAGAATTCAGGCCTCAAATGATATAAGAAAATTCATAATAAAATTCACAATTTGAGTCATCAAATGTAGTTTGGTAAATCATGCAGAGATAGTTTATTCCTTTTTGACTGTAAAAGAGGAGACATTTAGTAAGTTCCGTACTTAACAAATATATTCTGTGACCCTCTGTCCTGGAAAATGTCTCACTATTGACAATATTCATTGTAGTGTATACTACTATCTGGTTTATACTAGTGAAATATTTGAAGAACCCAAATGTCTATATGGAAACATTTACTACAGAATGCTGTGTAGCAAGTGAAAAGAATGAGGCAGAGCTCTATTTACAATCATAGAAATATCTACATGATAACTTGTTAAGTTAAAAAAACAAGTTGCAAAGAATTAATATTGTATAAATGGCCATACTACCCAAAGCAGTCTATAGATTTAATGCTATCTCTACCAAATTACCCATGACATTTTTCACAGAACTAGAACAAGTAATCCTAAAATTTACATACAACTACAACAGACTCAGAATTGTGAAAGAAATCTTGAGGAAAAAGAACAAAGTTGGAGGCATAACCCTCCCAGACTTCATACAGTACTACAAAGCTACAGTAATCAGAACAGAAAGGTGTTGGCACAAAAACAGACAGGGATCAGTGGAACAGACTAGCGAGCCTGGAAGTAAACCAACACAACTATTGTCAGTTAACCTTTAACAAAGGAAACAAATGTACAGTGGAGAAAAGACAGTCTCTTTAGCAAGTGCTGTTGAGCAAGCTGCACAGTCGCATGCAAATCAATGAAGTTAGAACACTCCCTCATGCTATACACAATAATAAAACGGCTTAGAGACTTCGATGTAGGACATAACATCTTAAAAATCCCAGAAAAGAACATAGGCAAAACATTCTCTGATATAAATCATCATAATATTTTCTTAGGTCAGTCTCCCAAGGAAAAAGAAATAAAAGGAAAAACAAGCAAATGGGATCTAATCAAACTTTGCACAGTAAAGGAAACTAAACGAAAGGAAAAAACAAATCTATCGACTGGGAGAAAATATTTGCAAATGATATGACCAACAGGGGCTTAATTTCCAAAATATATGAACAGTTCATACAGCTCAATAAAAAGTAAAAGCCCAATCAAAAAAAAATGGGCAGGAAACTTAAAATAGATATTTCTCCAGAGAAGACATCTAGATGGCCAACAGGCACGAAAAGATGCTCAGCACTGCCATTTATTAGAGAAATGCAAATCAAAAATACTGTATATACATATATACATGATAAGTGAATCACCTAGCATGAAACTTTGCAAACCACTTTTGACACAGTTGGTCACAACATCTCCATACACTGCACAATTTTTTTTTGCATTTCAGTTTTATTTTTACCGTTCTTGAAATAATGAAGCATAAGATGCTGAAAAATGTTGCTTTTTTCCTTCTGTCTTCAATATTAAAATGGCTACACGAAAATTCACTGATGTTGACAAGTTTTTAAAAGATGCATACTGATATGACAGCTATCACAATACAGTCTAATAAAATTGTTTTGAATGAAGTTACAGACAACTAAAATACCACTAGATCCATCTTATGGGAAAAACCGAACAAACTTTTTGACCAACTCAAAACTTCTTTACTTTGTAACTTGGATTGCATCTGTGTTAGCTGATCTAAACCTTACCTCCTATTTTGTCAAAGGGAATGTTTATTTTTAAATCTTAAGCTTTCCTGTGAACCATAAATCATAGTTTCCCTGTTTTTATTTAATTAGTATTAAGTTGCTCCCCAGATTTTTCATTTTTTCAAAACAGTTTATCCTTAAGAAATAACTAATATTCAGTTCAGTTCAGTCGCTCAGTCGTGTCCGACTCTGCGACCCCATGATATTGCTGTATAACAAATAACCTGAAAATTTAGTGGTGTAAAAACATAACCTTGAATTTTTTGCATGATTTTGTGTGTTTGAAAGTTGGCAAGAAAGTTCTAACTAGTGGGTTTCTCATCTAGTTTTCATGAGATGTCATCTGGGTCTTTAGTCCATCTGTAGATTCTCCTGGGCTAGGCATCTACTATGGCTCACTCATATGGCTGAGAGTTGATGCTGACTGTTGGGAAGTAAGGTGAACCTGTCCACTGGAGCACTTACATACTGTTTGTCCAGCAGAGTGACCTTGAGATAGTTGGGAGTTTTTAACTTAGCACCTGGTTGTCTCCAGAGTAGGTGTCCTGAGAATCATGCAGAACTTTCAGACTTTTAAAGGGTTTTTTAGACCTGGGAAGTCATGTAGCATCACTTCTACCATATTTCATTGTTTGAAGCTGTCACAGGCCTACCTAGATTTAAGGGGAGATGATATGGACATGAGGTGGGTATCAAAGATCTTCTGGACAGTGTTTTAAAATTACTTCATTGTTAAACTTTACATACACTATAAAGTGTACTTTACATATCTACATGCATGCATAGATTCTAAGTGTTAAGTTCAATCAGTTTTGACAGCTGTATAGACCCATGCATCTATCACCTGAAGAAAGAATAGAATATTTTTCTTTGTGAGCTTAACTTGTGCTTGTTTCAAGTAAGTCCCCTCCCTCCATGTCCACAGAGGCAACCACTGTTTGATGTGTTTTAACAGATTAGTTTTTTCTATTGTGTGAAATCATATAAATGGAATTATGTATTTGTGTGTATATGTTTGGGTTCTTTCATTCAACACAAATTTTTGAGATTTTTTTCTATGTTATTGCATTTATCAGTTTTAAAATTCCTGAGTGGTATTTTATTATATGACTGTACCATAGTTTATTACCTCGCCTGTTTTTGGACCTTCGGGCTGTTTTCAGTTATAAATAAATGAGGATGATATGAAGATTTTTATATGCATCTTCAAATATTATCAGGGTACTTTAGGAGCAATATTGTATTACTGTTGAAACCCAAGGGGCATCCCTGGTGATTCAGTGGTAAAGAATCTGCCTGCCAGTGCAGGAGATGTGGGTTTGATCCCTGGATCTGGATGATCCCTTAGAGAAGGAAATGGCAATGGTATTCTTGCTTGGGAAATTCTGTGGACAGGGGAGCCTGGTGGGCTGCAGTGTTTAGGATTGCAAAAGAGTTGGACATGACTGAGCAATTAAACAACAATTCAAACCCATAGTGTTTCTATGTTCAAAGATCTTTTGATAAAATTTACCTATTTTCTGTCAAGTTTCTTGGGATTAAGGAGCCTCCAACCTATTAGGATCTGCTAGAGGGAACCTATAGTTTATAAGAACCTACAGTTTATAGGATAAAGAAAGAAAGATAATCTTATCAAGAAAACCATTCTATTTACATCATTCATCATTTTAATTACATAAAAGCTCACAATGAAAATTTAGAGATAGCTAAAGTTAAAAAACAAAAACGGAAATTCTCCCTTAAAAGCAACTTCTCTAATATCCCTCAAATCTCATCTATTACAGGTTAAAAAAAAGTTAATTATCCTTCCAAATTTTCTTCCAGTGTGTCCATGCATGTGTGCAGGTAGAGGACTGTGTCGTTGTAGGACTGGATCTTCATTATTGACTACAAATCAGCTCAGTAATGAGGACACTTCTATCCTTACTGGGCTTCCCAGGTGGCCTAGTTGGAAAGAATCTGCCTGCCAATGTGGGAGATGCAAGAGTCATAGGTTTGATCCCTGGGTTGGGAAGATCCCCCGGAGGAGGAAATGACAACCCGCTCCAGTATTCTTGCTTAGAAAATTCCAAGGAAAGAGGAGCCTGGCAGGCTACAGTTCCAGGGGTCGCAGAGTCGGACACAACTGAGCGACTAAGTGCACACACACGTCCTTACTGGGTGATTCTGAGATATTGCTACTGCTGCCAAAAGGGAGTGAAAGTCATCATATCTCTTCCCAAACTTTAGATACTTTTCTGCTCTTTGGCTATAGGCAAGTAATCTCTATCCTAGTTAGGAGTGGGAGACTGAAGTGAACCACAGTGCAGACTTGGAAAGGTTCCTGTTTTGTAAGGAAAGTTTAGGGCCTCTGCTCTGAACATGGGTGATTTGTTAGAATATGCTCTCATCCAGATAATACAGTGTTCAATATGAGGGATTATTAAATTTGCCTCATAAATTCTGCCCACTCGTCTTGAATGTAAAACAAAATTAGTTTGAATATGTAGAGAAGAAAAGAATCTTGGGATTGGTAAGGGGCTGGAGTTTTTGAATAGGCCAGTGGTGTCAACTGCAAATATAAAACCTCTATCTGCTACATAAATCTCCAATTGTGTACTAAATTAATGGAGGTACCTTAGGAAATCAAGTCAAAATAAATGGACAGAAATTATGAACCATACGTGATAATGATAATAAACAAGACATTTATTTTTCATACTCATTTGGGGGGAAAAAAGAAAACTCAGTTTGCTCTACCCAGTGATGGTCTTTCTGAAGGAGTCTCCATTCATTCCATAAAATTGGATAGGCTGTTTAATTTCAGGTGATTTTATGCTGTTAGTTCATAAAGAGAACTTCCTCTGAAGAGAGTGGTTACAGGGTGAGCCTTTGTGAGCAGCTTCGCTGGTGCACAGCCAGACTGCCTCTCTGAGTGAAGCTTTTCCCACACTGGCCACACAGATAGGGTGTCTCTCCTGTGTGGATTTTGCCATGCAGAACACAGTTCCCCCTGGTGTGGAAACTCTTCCTGCATTGTGCACAGGCATAGGGTTTCAGGCCTGTGTGGACTCTGATATGAACAATTAAGCTTCCTTTTTGACTGAAGGCTTTTCCACACTGATCACATCTATAGGGCTTCTCACCACTATGAACTCTTCTGTGAACAGCAAGGTTACTTTGATTCCTGAAGCTTCTCTGACATATAGCACACTCATAGGGTTTCTGTCCCGTGTGGAGTCTTTCGTGAACAGCCAGACTACCTCGTTGACTAAAGCTTTTCCCACATTCCTTACACTGATAGGGCTTCTCTCCTGTGTGTATTCGTTGATGTGTAACAAGATTGCCTTTGGCCCTAAAGCTTTTTCCACAATGGGTACACTCAAAGGGCTTCTGACCAGTGTGGATTCTCTCATGTAACGTTAGACTACCCTTCTGCCTGAAGGATTTTCCACATTCCTGGCACGCATAGACCCTCTGTCTCACTCCAGGTGAATCTTCCTGTAGTGTCTTAGAATCTGGGGATTTTTGTTCCAGCTTCTCTCTTCTGAAAGAACTCTGGAAATCCCAGCTTGAGGATCCTGTGGCCTCAGACTGATCATATTTGTGGTGGGCTTCTGTCATCACATCTGGTAAAATGAGAGGGAAGTCATGTAAGATGCACCAATATGCTGAGTGAGAAGAACAGGGAAAAAAGAAACAATGCTTTGAGTGCTTATTATGTGCCAAATATTATACTATAAACTTTGCATAGATAATTTAATCCTGAAAACAATCTTTTGTTACAGTTAAGGAAATGAACGTATAGGGAGGTTGTCAAAGATCACTTGGCTAGGTAAGCACAGAATTAGGATTCAGACACAGGCACGCTCTGTAGCAGTGTGCTGCCTCTAAATTTAATTTAGCTTCCCAAATAGTCTTGTGTATAGACATGATTATCTCTATTTTACAGATAAGAAAACAAGCCAGAAAAATAAAACTATATAAGAACACATTTAGTCCCATACTGAAGTTTTATCTGATACCAAGACAGGTGTGGATCCAGGTTGTATGGGGCCTAAAGTTTTAAATTTTGGAGAGATTCCCATTAAAAAGCAGTATAAAAGTAAGGATAGGACCTTGAAGAGACCAGTGTAAGGGAAAGCTCCTGAAGCTTAGGTTTTGTAGGCTTCATGAGAAATCCACCTCTGCTCTAGACTGCTCTCCCTAACAGTGGAGTAGAGTAAGCCTACGCTGTCAGGATACATGTAGCAGAATCCTACTTTACATTTATTTTAATCACTGTAAACCTGCAAGATAGAGCTTATTGTCCCATTCTGTAGATGAAGAGCCTGGAGCTCAAGGTTACTTAACTTGTCTGATACTACAGACCCAGTCATGGCAATCATAGAATTTGATCCAGGGAATTTTTCCCTTTAAAATCCATGCTGTTTCAATCTGCTAAGCTCTGGTGAAACTGAAGTCAGTTTTGGTTTGGAAGTTTTCCTCAACCCTTCCTATGCAGATGTAGGCGGTACTTCCCAGTACTGCCCTGTATATGCCTTCCTACGGCCCTTAAATATGAGGCCACCCATCACTGATCGTTTCCTTGGAGTCATCCTAGGCCGATTTCAGCTTGTTCCTCTGTCTTTCCATTTCTCATTCAGTGACTGCTGAGATTTAAAACTGCTCATTCATTTTCTCAGATACCACCTCCACATCAAGACTGCTCCCTTGCTGTTTCTAACTCGAGCTTGTAGGCTTTCCCTGTAACCCCTAAAAACAGTGAGCTTCACCAAAGGAACATCTTCTCTGCATCCCCAGCCTGTAGTCCAGTGCTGAGAACAGGGACACTGATTACTGTGACTTGAGGGCATCCCAGCAATCAACAGACTCACTGAAAAAGGCTACATTCTGGGCATATCTTCCATGACAGTCCAGCAGGGTAGCTGTTGGAAATCCAAACATGTCCACTCCTGCTGTATGAGCTTAATCACCACCTCTTTGTATGATTCTTCCATGGGCTGTACTTGAGTACCTAGGGAGGGAAAAACAGAACAACAAAAACAGGAATGGATAAGAGAATTGATAAGTGAGAAGAACAGTCAACAGAAGCTCTGCTTTGGGGTATGAGTGAATGGAGGAAATCTTGTTTGCCTGATATAATACCAGTCATCTGTAACATAACTGCAAAATGGGCCAAGAGGTATGATAGCTACTTATAAATGAGTCCAGGAGGAAGCAAGAGGTGCAAAAGCAGAGAAGACAAAAAGCAAACATGTTTCTCCTCCTGCCAATGCCAAGAAAAAGGTCCTTACTATTTGTACCTTAGCTTTCGCATGGGATTGGAATCTTCCGCTTCCTTCCCCCGCCTAACTGCCTGCTATTTTATCCTCCAAGCTTTCAGAGGAATTCAGAATATAAAAAACAACATTTCAGTCTTAATAACTGGTTCTGTGATTGAAATGTCTCTGACTCTCCTCTCCAGTCCCCTCTAGACTATTAGGACAGAACAAGAGCTTTCATATTTTCTTTTAGCACTTCTTTGGAGGCTCTTCAAGATATAAGAATACTAGTTCTGAGGAAGCATACTACTTGTCCCTTCTTGGAAAAAGAAATACTTCAGATTCCAAATCCAAGTAACTTGCCCCAAGTCCCAGAGCCAGTATGGAGTCAAGGTGGAGCAAGGGTTCAAATCCAAGACTCCTTGGATCCAAAGCCTATGTCTAGACAATTCTTTAGTTTCTCATCACTAAAAAGCGAATGGAACAGAGCTTGACCAGACTTTACTATTCTTCCAGATTCTAGGAATCCTCCTACTCCATCTTGGGGAAATATTCTTATTTCAGGACCCTAATTACCGAATTCTTACACTTAATGCAGTGGTTCAGTGTGTATAATCTTTGTTTCCCTCTAACATATCCCATGAAAATGCTGGCCTCCTGATTTAATGAAATTAGCAGTGTGATGCTACAGTTCTTTGTTAATCAAGGATCTGGTCTTCTTGACAGCTGCACTTTCTGTTACATGTTGTGATGACTGTAGAGGCATTAAAAACTCTTATTTGAAAGACTCAGCTCCAGTTTGCATTGCAAGCCACAAAGCAATGCCCTATTGGTGTCAGGACATCATAGCACCATTCACTTGGAAGTCCTAGGTGTTACTGATCAACCACACATCCACCAAGAGTCACTTAAAAGTACATGGGTACCTGCTGCCTGTCCTTGGTGAGTCAGCAAATAGTTTGCTCGGAACACCTTGGGTAGAATTTTCAGCTGTGCCTCTCCACATGCTGTGAGATATTCAAGTTAACAGCTCAGCTATGTTTCAAGAACCTGATTAATGAAGGGAAATTGCCATATTTTTCTCCATAGATTCCACAGGTGTGCGGAATCAAATTCCTGAAGATTCTGTAGCAAGACACTTTGTAATAGAAAATAGTGCTTTTTCCTATCAAGAAAGCCATTATATCCTGCTCACAGTGAGGCCACGAGAGACGAATCCTACCCTCTGTCTCCCCTTAAATGACACTGGGGAAGTAACCAAACAGCCCAGACCTATTCACTCACTTAATAAATGCTGTAATATCAAGTAGCTTCTGGGAAACTCAAGAGAGTCAAACGAGAAGGGCCTCTGACATGACCTAACAGACTTAAGGCCTAAAGCTGAGAGTCCTCAGTGAAGGACCAGGACAGGGGGAACTCTGCTGAATCCGGGGCATAGCTTCAGGACTAGGAGATTCTGGGGAGGGGCGATTATATTGCCCGCACACCGGAATTCACTTTGTCCTTTCCCATTTCCCCACTCAGAGGAACTTGTTCTTTCTTTCACCCAGCCGAGACACTGTATTTCCCGTCTCCATCTTCTGAAGCCCTCCCCGCCGGCCCAGAGGAACACCTGCCTGTGGTCCCTCCCGCGTCTCCAGGTGCGGGGCCTTCCCGCACTCCCCGCCCCGCCTTGCAGCAGAGGGGCCCCTGCTCCTCCCGACAGACTCTCTGGCCTTCCCGCTTCAGCGATTTCCCCACCCGGACCCGAGCCGGACCTCAGCACCCCGCTCTCCGGTCCGGCTAGACCTTTTCTTGCGGGCCGCAGACCTCTCGCCTCGCAGCTGGCCTCTCTGGGGAGGCTCCAGGCTGGTCACGCCTGCTCAGGGACGCGAGGGGGTGGGGGTCGGAGGCGGCAGCCTGAAGGCGGGGCCCTGCCTCGTCTGGGTGTACTGACCCAGTCAGCGGCCTCACTCACCACAGCCGCGCGCGCCCGCAGACAGACAAAGGCCGGCACCGAGCCCTTATGAACGCCGGCGCGAGCGGGCCGGACTACAACTCCCAGGAGGCTCCGCGCGAGCCCTAGCCCCGTGCCTTGGCGGCCCCGGCTTCTCCAAGCACTGTGGGAAACGTAGTTCGGCGATGCGTCCCGCCGCTCGGGCTCGGCGGGTCTAGGCGATCCGCTGGGCGCGCAGGTCACTCCTGTTTGGGCCGAGTCTGAGGGGCCAATTTGTTTGCGGTCGTAGAACGACGACCAAGAGCGCCAAGTGGCCACTCCGATTAGCCAGGCAGGGATGGCAGCTTGTTGAAGCCATCCTCCGAGCCAGGGTTCTTGCATGACACTGTGGAAGGAAACAAAGCATTGGGAAGAAATGAGTTGATAAAACCCTGGGTGCTTAGGGTTTTATCAACCTAAGCACCTTTATCAACTGTGTCGAGCAGTTCCCTGAGCCAAGACTAAGTGTTCTGAAATTAGAGTTCTGAGGCAAGGAGCAAATATTTCAAGCGAAGTCTGTGGGAGAAGAGAATTTGAAACACCACTGGAGAATTCCAAGACGTAGTGTGGGGGAAGTATGTAATTTCCTTGGTTCTGTCTCGCAACAAAAATTTGAAGTGATGGGACTGACCAGTGTTAGAGCCTTCGAACGGACCAGTGTTACAGGTCCCTGTTACAGCTCACTTTTATTTAGAAAGTAAAGGAAAATGCAGCCTACAGGCATGAGGCCATGCCAACCCAAAAGACCGAAGAGAGACCCCCCCGGCCCAATTTGGCCCCTCTTTTTATACGGTTTTTCTTCTCCCCCTGAGCCTTCCCTGTGTAAATTGGGCTAGCCAGGAGGGTTGTTTGTTTTACCTGTGGTTCTCACTCTGGTCCTTGGACCTTCCTTTGTTCTACTTTCCCAGGCTTTCCCCCTCCTTGTCCTTTAACCACCGCCATTCTGGACTCCTTTTTCCTATTTTGACCACCTAACAGTTGGGCATGGAGAAGGCAATGGCAAGCCACTCCAGTACTCTTGCCTAAAAAATCCCATGGATTGAGGAGCCTGGTAGGCTGCAGTCTGTGGGGTCGCTATGGGTCAGACACGACTGAGCGACTTTACTTTCACTTTTCACTTTCACACATTGGAGAAGGAAATGGCAACCCACTCCAGTGTTCTTGCCTGGAGAATCCCAGGGACGGGGGAGCCTGGTGGGCTTCCGTCTATGGGGTCACACAGAGTCGGACACGACTGAAGTGACTTAGCAACAGTTGGGCTTCCCTGGTGGCTCAGAGGTTAAAGCGTCTGCCTCCAATGCGGGAGACCCGGGTTCGATCCCTTGGTCGGGAAGATCACCTAGAGAAGGAAACGGTAACCCACTCCAGTATTCTTGCCTGGAGAATCCCATGGACGGAGAAGCCTGGTAGGTTACAGTCCACGGGGTCGCATAGAGTCGGACACGACTGAGCGACCGAACGGAACGGAACAGTCGGAAAGGAAGATAGTTCAGTCTGGTGGAGAGCTATGCCCTTCAGATACTGTCAGTGAGAATTTGCACCCAAAATAACGGGTAAGAGATCAGGTTTGAATTTGTCTTGAATTTGCTTGTCAGCTCCATCACTGACTAGCTGCAGGATTCTGGACAGGTTTCTTACCTGGTGGGGAACCAAGGATAGGATCAGGTGGCAGCTCCAGTGAAGGCTTCTTGAAAGGGTCAGGGTCCTGGCCAACCTCCTCCACCAGCCCCATCATATTGCTTCAGAGCAAAGGCAGGTTAGTATGAGAGTCAACTCAGAAAAAAGCAATCGTTCTGCATGTATCCCATGTGTTGTGGAGAGAAAAGAGTATTTTCTAGGGTAATAAATAGATTTTATTCTTAACTGACTATGTGTCTGAGACATTGACAAATTGTAAGCCCCCCAAATTACTTTTGTTTCAAATCCTAAAAGATGATGCTGTGAAAGTGCTGCACTCAATAGACCAGCAAGTTTGGAAAACTCAGCAGTGGCCATAGGACTGGAAAATGTCAGTTTTCATTCCAATCTCAAAGAAAGGCAATGCTAAAGAATGATCAAACTACTGCCCAATTGCACTCATCTCACATGCTAGCAAAGTAATGTTCAAAATTCTCCGAGCTAGGTTTCAATACTATGTGAACCAAGAACTTCCAAATGTTCAAACTGGATTTAGAAAATGCAGAGGAACCAGAGATCAAATTGCCGACATTTGTTAGATCATAGAAAAATCAAGAGAATTCCAGAAAAACATCTATTTCTGCTTCATTGACTGCACTAAAGCTTTTGACTGTGTGGATCATAACAAACTGTGGAAAATTCTTCAAGAGATGGGAATACCAGACCACCTGACCTGCCTTCTAAGAAATCTGTATGCAGGTCAAGAAGCAACAGTTAGAACTGGACTTGGAACAATGGAGTGGTTCCAAATTGGGAAAAGGGTATGTCAAGGCTGTATGTTGTCACCTTGCTTATTTAACTTATATGCAGAGTACATCATGTGAAATGCTGGGCTGGATGAAGCACAAGCTGGAATCAAGATTGCCGGGAGAAATATCAACAACCTCAGATATGCAGATGACACTACCATTATGGCAGAAAGCAAAGAGAAACTAAAGAACCTCTTGGTGAAAGTGAAAGAGGAGAATGAAGCTGGCTTAAAACTCAACTTTCAAAAAGCTAAGATCATGGCATCCAGTCCCATCACTTCATGGCAAATAGATGGGGAAACAGTGGAAAGAGTGACAGACTTTATTTTTATTTGGTCTCCAAAATCACTTCTGATGGTGACTACAGCTATGAAATTTAAAAATGCTTGCTCCTTGAAAGGAAAGTTATGACAAACTTCAGTTCAGTTCAGTCGCTCAGTCGTGTCCGACTCTTTGCGACCCCATGAATCACAGTATGCCAGGCCTCCTTGTCTAACACCAACTCCTGGATTTCACTGAAACTCATGTCCATTGAGTCGGTGATGCCATCCAGCCATCTGATTCTCTGTCATCACCTTCTCCTCCTGCCCCCAATCCCTCCCAGCATCAGGGTCTTTTCCAGTGAGTCAACTTGTCGCATGAGGTGGCCAAAGTTTTGGAGTTTCAGCTTTAGCATCAGTCCTTCCAATGAACACGCATGACTGATCTCCTTTAGGATGGACTGGTTGGACCTCCTTGCAGTCCAAGGGACTCTCAAGAGTCTTCTCCAACACCACAGTTCAAAGCATCAATTCTTCAGCGCTCAGCTTTCTTCACAGTCCAACTTTCACATCCATACATGACCACTGGAAAGACCATAGCCTTGACTAGACGGATCTTTGTTGGCAAAGAAATATCTCTGGTTTTTAATATGCTATCTAGGTTGGTCATAATTTTCCTTCCAAGGAGTAAGCGTCTTTTAATTTCATGGCTCAAAAGATAAAAGTTATAAACCCCCAAACACACAACTCACAAAAAAAATCTGATTAAAAAAACAGATCAATATGTAAAAACAATACTTAATTAGGAAAGAGTATGGCAAAGATAATACAAGCTGGATTCAAGATTGCTGGGAGAAATAGCAATAACCTCAGATATGCGGATGACACCCACCCTTATGGCAGAAAGTGAAGACCTAGAGAGCCTCTTGATGAAAGTGAAAGAGAAGAGTGAAAAAAGTTGGCTTAAAACTAAACATTCAGAAAACTAAGATCACGGAATCCAGTCCCATCACTTCATGGCAAATAGATGGGAAAGCAACGGAAACAGTAAAAGACTATTTTTTGAGACTCCAAAATCACTGCAGATGGTGACTGCAGCCATGAAATTAAGACGCTTGCTCCTTGGAAGAAAAGTTATGACCAACCTGGACAGCATATTGAAAAACAGAGACATTACTTTGCCAACAAAGGTCTGTCTAGTCAAAGCTGTGGTTTTACCAGTAGTCGTGTATGGATGTGAAAGTTGGACTATAAAGAAAGCTGAGAGCCGAAGAATTGATGCTTTTGAACTGTGGTGTTGGAGAAGACTCTTGAGAGTCCCTTGGACTGCAAGGAGATCCAACCAGTCCATCCAAAAGGAAATCAGTCCTGAATATTTATTGGAAGTACTGATGCTCAAGCTGAAGCTCCAATACTTACCTGACTCATTGGAAAATACCCTGATGCTGGGAAAGATTGAAGGCAGGAGAACGGGAAGACAGAGGATGAGATGGTCGGATGGCATCATTGACTCAATGGACATGAGTTTGAGTAAGCTCTGGGAATTGATGATGGACAGGGAGGCCTGGCGTGCTGCAGTCCATGGGGTTGCAAAAAGTTGGACACGACTAAGCGACTGATCTGAACTGAATAGATATTTTGGGGTCTTTGGTTTCACTTATGACCACCAGAGGGCACAATAACATAAAAAATGTTTTGCCCTTCCCTTTGCTGAGAAGTCGTGGATGAGTTCTGGGCTGTTTATTTGACAGACCCTATGGGGTTTTGCCTTGGGAGGCTGGGGCGCCAGAGGGAAGGCACCGCCTCACACCTCCGGACACAGTCGGGCCAGCTGTGGTTGAAACAACCAGGCCTTCAGGCTGCAGCTGGGTCCTTGGGAGCTTCTCAATGTGAAGCAGGTTAGGAACAGTGTCACTGGGAAAGGACAAGACCCTGCTGCCTGCCATACATGACTACTGGAAAAACCATAGTTTTGACTAGATGGACTTTGTTGGCAAAGTAATGTCTCTGCTTTTTAATATGCTGTCTGGGTTGGTCATAACTTTTCTTCCAAGGAGCAAGTGTCTTTTGATTTCATGGCTGTAGTCACTATCTGCAATGATTTTGGAGCCCCCCAAAATAAAGTCTCTCACTGTTTCCACTGTTTCCCCATCTATTTGCCATGAAGTGATAGGACCAGATGCCATGATCTTAGTTTTCTGAATGTTGAGTTTTGAGGAACGCTGGGCTGGAAGAAGCACAAGCTGGAATCAAGATTGCCGGGAGAAATATCAATAACCTCAGATATGCAGATGACACTACCCTTATGGCAGAAAGTGAAGAGGAACTCAAAAGCCTCTTGATGAAAGTGAAAGAGGAGAGTGAAAAGGTTGGCTTGAAGCTCAACATTCAGAAAACAAAGATCATGGCATCTGGTCCCATCACTTCATGGGAAATAGATGGAAAAACAGTGGAAACAGTGTCAGACTTTGTTTTTTTGGGCTCCAAAATCACTGCAGATGCTGATTGCAGCCAGGAAATTAAAAGACGCTTGCTCCTTGGAAGGAAAGTTATGACCAACCTTGATAGTATATTAAAAAGCAGAGACATTACTTTGCCAACCATGGTCCGTCTAGTCAAGGCAATGGTTTTTCCCGTGGTCATGTATGGATGTGAGAGTTGGACTGTGAAGAAGGCTGACCGCCGAAGAATCGATGCTTTTGAACTGTGGTGTTGGAGAAGACTCTTGAGAGTCCCTTGGACTGCAAGGAGATCCAACCAGTCCATTCTAAAGGAGATCAATCCTGGGTGTTCATTGGAAGGACTGATGCTAAAGCTGAAACTCCAATACTTTGGCCACCTCATGTGAAGAGGTGACTGACTGGAAAAGAGTCTGATGCTAGGAGGGATTGGGGGCGAGAGGAGATGGGGATGACAGAGAATGAGATGGCTGGATGGCATCACCGACTCGATGGACATGAGTTTGAGTGAACTCCAGGAGTTGGTGATGGACAGGGAGGCCTGGCATGCTGTGATTCATGGGGTCGCAAAGAGTCGGACACGACTGAGCGATTGAACTGAACTGAACTGAACTGATGGGGTTTGTGGTGGTGGGGGTGGTGGAATGGAGTAAGAGCCAGCCTGCTTAAGTGTTAGTTTCAGAAGGGATCAAGGAGATTTGGGTTTGCCCACCTTCCATTGGACCTAGTGCATGAGTGCTTAGTCGTGTTTGACTCTTTATGACTCCATGGACTGTAGCCCAACAGGCTCCTCTATCCATGGAATTTTCCAGGCAAGAATAATGGAGTTGGTTGCCATCTCCTTCTCCAGGGTATCTTCCTGACCCAGGGATCAAACCCATGTCTTTTGTGACTCCTGCATTGGCAGGTGGATTCTTGACCAACTGTGCCACCTGCAGATTTTTTACAGTCTGAGCCACCAGGGAAGCCACCAAGGAAGCCCACCTTCTGTTGCAAGGAACATCAAAATGAAGATCCTAAAACCCTGATGGAAAAGAAAAGAAAAAGACATGTAATTTATAGCATGAATTAGTAAATGGATATAATTTCCAGGAAAAAAAATGGATTTCTGAACAGGAAAATCTGCTAGCTCAGATTGCAGTTAAAGTTCACTCCTGGAGCACCAGAGAGGGGGCATTTTGCTTCTCTTCTTTGTGTTGAAAGTGCTTCAGAAACTCAGAAGGGCAGAATTAGCTGGCTTCTAACTCGCCCATGCCCCAAGAGGGCAAACAATCCTTCCAGAATAGCAGGGCTAAATTAGAAAAGAAATTTATCAAAGTTCCTTTCTGGCCCAAAGATTTTTTTTTAATCATTAAATAATTTCCAAGGGCCATCTTCGGCCCTGTGGTAGAAAGTGTACCAATATAAAAGTCACACACCTGTCACAAACCCATTGTTTTGCAACTTTGGACAGATCACTTCAAATGACTCAAATAATGACAACGATCTTGCCTGTGTCATGGAGCGGTGAAGGTTAATTCTGGTAGTAACGTTTCACGTTTTGAAAACATAAGACTGTCTGTGTATGTAAGGGTTTCATGTTACCCAGTGGGCCTAGAACTAGTCTCTCTCCCTTAGACCTCCCACAGTGCTGTCAGTATGCAGTTTATGATCCTTACACCCTTCTTTGCTACATTAGCAAGTTATATACATGTCTCCTCTTGACTATGAGAGCAAGATCTTGACCCAGGGCATTTGTGAACCTCTTCATTCCTGAGCAGTGTCATACATGTTCAGTTCAGTTCAGTTGTTCAGTTGTGTCCGACTCTATGGACTGCATTATGCCAGGCTTCCCTGTCCATCACCAACTCCCAGAGCTTACTCAAACTCTTGTCCATCGAGTCAATGATGCCATCTGACCATCTCATCCTCTGTCGCCCCCTTCTCCTCCTGCCTTCAATCTTTCCCAGCATCAGGCTCTTTTCAAATGAGTCAGCTCTTCTCATCAGGGCCATAGTATTGGAGCTTCAGCTTCAGCATCAATACTTCCAATGAATATTCAGGACTGATTTCCTTTTGGATGGACTGGTTGGATCTCCTTGCAGTCCAAGGGACTCTCAAGAGTCTTCTCCAACACCACAGTTTAAAAGCATCAATTCTTCAGCTCTCAGCTTTCTTTATAGTCCAATTTTCACATCCATACATGACTACTGGTAAAACCATCGATTTGACTAGACAGAACTTTGTTGGCAAAGTAATGTCTCTGCTTTTTAATATGCTGTCTAGGTTGGTCATAACTTTTCTTCCAAGGAGCAAGCATCTTTTAATTTCATGGCTGCAGTCACCATGTGCAGTGATTTTGGAGCCCCCCAAAATAAAGTCTCACTGTTTCCATTGCTTTCCCATCTATTTGCCATGAAGTGATGGGACTGGATTCCATGATCTTAGTTTCCTGAATGTTTAGTTTTAAGCCAACTTTTTCACTCTTCTCTTTCACTTTCATCAAGAGGCTTTTTAGTTCCTCTTCACTTTCTGCCATAAAGGTGGGGTCATCTGCATGTCCAAGGTTATTGATATTTCTCCTGGCAATCTTGATTCCAGCTTGTGCTTCATCCAGTCCAGCATTTCTCATGATGCACACTGCATATAAGTTAAATAAGCAGGGTGACAATATGACATTTTCCTTTCCTGATTTAGAAATAGTCTGTTGTTCCATGTCCAGTTCTAACTGTTGCTTCTTGACCTGCATACAGATTTCTCAGGAGACAGGTCAGGTGACTTGGTATTACCATCTCTTTAAAAGTTTCCGAAGTTTGTTGTGATCCACACAGTCAAAGGCTTTGGCATAGTCAATAAAGCAGAAGTGGATATTCTTCTGGAACTCTCTTGCTGTTTCGATGATCCAGAGGATGTTGGCAATTTGATCTCTGGTTCCTGTGGCTTTTCTAAATCCAGCTTGAACATGTGGAAATTCACGGTTCATGTACTGTTGAAGCCTGACTTGGAGAATTTTGAGCATTACTTTGCTAGTGTGTGAGATGAGTGCAATTGTGCGGTAGTTTGAGCATTATTTGGTATTGCTTTTCTTTGGGATTGGAATGAAAACTGACCTTTTCCAGTCCTGTGGCCACTGTTGAGTTTTCCAAATTTGCTGGCATACTGAGTGCAGCACTTTCACAGCATCATCTTTTAGGATTTGAAATAGCTCAACTGGAATTCCATCACCTCCACCTCCAGTGTCATACATATAGCAGATACTCAAAGAATATTTAGTAAGGGAGTACATGAAAGTTTGTTCAGTACCAATGCCTCTCCTCTTCATTCTAACCCTAGAGTAGCCAAAGCATACAGATTAGGAAAAAAGTGTCATCAGTCACTGTCATGGTGATATATGTAGAAAATCCTGTGGAAAATAAAAATAAAATCACTAGAAAATACTTTGAATTTTGTATGGTCACAGGACACAGTCAGTTAACAATTGTATTCATACATAATGGCAACACAGAATTAGAAAATGAAACAAAAGCACTTTTTATAATAGTGTCAAAACATCAAATGTCTACGAAGAAATTAACAAAATACATACAAGATCTCTATACTAAAAGCCGCAAAACACTGCTGAGAAAAATTAAGGCAGACCTAAATAAGTGGAGAGGTATATTATGTATATTGATTCAGTTAAGATGGCATTTCTCTTGAAATGGATTTATAGGCTCAGTGGAAGTCCCAGCGAGACTTTTTAATTTATTAAAAATTTTTTATTTTATTTTTGGTTGTGCTGGGTCTTCATTGCTGCACCTGGGTTTTCTCTAGTTTTGGAGAGCAGGCTTCTCATTGTGGTGGCTCCTCTGGTTTAGACACAGGCTCTAGGCTTGAGGACTTCAGTAGTTGCAACAGGAGAGCTAGAATGTGCAGGCTCAGCAGTTGTGGTGCACGGGCTTAGTTGCTCTGAGGCCTTTGGAATCTTCCCAGATCAGGGATCAAATCCATGTCTCCTACATTGGCAGGGGGGATCCTTATCCACTGTACCACCAGGGAAGTCCTCAGCAAGACTTTTTGAGACGTAGACAGCTGATTCTAAAATTTACAGAGAACAACAAAGAATCTAGAATAACTACAACAATCTTTTAAAAGAGGAACAAAGTTAGAGAACTTATCTAACCTGATTTCAAGAGTTATTATAAACTAAGTAATAAGGAGAGTGTTTATTGGCACAAGAATAGACAAACCAATGGGACAGAATAGAGAGTCAAGAAACAGACTCACACAGTCAATTAATTTTCTACAATGGTACCAAATCAACCCAACTGGGAAAGAAGGTCTAATAAATACAGGGTTTAACACTGAATAATTGACTTAAAAAAAAAGAAACTCAACCCCTATCTCACTACATACACAAAAATGAAGATGAATCATAGCCCTGAAAATAAAAACTAGGACCATAAAGTATCTACAAAATTACATAGGAGATTGTTTTTATGACTTTGGAGTAGGCAAAGTTTTCTTAGATAGGACACAAAACCACCAGTCATTGAAAAATAATAAATTAGCCTTTGTAAAATATTTCTATTAAAACAGGATAAGGACTGAAAAGGACTTGCATGGACATTTCTCCAAAGATGATCTACAGATGGCCACTAAACACACAAAAAACGCACACATTACTAATCACTAGGGGAATTAAAATCAAAACCACGTTGAGATACTACTTCACATGCAATAGGATGGCCATTATATATACATTTATGTCAAGTATTTTGGTGAGGATGTGGCAAAATTGGAACCCTTGTGCACTGTTGGTAGAAATGTAAAATGGCACTGCCATTGTGGAAATGATATGGCACTTCTCAAAAAAGTCAACATAACAATTCCACCTCTGGGTAAATACCTAGAAGAATCAAAGCACGAACTTGAACAGACATTTGAATACCAATGTTTATGGCAGCATTATTCACAATACCCAAAAGTGGAAACAACCCGCATGTCCATCCATGCATGAATGGATAAGCATGATGTGTATATACCCAAAATGGAATATTATTCAGCCTTGAATAGGAAGGAATTCTAATTATGCTACAGCATAGGTAAACCTTGATAACCTTTAAGCCAGTCACAAAAGGACAAATATTATGTGATTCCATTTACGTGAGGTACCTGGAGCAGTCAAATTCATAGAGATGAATTTGAATGGTGGTTGCCAGCAGCTTCAGGGAGGGGAAAATGGAAAGTTATGTTTTAATAGGTACAGAGTTTAGTTTGGGATGATGCAAAATTTCTGGAGATGGATAGTGCTGATGGTTTTACAACAATGTGAATGTTTATTCCATGCCACTGAGCTGTATATTTAAAAATGGTTAATTTTGGCATGTATGCAATAATACAGAGAGTAAAAACAATTTCATTAACACTGTGCATTTTTGTCATCACAGAATTTGTGAAGGCAAAGGCAAGCCACAACTTCTGTGATGCATCTAAAGGACACAGCAGAGGCTAATGCATGTCTTTAATGGCACACCCCAGCTTCTTCCAAAGTTCCTCAGAGGTGCCTGCAGCTAAACATAGTCATGGAACACTTACTAGGTGCTTGCTCTGTGTGTGGACCCTCTTCCAAGTGCTCTATGGGTAGTGTAACATTTATTTATTTGGTGGTGCTGGGTCTTAGTTTCGACATGCAGGATCTTTTAGTGGTGGCCTGTGGGATCTAGTTCCCTGATCTGGGATCGAACCTTGGCACCCTGCACTAGGAGCTGGGACTCTTAACTACCTAACCATCAGAGAAGTCCCTCTATGGGTGGTGATTTGTGTTTCCTCTTCACAGCTTTAAGAGGCAGTTAATTACCCTCCTGAGGAAGGGGGTTAAATCAGGGGAGCCATGGTGATGAGCACGCCACAACGCCCAAGGCAAGAAGTGGAACCACAAAGCCTCTGTGCTCCAGCCCCAGGTTCATATCTCTGTGTGACCACTGGACACCCTGTTTCCTGCATATCCCCTTTCAGCTCCCTCTGCCACTCCTCAGGCTCTCCTTTCAGGCATTTGCTGTCCTCTTTTTAGGTCCAGAGTCCTGTTTGTTTTTTTTTCTCATAAAACTAAGTTTGTTTGTTTTTAATTTTTATTGGAGGCTAATTATTTTACAATATTATATTGGTTGGTTTTGCCATACATTGACATGAATCCGCCCCGGGTGTACATGAGTTCTCCCTCCCGAACCCCCCTCCCACGTCCCTCCTCCCTTTATCCTCCCTCTGGGTCATCCCCGCATACCAGCCCCGAGCATCCTGTAACATGCATCGACCCTGAACTGGTGATTCATTTCACATATGATAATATACATGTTTCAATGCCATTCTCCCAAACCATCCCATCCTCACCCTCTCCCACAGAGTCCCAAAGACTGTTCTATACATCTGTGTCTCTTTTGCTGTCTCGTATACAGGGTTATCATTTGCATCTTTCTAAATTCCATATATATGTGTTAGTATACTGTATTGGTGTTTTTCTTTCTGGCTTACTTCACTCTGTATAATAGGCTCTAGTTTCATCTACCTCATTAGAACTGATTCAAATGCATTCTTTTTAATGGCTGAGTAATACTCCATTGTGTATATGTACCACAGCTTTCTTATCCATTCGTCTGCAGATGGACATCTAGGTTGCTTCCATGTCCTGGCTATTATAAACAGTGCTGCGATGAACATTGGAGAACATGTGTCTCTTTCAATTCTGGTTTCCTTGGTGTGTATGCCCAGAAGTGCGATTGCTGGATCATATGGCAGTTCTATTTCCAGTTTTTTGAGGAATCTCCACACTGTTCTCCATAGTGGCTGTACTAGTTTGCATTCCCACCAACAGTGTAAGAGGGTTCCCTTCTCTCCACACCCTCTCCAGCATTTATTCCGTTCTGTTTTGAGGAAGTGAACACAGCGGGTCTGAGTCCCCAGCTCTTCTGTACCATTGCTGCCACAGGAGCCCTTGTGGGGCCACCTGACACTTCTTTTGGAAGCAGACAGAAGGTAAAGCACTCTAACCTGCTTGTCTTCTTGGGAGACTTGTTCTTTCATGTATCCTCTCTTATTCTCAAATGTTCTTTCTTTTTTCAGGAAAAGATGTTTTGGGGATAAGAACATTACAACAATAGAAGAATACTGAAAAAAAAGAAGAAAAATTTGTTACTAATTCTGTCAAACAGAGAAAAGCATCATGAACTGCCGGGAGCCAGCGAGGGAAATCCTACCCGTGACAAAGGTCAATTGGGGAAGAGGCCTGACGGGCAAAGGCTAATCAGGACTCGAGGAACCCCCTAGACTTACCTGAGCATCTACCCCAAAGAAAACCGGAGTCTGACTGCCTTACTATCTTACGCCTCTTATCAAGTCCTCTAATACTTACGGGGGCTTCCCCCCCAACCACCTTTCTCTGAAAACATTAATTCAGAGCTGTAGTTAAAAAGTTCTCCTCGGTTTAATAGGAGTGTTCCAATCCAAGCCCCTCTGATAGCTTTCTAACTTGCATGACAAGTTTGTCCGGGCTCTTACAACTATGAGTGTGACTGTTTATAGCCTCCCAGCCATGCAAGGACAGAAAGCCTAATATTCTAAAATACAGGAATCTGTTGAAGAAGTTAAAATCATTAGAATAGTCCTAAAAAAGATTTCATTGTTGAATCAATGCTTGCTGCAAAGTTTCCTCTATCTATTGTATCCTTGGAAATATATTAATCACATATAGAGAATATAAGTAGTAGCCTTTGATTTAACCACATCAGATCTTAAGTTAATAAATTCCTTTCTTGCAGCTCACTGCACCTGTGCCTTATAGGAATGTAACTTTGTTATGTGTCTAGCACCTGACTTTAGGAAAGTCACCTTAAAAGAATATAAGCCTTTTACTAGCTAACTAACCTATTGTTAGGAGAGAGGGCCATAAACTGTTAGCAGGCCCCCTGGCCAGAAGATGATGTAAACCACCTAAAACTTTTATCACAAGACACACAAAAATAAGTCCTGATCCTGATAAGGGTCAAGACTGCTGACCCCACGTGATTTTGGCGTGACTCTATACCTCCCTTTCTCTGTTTCTTATGTGCACGACTTAGGGTATAAAAGCAGCACTGGAAAATAAAAGTTTTGGGCCTTGCTCACTGAACCTTGGTCTCCCCGTGTCGTTCTTTCTCTTTTCCGTCCTTTTCTCTATTCTCCTTTTTCTGGTTGAGATCCTTGGAGCGCTGGGCCCTCTGCGTTTACTTATCTGCCTGGGCTTCTAAGACCCACTCGAGGGGGTGCCCTGGTGGGGTGCCCCCAGTGATTTGAGAGGGCGCCTGCGGCCTACGTAAACAGAGCAAACCCCGTGCTGGGGTTTTATTGGTTTCCAGCGTAAACCAAGGAATCATCAGCCCCTGTCTCTCTCTCTCTCTTTCTCTCTCTCTCTCTGACGCCGACGCTGTTCATCCCGAGGATACCCTGGGCCATATCGAGGCTGGTCCCCGATAATGAACATTTCTGTTAAAGGCACAATGTGGTCATAATGGTAAATAAAAGTTGCCCACTCAATCAAATGGATATTATTAATGATAACATAACCATTCCCACACTGATGTTTCATATTTGCAATTTAATGTTGGGTGGTATTCTAAAGCCTACCACCCTCCCCCCCCCTCCCCAATTAGGATAATTTTACACTATTCTCTCGTTGCACCAGCTTCGGTTGCTGCCCCTCCCTTCTGGAGGTCCCTTAGAGGTACTCCTGCCCACTTAGAGATTTTGGATCCCCCCCAGTAAGTTGGTCTCAGAGACTCCCTGTGGCTCAGAAGTCACCTTGGACCCCCTTCCCTGCCTGGAAGTCTCTTCGGCTTATGTGTCAGTGGATGGAAAAGGGGACGGCCACAGCGGACCCCAGAAGCAGCAGAGCACGTGCTGCCACACAGAGACACAAATCGCCTCCTTGAGCAGCCTCTTCGCTCAGATTTGATACCCACAGTTAGCCAGTTGGTGTGCTCTCTGGACATCTTGTAGTCCGTAGGCCCTGTGGAGGGTCCCAGAGGAGCTCGCTGAGCCCAAGCGAGCGTCTGTCACACAGTGATTTCCAAGAATTAAGAACGATTTACTTAAAGACCGCTTAGCAAGTGTTTATTGGAGAAGGCAATGGCAAGCCACTCCAGTACTCTTGCCTAGAAAATCCCATGGATGGAGGAGCCTGGTAGGCTGCAGTCCGTGGGGTAGCTAAGGGTCGGACACGACTGAGCGGCTTTACTTTCACTTTTCACTTTCACACATTGGAGAAGGAAATGGCAACCCACTCCAGTGTTCTTGCCTGGAGAATCCCAGGGACGGGGGCGCCTGGTAAGCTTCCGTCTATGGGGTCACACAGAGTCGGACACGACTGAAGTGACTTAGCAGCAGCAGCAAGTGTTTATAAAGACAGATGCGTTAGCAGTGGAAGCGCGAACGCCGGCGTACTGACGACTGCAAAAGGGCCCGCCGTGGGCCGAGATGCGTCTTTCCTGGAAGCTTCCAGCAGGGGGCAGGGCGGGCGCGTTTAGGAACCTCTTTCTTAACCGCGCCAGCCTTTACATTGCAGAATCACTGAAAAGGTTTGGAACGCACTATCTTTATTTATGAACTGAAGTTTATTGACTCTCCAAACAGAATCATTCCATCCCGAAGGAATTCTTTAAAAAATCAACAGCATGTGTTACGATCAAGTGGATCCGGTGGAATTTGCTTGCTCACCTTTCTTTGGACTTCATCACAGGGATGCGCTGTGACGTCCAGACCGCGGGTGGGGTCCTGTGGGAAACGGCAGGGGAGGTGGATTCCTCCTGATGCCCCCGCTGGAGGGTGCTGATTAAACAGACTCGCAGATCAGGAGGAAATGCGTTTGTAGTGGTCCACAGCTCCCAGTTAGACTTGGGCATGAAAGAAATAAGTATTTTCCATAATTCCAATCTAATTTCTTTCCATTTTATGCCTAACTCAACCACTTCTTGGTTAATTCTGCCAAGTTTGTGATGGTTCAGCCATTTTAGATTTAAAACTTGCTGGCACCCCCTCACCTCACCCTTGGGTTGACTATAGCTGGGAGGAACAGGCCTGGATACCACTGCACACGTGGTACCATGGGGGCGGCTGTGTAGAAAGTGCTGATGGGTGAGCAGGTGGGGGCTCCTCTCTTCCTATGTGGATCAGAATGGATTGAACACTGGCCTGTTTTTTCTGTGCCAGAGGTGTTATGCTGAATGCCCTGTGCTCAAAGAAGGCAGTCTTCACAACATGTCTTCCCACAGAAACCTCATATTCCTAGATAGAAGCTTCAACATAGAAGTTTAGTCAGGAGATGAGGAGATGGAAACTAGTTTTTAAAGCTGATCAAGTGCCTTAACATTCATGGTGGATATGGGATTGGGTGAGCCACAGTACTCAGCCCTTCCCACGCAGCATTTCCCTCCTGAGGTCCTGGAGAAGACTCTGGGGGCCTCTGACCCCTCACACTACATCCCTCACACCGGCCTTTGCCCACAAAGGACCCATTGTCTCTGTACCGGAGTGCTGGTGCTGAACTGCCCTGTGCAGCTGTCATAACACTGGGATCTGCTGGCTCTTCCTTGGACAGTTGAGTAACCAGATCTGGGTCTGATGTTTGCACTTTCTGCTTGACCCCTACCGCTGGCCTGACAAGGGGCTCTCTGCATCCCAGGTCCCGTGAATTCCAGCTGACACGCACCTTAGGCTTCCCAAGCCTTCACTGTGCCCACACCTGTTTTGCTGTGGGAACTCTTGACCTGGATTCACAACCTGCCTGGGAGCGCTGCAAATGTCCAGAGACTTGGGGGCAGGGAGAAATAAATCAACCCCGCTTCTTCTTTTCCTGCTTCCCTAGAGTAAATGGCAAAGGTTTTGGTTTTAAATTTGGAATAGTGGACCCTATAGTCTTTGCAAATATCCCATGATCTCATTCTCTGACCCTGTTCCCTTTTCATTTTGACACCTGGGGATTTGTTGCTAAGTCCTGAAAGCCTGGAGCCATGTTATCGACTATCTTCTAGTGTTTCGTGCTTTTCCTATTACACTTTACATGAGCAGAACCAGCTCTTTTGCTGTCACCTCCTGTACTCACTCCAGCCTTTGGGTCAGGAGATCGCACAAAATATGCAATAAAAACATGTACTTTGAATAAAAAAAAAGGTGTTCATTTCACTGTCACATAACTTCTATGACACAGCAACATTTTGTTGTGTTGTTCTCTAAGGAATAGAAAAACCGAGACAGAAGGAGGCCAGGTGTTTGCCCAAGGTCAGTGAAAAAGTTTAGCCTCACTCAAGTTCTTCTGGCTCTGCGCCAAGTCTTTTCAGAATTAATAGAACCTCAGTGTTATGTGGACCGGCTGTGGTTTAGAAGGACTGTCATGCAATATGCTCGAGTCGGCAGGTGTTGATGGCCTCTTCCCCTCTCTGTCTCTCCAGGGTCTCTGGAGGCAAGTTGGTGGGGCTCCCATTTACCTGAGAAGGGCCTTCTGTAGAACACCTTCATCGTAGGTGAATCCTTCAGACACTGAACGAGAACAGCAATGAGATCGCTTCTTTCCTTCCTTCCTTCCCTTCCCCAAATTCTAGAAAGCTGTGGAACAGAGATCTTTTTGTCATTTGTGTGACATCTTCTGGGATTCCTGTGAGTTAGTTACTTCCCCTTCTATATTTCCCAGTCCCAGGGCCACTGCTTAAATTGAGCAAATGATCGTTGCAAAACTTGAAGTGAGTGCCGTTCTAATTCATGATCTGGGTGGCTCTGTTTATTACTATAATGATTTTCCAGCAGATGGCAGGAAAGTGTCATAAGAGCAGGTGCCTTGTTCTCATTTGTGTGGCCTCTCTGAATTAGCAGTGGATGTGCCCTTGTTACTTCTGAGCTGATACCATAGCAGAAAGATGGCCACTATGAGCAAGATGTGCACCTTGGTGCCCAGCTGGGCTGCACCTGAGGGAGTGGGGGTGCCGGGGCCTCCCTTCCACTGCAGCCAGATGGGGCCAGGGCAGTGAGGTCTGGTCCTCAGGATTGTCCTGGTGGCCACGGAGGCTCTTCAAGACACATGATTTAGTCCACAGTTTCTCAACTGATGAGCCAGTCCAGCCACCGTTTGTTTTTTTTGGCCAGAAAGACAAGGATGGTTTTTATATTCTTAAATGGTTGGAAGAAAAATCAAAAGAAAATGATACTTTGAGACATGAGAAAGCTATATAAATTCAAATTTCAATATCCACAAATGAAGCTTTGTTGGCACACAGCCATGCTCATTTGTTTACATATTGACTCTAGCTGCTTCTGACCTACAATAGCAGAGCTGAGAAATTGTGACAGATACCACAAAACCTCAAATATTTTTCTCTGGCCCTTTACAGCAAGACATTGCCAACCCCTAGATTAGTCCTTTGGGACTTGCATTGGCTCCAAGCTATCACTGTATTTTTTGGGTGTGCTTACCTAAGCAGAAGGTGAGCCAGGGCCAGAATGGGGCAAGGAGACCGAGGGGCTGCTGATGCCTGGTGGGTTCTGGAGAACCTTGGGAGTTGGAGGTTATGGGTCCTATTCCAGGCCATAGTACCCTATCCAGAGGGAGCGATGTTTTGGGGGAAAGTGATTTCTCCCCAGCCCGAGGCCTGCCTGCAGTTGCTACAGGCCCAGTTGCAAAGATGGGTTTCTGTTTCAGTATCCTTGTCTGCCCAGACACCAGCCATGGCTCCTGGACCTAGCAGAAGATATTCAGCCTTTCAGACTCCTTTGGTGACAAATTTGAGCATCAACTGATGTCTTATGCATGCTAAGTTGCTTCAGTCATATTCGACTATTTGTGACCCCATGGACTGTAGCCTGCCAGGCTCCTCTGACCATGGAATTTTCCAGGCAAGAATACTGGAGTGGATTGCCATTCCCTTCTCCAGGAGATCTTTTCAACCCAGGGATGTCTCCTGCATTGGCAGGCGGGTTCTTTACCTCTGGTGCCACCATGTCTTAACCCTGTGTAAACTCTCAGGTGATTTCTAACAATGTGTAAGGGAGATCCTCCATGACCTTCTGGATAATAAGGTGGAATTGGATGTACACAAAAGGTAGCCATACTCTGAAAACCTGAACTTGAAGCCCTTGGGTTCTCTATAGAAACATCTTCAACAGATCAATTCAGTGAAAGTAATTTCCGCAACCCAGCAGTTGACTTCCTGGGCCACGTTCTGTTTGAAATAGATATGCTTATAATATCGGATCAAAGATGCACCATCTGTCAGGAAGTCTGGCTGTCTTCACTTTCAAAAGATATACAAATTTTAGTTTTGCAAGATAAAAAGAGTTTGGGAATAGATGATGGTGATGGTTGCACAACAATATGAATGTTTTTAATACCACTGAACTGTACCCTTAAAAGGTTAAGATGGTAAATTTTATGTTATATGTATTTTACCACAATAAAAAAAATGTAAAACGGAAGTCCAGAATCCAACCACTTACCTCCTCCTCTGCTGCCACTTAGTCCAAGACACTGCTACTTCATTCCTAAAGATTATTCTAAGAACTTCTAAGCAGATTCCCCTCCTTCACCCTTGCTTATTATAGCCTCCTCTTGATGGAGCAACTGGAATGATCCTTTTAAAATGTCAGAGCACTCAAGGACCTCTTACGTTCAAAATCTGCAATGCCTCTCAACTTACTGAGAACAGAGGCTAAAATCCATCCCGTTGTCCTCACGTCCTTCCAGTCTGGCTCCTGCATCTCTGTGACCTTCTGTCCCTCCCTCATTCCAGCCTCTCCCCCATGGACTACTTGCTATTCCTCTGGGACACCAGGCACATATCCATCAAGAACGTTCATGCTTTAGGGTAACTCTTGCTGGAATATTCCTCCCCAGATGTACTCCTTCGAGCTTTTGCTTAGATATCGTTTTCTTCATGAGGTCTAATTTGACTCTCCTTAATACTCAACCTTTTTTCCCACTCCCTTTGTGCTGCTTTGTTTCTTATACTATAGTGCTTACTTATCCCTTCTGGCATACTATATGATTTGCCTCTTTGTTATCTACTGCTTATTCTTACTAGAATGTAAACTGCATGAGCTTAGGCACTTTTTTTTTTTTTTTTGCATTGGCTTAGAATAATATCTGGAACATTGAAGGTGCTAAACACATATTTTTTTTTAAAAAAAACTTTATCTTGTATTGGGCTATAGCTGATTACCAGTGTTGTGATGGTTTCAGGTGAACAGTAAAAGGACTCAGCCATACATATACATGTATCTGTTCTCCCCCCAACTCCCCTCCCATCCAGGCTGCCACGTAACATTGAACAGAGTTCCATGTACTGTATAGTAGGTCCTTGTTGGTTATCCATTTTAGATGTAGCAGTGAAAACACATATTTTTTGACTGATAAAGTAAATGAATTCTAAGAAGCAAGCCTTCTCAAGTACTGAAGCTTGTATTTGAATTAGAGGTACCTCCTCCACTAACAAATTAGCTGAAAAAGTTTGAGTTTTGTTTTAATGGGGCTCCTAGTCAGGATCCATGAGGCAGCGTCTTTAAGTGAGGTAGATGCACTTATTCTCCTTGTTAAACAGAAGAGGAAACCAGGGCAGCCCTAAGACTTGAACCTAGGGCGTTGGCTGAAGACTGTTTTTTAATGCTACACTGTACAACCTTTCCTGCAGCGCACTGGAATTTGAACTTGTCTTCTCTCCAGTTAAGGTCACTTCTTGCCTCTGCCCTATTTGACTTTTTCCTGTGTTGAATCCTTCCTGTATCCCCGCTTTTCTGGGACAGAGTACAGATAATTTTCTACTTCACAGGCAGGGAAACTGAGTTTTCAGTACTGTGATTCTAATCACAGTGTTAGTAGGTGACAGAACTGACCCTGAAGCTAGGAATTTCAGACTCCACAGCTGAATACACATGCTGTGCTGCCTCGTATTCTGCTCTTCATTCTTGCCAATAAATTGGATAAAGATATGGAGTGGATGCCGATTAGATCAACAGTAGTAATAATTGGGGTGGAGGGTGGGACGTGAGTGGGGAGAGCTCACTGGAAGGTGGCTGGGATCAAGAAAGGATACAAAATCATGGGGAATAGTGGAAGGAGCAGAGTGTTTTCAGCTTTGAGAGAATTCAGGGTGAGGGTGGGGCAAATGAAAACTCTCTTTCAATATTTGGGTGTCTGGGTGGAGGTTTTAGATGTCAGGAGTTTCTGGAGAGATGCTAAGGGACAAAAGTCTCTGAACCTGAGTTTTCCTATCAGTGTAATGAGGGCCCACTAAGGCCCATTTTGCAGAGTCGTGTTCAGTTCAGTTCAGTTCAGTCGCTCAGTCGTGTCCGACTCTCCGCGACCCCATGAATCACAGCACGCCAGGCCTCCCTGTCCATCACCAACTCCCGGAGTACACTCCAACTTATGTCCACAGAGTCGGTGATGCCATCCAGCCATCTCATTCTCTGTCGTCCCCTTCTTCTCCCGCCCCCAACCTTTCCCAGCATCAGAGTCTTTTCCAGTGAGTCAACTCGTCGCATGAGGTGGCCAAAGTATTGCAGTTTCAGCTTCAGCATCAGTCCTTCCAAAGAACACCCACGATCGATCTCCTTTAGAATGGACTGGCTGGATCTCCTGGCAGTATAAGGGACTCTCAAGAGTCTTCTCCAAAGTCATTATGAAAGGCAGCCAGCAGAACTCCTCACACCCCATGAATGCCTTCTATCATGAGTGTGGTTGTGAGGCAATTGTGATAAAGATGACAATCTACAAGTCTGGAAAACCACTTTGGTAACTTAGTGGGAATGGTTTCAAGGATTAGGTTAGAGGACATGGTGTGTTCTGTCATTCTACTCTTGGCTGTTTTATTTCATTAAAACCAATTTAGCTTTTGTGGAGCACAGGGAACCATATTCCATATTTGTGTGTGTGTGTGTATGCATGTGCACCCGGTCATGCCTGTAGTCCACCAGGCTCCTCTGTCTGTGGAATTTTTCAGGCAACAATACTGGAGTGGATTGTCATTTCCTACTCCAAGGGATCTTGCTGACCCAGGGATCGAACGTAGGTCTCCTGCATTTCAGGTGAAGGCTTTACTGACCGAGATACTAGGGAAACACCAATATTTTGTAATAATGAATAACAAAAGAATATGAAAAAGAATAGCCACCTACTGAATCACCATGCTGTACACCTGAAACTGATACCACGTTGTAAATCAGTTATACTTCAATTTAAAAAAGAGATTAAAAAAGCCATTTAGTTTGGGTGCCAACCACATCTGTGAAATTTTGGACAATTTCATTTATTTTGAAACATAGAATGGATGTAATATTATTTTCTGTATGACAGAGGATGTAGCTAGGATGATTGGAACAGAAATATTTGTTGTGTATTTGGATGGTTACAAATAACACTAAATATTCTATTGCTTGTTCCTTTCCAAAACCATGTGGAAAAATAAACAAAAAACAACCATGGCATTACAGCCTGACAGGGTCAGGGAATTTTAGGAATGGAAAGGACATTAGCAATGGGGTTAGGGTGAAATTCAATGTCTAGAGGAAGGAGTCAGAAGTCTCACTAGAGACCCTTTCTGGTGGCGTGCAGTGGTCTCCCATCCTGCTGAAGTGTCACATTTGGCAAGCACTCCTGGAAAACTAGAAAAGGTTTCAGTCTTTTTCTATTAAATTCCATGATGCTGTACCTCTTGCCAACCTGGTGTTAATTTGCCTCCGATTGCTGTACCTTCAGTGGTTTCCCATTTCCTTCAGGGTGGACTCCAAAGGAATTCACAATCTGGCACCAATATACCTAACACTGTTACTTCCCTTCACGTGTCCAGTCTTGGCCTGAGTGTGAGCTCAGATTTCTGTGACGGGGCCACAGGGCTCTGGGGCTCCAGAGACAAGGGGCCAGGTGTATCAGCAGAGGCATTGTCTTATCTTACTTGCTCTGGGGTTCTACTCTTACCTCTTTTCACACTTGAGTGCAGTGGAGGGAAAGTCAATGTTATTAAACCACCATGAACCTCTGTGAATCCAGGCAAGATTAGAGAAGCTTGTATGTAGCAGGCATTCAATGAATAGCAAATCCCACAATGGATGGTCTTTTGTAATGTAGGAGAGACCTTGTATGTGCTGGTCTATTTGATCTTCACATGAGAACCCCTCCTGTAGCTAAAACAAGTACTTTCATATCACCTGCCTGCCAGTCCAAGCATGCCTGCCCCTACTGCCCCTCCTATGATGATACTGTTCTCCTTCCTTTGAGTTCAGGCTAGCACAATGTGTGCTTAAGGTGATTATTTTCATCAACCCCTTTTGTATTATTTTTGTCACAAGGAGGCTTGATTCAAACAGAGGAAAGAAATGCAAAACAATTCATTTCAGAGTCCGATAGGTGTAGTCAGATAGGTGTAGACTGAAATTTCACATTCAGTAGAAATTTAATGTGAGCTACAAATACAATTAAAACATTTCAAGTGTCAACTAAAAAGGTAGTCACAACCTGAAAGTAGATAATTATTTTATTTGGTGGGAATGTTAGGACTCCAAGCTCTGGAAACAGCATTTCAGGTAGCACTGGGAGACTGCTCTGAGAAGGCAGAAGACAGTGTCAGGCTATATACAGGTTTGCAACAAAAGAGGCAGGCAGTCTGAACATCATAGATTTTTGTAAGGAAAATCAGATATCAAGTTAAGGAGTTTAGTGCTCTGCTATGTATGGGAAAATGCAAGAGTCTGGGATTATCGAAGTCATTTCTTTCATATACACCTCAGCTATCTTGGGCCAGTGTCTTGCCTTTTTGATATCTCACATCCCCCCACCCCCAGCTCCTCAGCAATCACTGTGAAGGTTGGTGGCATCTGCTGGATCGCAGGCATTGTGTTCTCTTTTGGGAGTCCTCATTCACATTTGGAGGCCTGAAATCCCCGATGACTGTTATATCCTTGTTTATTGATATGGTAGGAGATATTCTATTTCATAGTAGTAATTGTTAAAATTAATTAAAATACATTCTATTTAACTCAATATATACAAAATACTGATTTAACACACACATTAAAAATGATCAGAAATATTTTCTTTTCTTTTTTTCTGTTTCAAGTTTTAGAAATTTGGTGTGTCTTTTATACTTTGAGCACATCTCAATTCAGGCTTCCTTCACTTTTGGTGCTCAGGAGCTGCTTGTAATAGCGGCCACTGTGTTGACATAGCAGGTCTGGAGAGTCTTATGGCTGACCAATGTTAGTCTTAGAGTCACGTGGATCTGAGTGTGAATTCTGACTTTGCCCATGAGAGGCTGCCCAGACTTAGAAAGCCTCCTTCACTTTTAGGAGCCTCAGTTTTCTCACCTATAAAATGGTCATATTAGTTATTGCCTCATAGGGCTGTCCTGAAGATAAAAATGAGACAATACATGATCTGGCACAGAGTTAAGGTTAAATAAGTGTTAACTGCTGATACCATTCCAGGTAGAATTTATTTCATTTTTCGGTTTTCCCAGTGAGTTTTATTTGGACCAACCTAGGGACAGAGAAGGCCTGCACCTAAGAGAAGGTGTTAGCCTCTTGGTGGTGAAGCCTGGCTTGTGCTGGTGATGGAGGGTGGAGTGGGGCAGCAGGAACTTGATCTGGCAGTCGTGGCACTGCTGGTCTCTGGCACTTGCTGGCTGCGGCCTCCTCCACCCTCATGATCTGGATCGAGTGGGCCTGGGCATGGTGCCACATGCACATGGGTGACAGTTCCAGCTGTGATCAGGTCCAGGTACTCTTAGTACATGTGGTGGGTGCCGCTGTGGGAGTCATAGCGCAGCCAGATGCCAAGGTTCTTCACTGCCAAAGGGATTTCCCTGTCCACAGTAGACCATTTTCCCTGAGGCCTTCATCTTCCTCAGCTGAGATACGAAGTACCAGAAGGGGGACTTGAAACAACGTGCTCAGGCGCAGAAATTTTCATGAGCATGTGATAGAAAAGCAGCCTGCAGAGTCGGGGAGTCAGGCAGGCATGGCCCCGCCATCTTGTACTCTTGAATTGTGCCTGGCTCTCTGTCCGTGCTTGCTGCCACCCCTGAAAAGGTCTAGCTAGATTTTAAATTTGAGTATTTATATGTAAGACAGTGGTGTTACATTTTATTGTATCAACTTCATTCCATGATACCTGTGGGTGACGAAGACAAGTTAACTTGCTTTGAGCACTTTATTTGGTGGACATTCTTAAAATACACATCTGTGAAGTTGGTTTTAAAGTTTTGTTTCTCTTGAACATTTTATTATGGAAATATTCAAACAGAAAAGTTGAAAGAATTATACAGTGAACACCTGAATATGCAACTATCAAGAGTCTACAATGAACATTTTGTTTTACTTGCTTTATTAAATACCTATCCATCTTTCTGATATCCATCTATAAATCCATCTTATTTAACTTTTTTGTATTTTTATAGTTATCAGGGCTGTTGTTCATATTATAAAAGTTAAAAAACCTACTAAGATGCATTAATTATGAGTGTTTTTGCATACCTTTCAGAAAATTGCCAGGATAGTGAAAACAAATATGTAAGAAGTCAAATAATTTGAATAATACAATTAATATAATTGATGTGCTGTACCAGTCCATTCTAAAGGAGATCAATCCTGGGTGTTCATTGGAAGGACTGATGCTAAAGCTGAAACTGCAATACTTTGGCCACCTCATGCGACGAGTTGACTCACTGGAAAAGAGTCTGATGCTGGGAGGGATTGGGGGTAGGAGGAGACGGGGACGACAGAGAATGAGATGGCTGGATGGAATCACCAACTCGATGGACATGAGTTTGAGTGAACTCTGGGAGTTGGTGATGGACAGGGAGGCCTGGCGTGCTGTGATTCATGGGGTCGCAAAGAGTCGGACACGACTGAGCGACTGAACTGAACTGAACTGAATATTTAATAAACAAGATACATATTCTTTTTCAATACCATGTTCTTTATTTATCAACACATTTTGTTGTTGGTAAGATGTTACTGTACAAACATTTGATATGGTCCATTTGTTTATTTTTCCTTGTGTTTCCCTTGCCTGAGGAGACATGTCAAAAAAAAAATGTTGCCAAGACGTGTCAAAGAGTGTACTACCTAAGTTTTCTTCTAGAAGTTTTATGGTTTCAGATCTTACATTTAATAAGTCTTTAATTCATTTTGAGTTTATTTTTACAGATGGTGTAAGAAAGTAGTCCACTTTGGTTCTTTTGCATGTGGCTGTCCAGTTTTCCCAATACCACTTATTGAAGAGGCTGTCTTTTCCCCATTGTATATTCTTGCTCTTTTGTCATGAATTAATTGACCGTATAAGTGTGGGTTCATTTCTGGGTTTTGTGTGTCCCTTAATTACTATATAGATGATCTTACTACTTTTGTCTTTTAACCATCCTAACGTTTAAATGGTTGTTCTACTCTTTACCCTATGTTTGCCTTTACCAATAAAATTTTTTCTTTTGTAATTGTTATATTATTAGTTGTGGTCTATTTTTTCCACTTAAAGAAGTCCCTTTAACATTTTTTGTTAAGTTGAATTAGTGGAGCTGAGCTCTTTTGGTCTTTTTCTTGCCTGTTAAACTCTTCCTCTCTTCTTCAAATCTGAATGAAAGCCTTGCTGGGTAGAGTATTCTTGGTTGTAGGATTTTCCTTTCGTCAATTTGGATGTATTGGTCCTCTCCCCTTTGTCCTGCAATGTTTTTGCTATAAAGTTAGAGAACAGTTTTATGTGAATTCCTTTGTATGTAACTAGTTGCTTTTCTCTTGCTCCTTTGAAGGGGCTTTCTTTATCTTTAATTTTTGCCAGTTTAATTACTACGTGTCTTTGTGAGGATCTCTTTGGGTTCATCTTGTTTAGAACTCTCTGTGCTTACTGGACCTGGATGTCTGTTCTTGTTTTCAGATTATGGGACTTTTTTTTTTAGTTATTATTTCTTCAGATAAATTCTCTGTCTCTCTCTCCCTTCTCCTTCTGAGACCTTATAATGTAAATATTAGTGTGCTTGATGTTGTCCCAGAGGTCTCTTAAATTATCTTCATTTTCTAAAATTATTTTTTTTCTTCTTTCTGCTTTAGTGATTTCCACCACTCTGTCTTCCAGTTTGATGATTTATTTCTCCATATCATCTTAGTAAAACTTCTTGTGTATTTTTGATTTCAGTATTGTATTCATCAGCTCTTTTTGGTTCTTCTTTCTATTTTCTAATTCTTTGTTAAGCTTCTCTCTGTTCATCCATTTTTCTCCCAAGTTTGCTGAGCATCTTTTATGATCACTACTTTGAACTTTTTATGAGTAGATTTCTTATCTCCACTTCTCTTAGTTCTTCTGAGGTTTTTATCTTGTTTCTTCCTTTGGAACATATTCCTCTGTAGCCTCATTTTGCCTAATCCTCTGGGTTTATTATTGTAAAGTAGGTGGGTTGGTTATGTTTCTTGATCTTGCAGAAGTGGCCTTGTTTAGATCTTTGTGGCTTCATTGACTGTAGCCCACCAGGCTCCTCTGTCCATGGAATTTTCCAGGCAAGAACACTGGAGTAAGTTGCTATTTCCTACTTCAGGGGATTTTCCTGACCCAGGGATTGAACCCATGACTCTTGCATCTCCTGCATTGGTGGGCAGGTTCTTTACCACTAGTGCCACCTGGGAATCCCTCTGTATTTTTTTTTTAAATTGGAGTATAATTGCTTTATAATGTTGTGTTAGTCTCTGCTGTACAACAAAGTGAACCAGCTATATGTTTACATATATCTCCTTCCTCTTGGATCTTCCCCCACACCCTAGGAGACTTCTTAGGGGACCCAGCAGCATTCTCTATTCTGGTCACCAGAACTATAGTCTCTAGCAGTTCCCCCTGTGTGGGCTTGCTGCAGGGCCAGGGGGATCTGGGTCTGGTGCTTGTTCACTGTTGGAAGGCTCCTTGTCCCAGGGTTGGCTGTGGGTTTTGGAGGGCCCCAGGCTAGTGGCAGCCTGATGGTGAGTGGGACCAGTTCTTGGGTGGCTGGCTGCAAGGGTTGTGGGGGTTCCTGGGCTGGTGCTAGCCCAGTGGTAGAGGGGGCCAGGTCTCTGAAAGGCTAGCTGCTTGGCCTGGGGATTTCGGGACTGGTGCTGGCCCTCTAATGCTATAGGCTAGTAGGGAGACTCCAGAAATTCCCTTGTCAAACAAGTGTCTTCATGGTAAAATGAGTTCCCCCAAATGGCTGCCATCATCTATCCACAGGTGGTGTCCCAGTTGCCGCCTGCCTTTGTGAGGCTTTCCAAGATCAGCAAGTGGATCTGACCTGAGCACCCTTTAAATTACTGTCTCTGCACTGGGATTTGGTGGGTGAGTGTTTTTATGTTCCCTTTAGGAGCAGTGTCTGTTTCCTATAGTCCTCTGGCTCATATATACAAGCCCTGCTGGCTTTCAAAGCTGGACATTCTGGGGGCTTGTCTTCCTGGTGCAGGAGGCCCAAAGCTTGGGGACCCTGATGTGAGGCTTAGATTCCTCACTTCTTGGAGAGAACCCGTGCAATTGTGATGATCTCCCGTAGGTGGCTCACTCACCCGGGGGAATGATTCTTGACTGTACTGTGTCTCAATCCCCTTCACTCGTCTAGTCCTAGTTCCTTTTCTATATTTTTAATTGTGGAAAATCTTTTTTGCTAGTCCAGTTTGTCCTCATAAATAGTTGTTTTATAGACAGTTGTGAGTTGGTGTGCCTGTAGGAGGCCTACAGGCATTTTGGCCATACCTCTAAACAACTTTTGACTGTAGAAAATATCAATTAGAAAGTAAAGTGTATTTAAAAATGAAAACTACCAACAGCATGACATGATGTGTCTAAATGTAACTCAAGAAGAGTGTTCTTGCTTTTATTTTTATTAGAAAATTTTTCTCTGGACACACCACAAAGGATATGAGATCTTAATTCCCTGATGAGGAATTGAACCCATGTCCCCTCCTGTGGAAGTGTGGAGTCTTAAGCACTGGATTCACCAGGGAATTCCCTCTCCCTTAAAATGTATTTATTAGATAAGAAAAAATAAGGCAAAAAGTCAAGAAGGTAAAAAACAAAAAACTAAATTTAACAAAATAAATAAAAGTAGTGGGAAGGACTAATTAAACACATAAAGTACAAATTAATGAAGAGAAATGAAAGAAAAAAGATGATTCTTTGAAAATACCAAAACATGCCAACCTCTTGACAGTAGTCAAGAGAAAAAGAGAAGACAAATATTAGCAGTGAAGTTTGAGAAAGTCAGTGTGCTTCATGAAAGTTAAGAAATTTTGAAAAGAAGAAATCCGTGGGAATTCCTTGGTGGACCAGTATTTAGGACTCCATGCTTCCACTTCAGGGGGCATGGGTTTGGTCCCTGGTCAGGGAACCAAGATCCCATAAGTTGGGAAGCATGGCCAAAATTTAAAAAAAAAGGCGGGGGAGGGGGAAGAAATCATTTATAAAAGCTTTTAAACAATCTAGGTGGAAAGAACAAATTCTGGGAAACTAAATTTCTAAATTTGATTCAAGAAGGGTGTAGAAGTTTCCCCAAACAAGGGGAGAAATGTAAAAAGTGATCCAAAATATATACTACTAAAGTAGTCACTGTCTTTCAAAGATAGTGAATAGATTGATAATTTCTATTATTTAATCTGTTCCAGAACCCACAAAAAGATGAGAATTTCTATTATTTAATCTGTTCCAGAACCCAGAAAAAGATGAAACAGTCCTCATCTTTGATGAACATAACCCTCATCCTACATTAGATTAAAGAACAGCATTAAAAGGGAAACGTACAGGTTAATCTCACTCATAAACAAGGATGCAAAATCACGTTTGAAATGTTAACCAATCAAACAAGGAAGAATAGTCTGGTGGGCTACAGTCCATGGAGCCACAGAGATCTAAACAAAGAAAGAATAGTGCGTTCTGATGAAGACTGGTTTGTTCAAGGCATGCAAGGATAGTTCAACAAAAAGAAATCTGTTTTAACATTATTCACCCTGTAAATAAAGTGGAAAAAAAGTAACTTTGTGATGTCCCAGATAGATGCCAGAAAAAACATTTTTGAGAAGCTGTAAAACTCTTCTCTGAGAGCCACCACTGAGCACAATTGCTTGAAAAAGTAAATAGATGCAACTAAACAGATGTGACAATGACCCATCATTGTTCCCAAGAGGGTAATAAATGCCTTGGGGTTAAATTAATGTTTTCCATAAGCCCTGATTCTCTGAGTGATTCTGCCTGTCATTTAAAAAATGTCTTATTCTATCTTCAGCTCTTTATATTTTGGGAATATTCATATTGTTTTTGTGAATTTTAAATAAATAGCTAACCCCAGGCTCGAAGTGGAATAGAAGTTCCTGAGAATCCAGGAGAACGTGCTTCTGTGCTAATAGCACACAGCCTCCAGGTAAAGTTAGGAGAGCTCTCCTTCTGCTTGGAAGAATGTGAGCAGAGCCTCAAAACATACAATGCATGTGGTCAAGCTTTGACCTTTCTCATTATGTGGAATTGCTGGAGCATTCCTACAAATGGTGTTTTAATCATAGCATAAGTTATTAATTTAAACCAGACAAAGTGCCCTTGGGGAGTCTTTATTCTGTGTAGGAGTTTTTATAAACTTCCATGATTTTTCACCTAATTCTCCCTTGTTTACTTTTGTTGAGACATTGGCAGTATTTTATAATTTAGGCTTTTTCACCTTTGGAAATAAACCAGGCTTGTAAAAAAAAAAGTTTTGTCAGAATTTTGGATGGATTGAGAAAACTGTGTAATTTATGAAATCAGGACTGCTAATTTGAGGAAGTACAAAGGATGGAGTGTAGCCCAGGCCTGGGTCAGCATTGGGCCTTCTGACCCTGTATCAGTCTCAGGCACAGCAACTCCATGGCCTTTTGAGCCACATCTCCATTTTGAGCCCAGTGGAATAATCAACCTGGATTTTCATGGTACTCAGCACAGAAACACTGGGCTGAAAGGGATCACAGGAGAAGCTAGTTAATCTCTGTGGATCAGCAAATGGTTTCTGACAGAAGAGCTTGGTGACCATCCTTTGGGCAAAATTCATTCCCTTGGATGTGGTGAATTTCTCAGAGGAGCAGCAATTGTGTGTCATGTACACTGTTAATTAGCTATTCTGTGTTTGCCTCTTGAAAAACCCACTCAGGGAGACAGCAGACCCAATGGTTAACTATTCAGCATTTACTATTGCTCACATTGTCGCTTAAACTTTCCCCCTTTTCTATTTTCTACCATTTGGGATGAAGCTGAGGACCCAACCCACGTTCTTGCTGTGGACTGGCACTAGCTCTTGCCCTGACCGTGTTCTCTGGGGCAGGACACTAGAATAGAATACTTGAAATAGTGGGGCTTCCTCTAGGCGAGAATGAAGAAGCATGTAGCAATCAGATTGCAGTCATAAGGAGGAGATGGAGCTCCCACTGTGGCAGAAGGATACAAACTTCATCTTCATGACATCAGAGAGTCCCTGAGTCAACCACTTCCGGAGTTGTCTTAACTCTTGGACCTCCAGTTCTGTGTTTTAATTGTTTTTGAACCAGGTTGAGGTGAGCTTTCTCTTACATGCATGTTAAAGCTCCTAAGTAACACAGAGTGAGAATTATTCTCTGTAATTTTCTTTTTTTTAAAAAAAAATTATTTATTTGACTGCATCTGGTCTTAGTTGTGGTATGTAGGATCTTTTGTTGTGGCGTGAAGGTTTAGAAGTTGTGGCAGGTGTGGACTTCGTTGCCCTGAAGCATATGGGATCTTAGTTCCTGGACCAGGGATTGAACCTTTGTCCCCTGCATTGCAAGGCAGATTCTTAACCAGGGAAGTCCCTTTGTAATTTTCTGAGTGTAGGACTTTTTCTACTTCCCTTTTGATGCCTCCTTACTTATAACCTTAATATTACAAATCTCTCAAACTAAACATTTCTTCTTTTTTAATAGTGTTTTTAAGCCCCTGATCATTTTATAGTCACTAATATATGCTGTGCATTTATTCTTTGTTGTACACTCATAAGCATTTTATCTGTACAGCATTTCGTATTTATGAATTTAGAAGGAATTTGTCTTTTAAAAGTTTGGCTTTTACCTACAACATATTCTCCAAAAGGAATCAGTTCAGTTCAGTCATTCAGTTGTGTCCGACTCTTTGCTACCCCATGGACTGCAGCATGCCAGGCTTCTCTGTCCATCACCAACTCCCAGAGCTTGCTCACACTCGTGTCTATCTAGTTGGTGATTCCATCCAACCATCTCATCCTCTGGTCCCCTTTCCTTTCTTCCTTCAATCAGCATCAGGGTCTTTTCCAGTGAGTCAGTTCTTCGCATCAAGTGGCCAAAGTATTGGAGTTTCAGCTTCAGCATAAGTCCTTCCAATGAATATTCAGGACTTATTTCCTTTAGGACTGACTAGTTTGCTCTCCTTGCAGTCCAAGGGACTCTCAAGAGTCTTCTCCGGCACCACAATTTGAAAGCATCAATTCTTTGGTGCTCAGCCTTCTTTATGGTCCAACTCTCACATCCATACACGACTAGTGGAAAAACCATAGCTTTGACTAGATAGATGGACCTTTGTTGGCAATAAATATTTCTGTTGTTTCTAGTGTGGATAGGCTTAAACTCTGTATGTATTTAAAAACAGCACTTACTATAAGCTTTCATTCAATTGACTCTATAATGCTTTGAGGGCAAGATTGTCATTTCCACATTTTAAATAAGACTAAAGTAGGGAGGTGGCTTCTCTAATGGCTCAGTGGTAAAGAATCCACCTGCAGAGCGGGAGACACAGGAGACTTGGGTTCCATCCCTGGGTTGGGAAGATCCCCCAGAGGAGTAAATGGCAACCTATTCCAGTATTCCTGCCTGAAAAATCCCATGGGCAGAGGAGCCTGGCAGGCTACAGTCTATAGGGACACAAAGAGTCAGACACAACTGAGTGACTGAGCAAAGTAGGAAGAGATGCCCAAGATCACATTGTTAATGACAGGCTGAACCCAGGTGCAATCAGTTCCATGCCAAGGACTGTACACTACATTGCCTTCCTGTGTAGATTTTCCTGGATATTATTGGGCTATTGCTGTGTGTCTCTCCAGGAGATGGCACAGGCAAGCTGAGCAGAGAGATGAGTTTTATAATGAAGATTTGGAATTGAAAACATGACTAACTGTTAGCTCCTCTAAAGTAGTATTCTGAAATATATGGCAAAATGTTTCTGAATCAAGGACTGATTATATGTTATTTTAATCATTTTCTTCTTCATTTTTATGTTATTTTATCTGTTAAAAACATATGTTGGAAGAGATACATTAAAATCTTCTAGGGAAAAAAAAAAAGGCAAGCTGGGACTTCCCTGGCAGTTTAGTGGTTAAGACTCTTTTGCTTCCAAAGCAGGGGGTGAGGATTTTATTTCTGATCAGGCAACTAAGATCCCATATGCTGCTGTGCTGCAAAGAAAAAAAGAAAAGGAAGAAAGAAAGAAAAAAACCACCCAGGACACTAGTTTGTTCTATTTTATCCTTGTAATTCCTATAGGAGTTATTTTACCTGTTGGCTAATGACGTTATTTGGGCTGGAACCACAGTGAAGGCTAAATGTTCTTCGTGATTTAGCCTCCCATCAACACAATATGGCCCTCCTTGTGCCTTTTCCTGTCTTCCTCTACGTCCCAGCCCCACCTCCTTGAATGTTACATTGTGTTGGGTAAACAAAAATATTTATAGAAGAGTCTTATACCTTTGGTAGCAAGCAGATCTCTTCTAAGATAAGGTGTCGACCAAGAACAAAGGGCACAACTTGGTTTCTTTAAAAGACTGTTTATTCCTCATTTATTCTTTATTTGTCAGTAATAAACAAATAAATACATAAAATGAAAACCTGAGGCTAAGGAGAAGGCCCAACCTGAGCTACCTCATAGATGTCTTGGTAATGTGAGTGCTTCCGGGAACTCCCAGGGAGGGAAGGTAGCAAGGGCAGCCTTAGGCGAATCCTGAGATGAAGTGGTCCAGTTTTGGTGGCTGGTGGGAAATTTTCATCTTCTCATCTGGGTGTAGTCTGGGCATGATGTCCAAGAGTCTGGGCCACCAGAATGGGGCAGGGGAAGGGCACGTCACTTTCGGCATGTTTGTGTGGCTTCCTGCCGTGTCATGCACCAACACGTTCTCTCTGGCACCGTGTTTCCCTGGTGCCATTTTCTCCTCCTGGCCTCTCGCTAACATTATGCATTGCTTCCCCGTCTCTTCCCCATACCTTCTCAGCCCATAATTTTTTCTAATATTTAGCAAATGCTTTTTCACATCAGTGAAGTTATCCTGTTTACACATATATTTTGACTTGTGGAAATGCCTGTCTACAATTTGAATCTACCATAAGCACTATTTTTTCAGACTACTTCTGATCCAAAGGAGAAACCCAAGAAAATGTGGTGGATAGAAATGGAGGTGAAAGGTGTTGCGGATTTCCCAAAAAACCTCTCTCATCCACAGTTTCATATTAATACCATGTATTTACTTTCTTTTGCATTTGTTCCTCTTCTGACTTACAGATTTTCTGATGCTTCATTTTAGGGAGTTCTTTTACAGTTGGACTTAATTTTTTTTTTTTTGCAAGGGAATTCATGTCTGTGGTTCAAAATGATTTTTCCTGGTACATCAAAATATGATCTTTTTAGTTGCTGTTTTTGTTTAAAGCCATGGTAACATAGTTGAATTACTGTTGGGAGTAGCCATTTCACAGAACGTTTAAAAATATTGAGCCAAATCTGTTTGACATAGCACTTTACAATACTAGGATTAAATCCTGTTTGACAAATGTTTTAATAGCCGAAAAATGAAACTTTAGGAGGAATGTGGAGGAGCTTCTCCTGGTGGCCCTGTGCCTGCTGTTGGGTGCTTACATGGCCATGAGGAGCTCTGGTCGGCAGGAGGTTACTGGCAACCAGAGCTGCCAATTTGGCCTGTGACTTCTGCAGCTTCCTAAATCTTTCTGTGCCTCTGCCTCTCATGCCTGTTGGACAGGGCAGGACATGGCTATTCAGGTCAGCGTGACTTGAGTGAGCCTTTGTTGAGAGGGCAGAGAGCTTGAGACTGGATTACACCCCTTCCCCAACACACAGGTCCCCTGCACAACTGATCAGTCTCTTCAGAATTCCTTCGGTACTCATGCTTTAAGTCCGTAACAAGGTAGTTGTTACTGGACTCAAAGTTATTTTATTTAAAAATAAATAAAAGACACTTTTTAATTTATTTTTGACTTTTGAGGGAGTGTGCAATTCTGTGAGTTTTAACACATGTATATATTCAGCGCAGTCAGGATGCAGAGCTGTTCATCACTCCAGAAACTCCTTGGTGCTGGTCTTTACAGGCATACCGTTCCTTCATCCTTGCTCCTGGCACCCGCAAACTGTCCTCTGTCACTGTCATTTTATCATTTTGAGAATGTCATATGAATGGAATCACAGAGTATGTAACCTTTGAGACTGGTTTTGTTTACTCAGGATAATACCTTTGAGATTCATCCAAGGTGTTGTGTCAGTAATGTGCGTCTTTTATTGCTAAGTAGTATTCCATTCTGTGGGTGTACCAGAGTTTGCTTATCCATTCAACCACTGAAAGGCATTGGATTATTTCCGGGTGTTAGTGACTCTGAATGGAGCGGCTATAAATATTCATGTATAGATCGAGTTATCCTTAAGAAGTTCTGTTTTAAGATAGTTCTTTTAAAGAGCTTCCTTTCTGTGTACTATTGCTTCCTGTTGAGATTTTAAAAGATAGCTGTAAATTCTTTGACATTCTTCTCACTGAGAGGTGGTGTCTATGTCCCTTTTTCTTGAATCTGAGTGAGCTGCTATGAACAGTAATATGTAGGAGAAGTGAGGCTGTGACTGAAGTATAGGTCTAAGACTAGGACTCGTCATAAAAAACCATGCATTCTGCCTTGTTTAACAAGAACACGCTCTCTGGAATTCTCTGTCACCATTTGGGAAGTCCAGTTATTCTGAGACAGCTCTGCTGGAAAGGGCAGGTGTGGGAGCTTTGGCTGACCATCCCAGTTGAGCTTTCCACCATCTATTCCAAGTCCATAGATGTGTGGGTGAAACCGGCTTGGTCCTGTCAAAAGTCACCTGCCACCTGAATACCATCAAGTGACTTCTGCTATGCCACATGGAACAAAAATCACCTAGTAACGCTGCCAAATTTCTGAGCCAAGAGATCAAGGGATATAATAAAGTGGTCTTTGTTTTTACCCACTAAGTTTAAGTTTGTTTGAGCCACAGATGTGAATAACTGGAATACTATATAATGAATATTTAAGCTTCATAGAAACAAGGATCATATCTCTTGACAAACCTAAACCTTTGGATACAGTGCTCATTTTTATTTTTTGAAACTCTGATTCCCACACCGTGCTTGGCAAAGTCTCTTGTAAATGTTGTGTGATGGTGATGATGAAGAACTGAATTACATTGGCAATTATCTTGGTGGTAAGAAAAGTATCTGTGTGCATCCTCAGTTGTGTCTGACTCTTTGTGACCCTATGGACTGTAGTCCACCAGGCTCCTCTGTCCATGGGATTTCCCAGGCAAGAATACTGGAGTAGGTTGCATTTCCTTCTCTAGGGGCTCTTCCTGAGCCAGGGTCTCCTGTGTCTCCTGCATTGGGAGGCAGATTCTTTACCACTGAGCACCTGGGATGCCCAAGAAAATTATCCAGTAGCTGTCAGATGCTATTAAGTGTGTTCCTCATGGACTCACCAACTACAGAATCTGGAATGGGAGGTAAAAGACCATCCATTTTACCTCCATATCAGGCAAGTGGGCAGTGAGGCACCAGTGGGGAGGCTCCCTATGGGAGCAAGGACTTGGAGCCCGATGTCTGATTTCTGGCTCCAAGTGATCAGTCAAGGCCTCTGTTCACAAATGTGATTAGGTCACATAGAACCACTGGGTGGCTCTGCAAGCCAACAGTGCATAAGGAGGGGTCTGGCCAGGCAATCAAAGGACCCCAACCCAAATAGTTAATGCAGAGAACAGAAACATCTCTATTCAGTTTGGGTCTGTGGTCTCAGAAGGTGTGTAGGAGCCATTGCTTTGATTAAACACAAGTGTAGGCAAAGCAAAGAGCAGTAGGAGAATAAAAAAGTTTTCTTGGAAAATTTAAAAAAAAAGTCCCAAATGGGCCAAATTAAAGCAAAGCTCACTAGAAGTAATGAGTGACAAATGGACTCTGAAATCTGAGGCAAAGAGTAGAACTTGAGGGATCCTTATAGATCAGAGCAAAAAAAAAAAAAAAAAAAGGGTGATGGAAATTGTAGGAAAGAAGATATAAAAGAGAGAAAGTAAAAAGAGTCATGTTTTATTCATGCATCTGTTGAACAAAGATCTGTTGAGGCCCTCCTTGGAGATTTGGGGCAACAAACAGGGAATAAAAACAGGGAAAAAAATTCCTGGCTTGCTTGGAGCTTGTGATCAGTGAGGGACAGAGTGGGTGGGAGAAAGAAAACAAATGTATAAACAAGTAAAAACTTATCAAATGAGAGAAAGTGATCAGTACCCTGGAAGCACAGAGCAGAGCAGAGTGAAGGTAGTGGGGCAGTGAGGAGGGAGGGAGCTGGCAGTCTTAAATCAAGTGGTCAGGAAAAGCCGACTGCAAAGGTAGCCTGAGCAGAGGTCTGAAGGTATAAGGGATCCAGCCAGGAGGAGACACGGGGAGGCACGTTCCAAGCAAAGGGGACAGCCTGTGAAGGTCTCCTGAGACTGGAGCCCGAGACCTTGTGTGGTGGAACTGGGATGAATCCTGGCAGAGGATGTAGGAGGAGTGGGGTGGGGTGGAGGGGTCAGTGATGAGAGACTTCAGGCCATGGTTAAGTATTTGGATCATTTTTAAGGAATTTGAGAGAGAAAGGCATTGGAGTATTTTAACAAAGGAGTGACATGATTTCATTTAAGCTTTAGAAAGATTGTTCTGGCTGTTGTGTTGTAATGAGTTTTGGGGAAGCGCGGCTAACGTAAGTGCAGAAGTAGGAGAAGAGGGGAAAGGCCCGTGTAATGATTCAGGGGAGGGAGGGCGGCACTCTGTGGGGTTTTGCATGGGCCTGAGAGTGATGGAGGTGAGGAAAAGTGGCCCCATTCTGGATTTACTTTAAAGGCAGGTCCAACAGATAGATTTGGGATGGAGGAGAAGAGGGCCTTCAAAGATGAATGAGATTTGGACTAAGCAACTGAAAGAAGTTGCTCTTTACTGAGGAAAAGAAGATCTAGTGGACACTGGTTTTTTTGTGGAGGGTGGGGGGAAGATAATCAGGTGTTTGCTTTTTTAAAAATTGAATTATAACTGAGATACAATATGGTATTAATTTCAGATGTGCAACAATGATTTGATAGTTTTATACATTATGAAATGATCGCCATGATAACTTTAGTTACCGTCTGTCCCCATACAGAGTTTTTACAGAATTATTCACTGTATTCCCTTTGCTATACATTACATCCCTGTGACTTATTTATTTTACAGCTGCAAGTTTGTGCCTCTCATTCCCCTTTACCTCTTTTGCATTCTCCTCTCTTCCCCTCTGACAACCACCTGTTTGTTCTCTGTATCTGTGAGTCTATTTCTGTTTTGTCCTATTTGTTCATTTGTTTTGTTTTTCAGATTCCACATACAAGTGAAATTTGTCTTTCTCTGATTTATTCACTTAGTGTAATATCTGCCAGGTCCATCCATGTTGTCATAAATGGCATTCTTTTTTATGGCTGAATAATATTCCAGGAGCTTGCTTTTTGATTTTCCAAACACTTTTTCAACATTTGAGAGAAGCTCTCTGGTACACTATTGGAAATGTGAGACTGGAGCTGAGGTGAGAAGTTCAATGGGAGAGGAATGTATTTTATGAATCATTAGCATATAGGTGATATTTAACCTGTGGGAGTGGATGAGATCCTTCCGAAGTGAGTGTTGACAGAGACAGTGCCTAGGCAGAGCTGAAGGACTGAAGTGGATGTCTGGGTTGGAGACACACAGCACAGGAGGCTTAGTGGGAATTCCCAGTGGGGTAAGGAGAAACTTAGAGGGCCTGAAGAAAAGTGTGGAAGGGGGTGGGATAATCACCTGTATCGAATACTGCGAACTCTAGTAAGATGAGACTGGAAAAGTGACCATTACTGACCTTGTCAAAGTGGTTTTGGTCAAACTGCAGGGCAAAAGTTAAATGTGACACAATGTCAAAAGAGAGAAATTGGATTGTGCAGAGTTGGGGAGTGGGGCAGTAGCTGGAGGAAGATGGGGGTTCTTTTTTATTTTTTATTGTGGTAAAATAGACAGAACATCAAATTTACCATTTTAAGTGTGCGGTTCACTGATGTTGAACACATTCACAATGTTGTGCACCCACGACCACCATCCATCTCCAGGACTCACCTTCCCAAACTGAAACTCTGTCCCCGTTACACAGTAGCCCCTATCCACTGTCCCCACAGCCCCAGGCAACCACCACTCTCCTTTCTGTCCTTCGACTCCCCTAGGGACCTCAGATAAGGGGAACTATACGGTGTTTGTCCTTTTGTAAGCAGATTATTTCACTCAGCATAATGTTCTCAATGTTCATCTATCTTGCAGCATATGTCAGAATTTTCTTCCTTTTTCAGGCTGAATAATATTCTTTTGTATGTATATACCATATTTTATTTTCCCATTCATCCGTAGATAGACACTTGGTTTGTTTGCACTTTTTGTTTATTGTGGATAATGTTGCTATGAACACACATATGCATATTTCCAAATATGTCTTGGAAACCTTGTTTTCAGTTCTTTTTGAAGTAGAACTGCTGGATTACAAGATAATTCTATTTTTAATTTTTTGAATCATCACTGTACTGTTTTCTACAGCAGCTGCATCATTAAAATTCCCACCAGCAGTGCATAAAAATTCCAATTTATCTACTTCCTTCCCAACCCTTATTTTCTGTTTCTAATTTAATTTTTTGAGATAGCCATTCTAATAGGTATGATGTGGTAGGGGGTTTCTTAAGATAGATAAATTCTACCATGTTTGATTTTACTGTAATAATCTAATAGAGAGGGAAAATTAGAGAAGGCCAAGAAGGTTTTTGGGGGTGACTGAATAGACAAGAGTACATTCACCAGATGGAGATTGGTCCTTAAGAACTCAAAGACAGGATTTGCAGCAGAATAGATGGACACATATGTGGGTGGGTGTGAAACCTCATCTCATTGCTTCTGTTTTCTCAGGGAAATCAGAAACAAGGTTGCTATTATAGAGTGAGCATTTGAGACAAGTGCTGGAAGGTTGATGAGAAAGGAGAGGGAATGAGTAGCCATTAAGGAGATCCAAAGTGTGAAAGGTCCAGAGACTTCAGGAGGGTTTATTTTTAAACAGCCCTGGGGACCCACCTCAAGAAGTCTGTGGTCACTAATTCGGAATGCCACCCATCTCTCCCAGTGCCATTCAGCTGCTCAGGGACAGGCAGTGAGTATACAGAGAGTGGGACTAATGCGTGTCCTTCTGGGCAAATTAAGGAAGTGCTTCAATAGCAAGTCCACTTTCAAGCTGGGGTGAGGGCAAGAGGGTGTGAGTATAGGACTGCTGCAGTCAGGGGCACTGTGGGGAGTCGGGGGCAACGGGGGTTTGAGACCCAGGGATGAAAGGGGATGAAAGTCTCGGAGGTGAGCATGACCTGGCCAACTTGATTTTCTTGGCTGACTCCTATAAGGAGAAAGAAGTCCCAAGTCACTCCTGCAGGCCCAGTCCAGCCCTGGTCACTAAGCTGTGAGCTTGGGGGAAGAAGAAGCACAGGGGTTTAGAGCCCACTCTTGCCTCCAGTTAATGTTGGTGTTCAGGTTGCAAAGGGGTTTCCCCAGTAGCTCAATGGTAAAGAATCCGCCTGCAATTCAGAAACCTCAGGAGCCGTGGGTTCAATCTTTGGGAAGATTCCCTGGAGGAGGGCATGGCAACTCACTCCAGAATTCTCGCATGGAGAATCCCATGGATGGAGGCGCTTGCTGGGCTACAGTCCACAGGACTGCAAACAACTGGACACGACTGAAGCATTTAGCATGCACACAGGCTGTGAAGGGTGGGCCTGCGCTTGAGCGGCCCATCTTCCTTTCAGCCTCTGCAGAGAGCGTGCATAATATGTGATTATTGACTCCTTTCTAGAAAGCCTTTTCAGTGAAGAGAACCAAGATCTGGATCCAAGGCCTCTGTTGTCTAATGTGGTTCCTCACACATCCACACTCACTGGACTCTCACCCAGTTGCCCTTCTCCACTGCCACTGTGCCCAGTTAACTCTTTCTCATTGTTCAGGACTCTTCAGGGTCAACAGGTTCATCCTGTGGATTGAGGGACACTAGAAATGCGGTGTCCAGATATCTTACAACTTCTGGTCTTTTGAAGAAGAGATAAGTCAATATCCACCAGGAAACCAAGAGCCACTGGAGAACTGGGATTTGTCTTTACCTGTGGAAGTCAACCAGAAGGGTCTTTTGCTCCTGGTTGCTCGCACACGCGGCTGGCTGGTCGGCGCTGTGGGAAGGAGCTGTGCTCTCAGCTCTGTCCGGCAGGGGACGCTGTGGGAGAGCAGTGTGACTTTGACCTTGCCTTGACCTTGCCCGCGTCTGCGCATGCTTCATTCACCTGCCTTGCTTCTCTGTTCAATTTGACACTGCAGGCTCCTTCCACTAGCAGCAGTTCGGCCCCTCGTGCTCATTTCTGCCAGGAGCTAGTGACAGAATTTGGGGAATGTGTATGGTGGACGGAGGGCAGGATTGCTGCGCAGGGATCCCAAATGCAAGGCCATGCTTGATGCCCAGGTGGGAAACTGGTAGATAGTGGACTAGCTTGCTCCTGCTGCACAGCGTGTGGTGGCTGCCAGGTGCTAGGTGGGGACGGCCCTTGAGGAGTTAGGTTCCTGGTTCTCTCGCTGAGTCTTGAGCAGGAGACACCTCCGCAGCCGGCCGTGCTGCTGAGACCTGTCTGTCTGCTGGGGTCTGTCATCAGATCCCAGGCAGGGAAGTGCAGAGAGAGTAACATCTTAACACCCTGCGCTCTCTAGGGAAAGGAATCATTTGCATGATTAAAAAAAACTTTTTTTTCCCCCCAAATTGTGGTAAAATGTACATGACACAAAATGTACCTTTTAAAAAACTGTTTTAAATTTCAAAATGTACCATTATAAACCACAGTTCCGCAGTAAAAAAATACATTTTCATTGTTGTGCAATCATCCCCATCATCCATCTTCACAACTCTTTTCATCTTTCAAAACTGAAACTCAGTGCCCATTAAGCAATACCCATTGGCTCCTCATCCCCACCACGCAGCCCTGGCGACCACCGTTCTGCTTTCCGTCTCTGTGAATTTGACTGCTGCAGACTGAATGTTCGTGTCCTGACGAAAACTCATAATTGAAACCTAATCCCTAATGTGATGGCATCTGGAGGTGGAACTTTTGGGAGGTGATCAGGTCATGAGGGTGCAGCTCTCATGACTGAGATTAGCACTCCTCTAAAAAAGAAACTAGAGAGCTCCCTTGGCCCTTCTGCTATGTGGGAACACAGTGAGAAGAAGGAATTCTGTGAACCAGAAATTGGCCAGATCCCAAATGAGCCAGCATCTTGGACTTCCAGCCTCTAGAACGGTGAGAAAAAAGTTTCTGTTCTTTATAAGTCACCTAGTCTGGGGTGTTTTTGTTATAGCAGCCTAAGTGGACTGAGACGTTTAGGCACCTCACATTAGTGAAATCATACCCTATTTGTCCTTTTCTGTCTGGCTTATTTCCTTTAATATAATGTCTTCAAGATTCATCCATGTTATATATTAGAAATTACTTCCTTTTTTAAGGCTGAATAATACTGCATCATATGTATATGCCACATTTCATTTTTCCATTCATTTGTTATTCAGTCATCTGTTGATGGACATTTGGATTATTTCTATCTTTTGGGTATTTTGAATAATGCTTCTATGGACGTGGGTGTAAAAATACCTGTTCAAGTCCCTACTTTCAGTTCTTATGGGTGTTTATGCAGAAGTGGAATTGCAGGATCCAATGGTGATTTTATGTTTAATATTTTGAGGAATCAGCATATTATTTTCCACAGTGGCAGTTGCATGATTTTTTGAAAGTGGCATATATTCAACACATTTTTAAGGTAATATTTTGGACCAGATGATGATTAAAACTGTGGTGAAGAGATGTAAGATTCTGGGAAGATGGTCAAATAGTGGCATTCTTCTTTGTTCTTACGTTTGTCTGCTCCAGGCACATGCCTCTGAGGTCAGCTTGGCATCCATCTGGAAGCCAGGAAGGGGCCCAGACCCAGTCTTGGGAGCCTGGAATACCCTTTCTGATAGTGTCCACTTACTTTTTTCCCACATCGGTCTCCCTCATTCTCTAAATAGCTCTCACACTAAGTGGAATGTTTTTTGTTTGCACTGGGGTGAGGAGTAGTTCTTAGGAGGACACTGAAGAAATGACTTTAGACTGACAGCTCAATAAGAAGGAAGGGATCATGTTCAGCTAGAATTTTGGGGGCATGAGCTCCCAAAGGTCCTGGACCCTGTTTTACAGGTGAAGGAACAAGTATTGCTGCAAGGAGAATGTGGAAGAAGATATTTCTTCTTCCTAAAGATCGTGTCTACCAATTCTGCAGAATACCATCAGAATTCTTGTGTTCCCTGGAGCCTGGGGTCCCTTGTGGACACTGCGTGGGCACTGACCACTGCCTGTGCACATGGATGTGTCACGTTTCCTCCCAGCATCTTAGATGACCCGACAGCTTTGTTTTCTTCAGTCGACTGAGGCTAACTGGGAAGTTTGTCTATTTAGTATTTGTCTGCTGTGTTGAAAGAGAGGTGGGGGTACAAGATTAAGAAACCTTTAAACAAAACTTTAAGGAGAGTTATCTCACCATAACTCGAAACTGAACACTTGGAAGCCTAGTAATATAAATCTTGCCAATTCCCATTACAACACAGATTGCAACATGCCTCTCTTCTCGTAAATGCTTTTTTGAGGTCACTCCAGCTCTATCAGATCCCTCTCCCCCTTGACCTTTTGCCAATAGACAACTATGAATTTGCTTTCCTCTTCTTGCTCACCTGAAGCCAAGGGCTGGTCAGGGATACAGGAGAGCTGTACTATTTGTTCAACAACTACTGTGTGGTCTTTAGCGCCACTTCACACAGGGTTCTGTCTGGCAGCCTCTTCTGTCTCCCAGAATGACTATTCTACCCATTCTCACTCTCCTCCATCTCCTCTTTCCACATCTCTTACCTTATGTTAGTGAGGGTTCCTTCAGCTACTCACCCCCAAACCCACAAACAACCTTCCCCATGGTTCTTGGGTCTTGGAAACAAAGGCATCATCCTCTCCTCCAGGGATAATTCCTCCATCTTGACTCTTGAGGCCTCACCCCTTTCCTTTAGATACTTCGTTTCTTCTTGTATTCATCCCCTTGCTTTCCTGAGTCCTCAACTTTTCCTTCTTGCATCCTTCTCCACAGATTATGGACATGCACAAGCTCAAAATACGCATAGCAGCCCAAAGGGGAGAAAACACAAATGCTGTTGCTCCAAAGCCTGCGTGAAACTGGTCTTATCTTCTCGGTCGAGCTCCTGGCAAGAGAACCCTGCATCTGTCACTCCCTCCCTGTCTCTCCTTAGACACTTAGTCTCGCTCTGACTTCCCAAGCTCCACAGGAACCAGGACAGCAACTGTGCCCCGATCATCACAGTGGATGGGAGTTTTTCACCTTTTCTCTTTCCAGAATCTGAAGGTGCGATGCTCCCACTCTTTAACAATCCTGGTGCTGCTGGGCAAAGTGAAAAGAGCATGTGCTTTATGATAAATTGGAATCACAGCTCATCCATGTAGTAGCTGTGTGACTATGGACTATAGTGTGACTACAGTCACTTAGTGCTGAGACTCAGTTTTCTCATCTGCAAAATGGGGAAGGTAGCATCAGCATCAGGGGAGGACTGATGAGGAAGACATAAAGCTCCCTACTACTGGTGACTGTGTGTGCATGCTCAGTCGCTCCACTGTGTCTGACTCTTTGAGAGACAGACTCTAGCCCACCAGGCTTCTCTGTCCATGGGATTTCTCAGGCAAGTCTCAACCAGAGGCATAACTTTTGGTTCTGGGTCCTCAACCCTCATGCTGGGGTCATGCTTCATGCCTCAGCTGCTTAACCCTTGTTATGGAAGGTCTTTGGAATCCACTGTCCTTTGATAGGTCCTGTATTTTTCCCCTTTCTCTATTTATATTGCTTCTTCCTTAGTTTAATTCTTCAAGATCTTGGCCTTTGCATGAGACATTTCCTCCCTCTGAACTGCCTTTCTCCTTTTATCCATCCAGCAAACCCCTACCTATCTCCCAGCCCCTGCTCAGTGTCCCTCCTGGACTTGCTGGTCACCCCCATGCTTGGTGCCTCCCTTGTCGCTAACACATCACACATCTTTCATGAGTCAGGACCCGAGTAATGGGAGCCAGACCTTGCAGCTCTCTGGTGGCCTTGTTTCCTAGCACATGTGTGGCATTCATAGGGGTTCATGAAATGGATTTATCTCTAGGAAAATATGCCTCTGAGTAGTGCATTTACCGCAAGCAACATTTGGTAAAATAAGCATCATTGATAAGATAAAGGCATTCTTTATGGATTTTAACCTGTGATGCTAACATATATGATAACCTTATTGGTTGAGGATGATGTGGAAGCACTGTTTTTGATGAGCTTCTGGAATCACCAGTGATGCATTTGCCTGACAAGGTTGAATAAATGATGCTCATGTCCTGAAGTCCAATTCTTTCTGCTGGGGGAGAATTCTGTGCACCATAGGCCCCATCTGGTAGTCTGAATGGTGCACAGTGGATGGCAAAGCTGGGATCTGGGCACTCTTCTGTGGTGGGGACGCAGGTCCTTTCTCACTCACTTTGTATTTAATGCTCATTCTTTTCTGGGTTTGATGGTTCTTTGAGAATATAAAGGCAATAATGGAGAATTGCAGGCCCTCATTTTCTCTGCTGGTAGAACTTTCCCACCAGGATAAGGGAACTGCTCTTTTTCTCTTTAGAATGATTTCTTGGGGCTACCTATGCTCTTTCTCTGTTTTTTTATTTCTGTAAGTGGCATTGTCTTGGGAGAGCATTGACTTCTCCTCAAACTCATTCAGTCAGTCAAGAGAAACCTCCATCCTGTCCATTGGCCTTACCTTTGCAGGTCAATGGCTTTAACCATAACTTGGATGTGCCCCATCTCACTCAATTCAGTCTGCTTTGCACATTGCCATAAGAACATCATTTAAAAGTCTTTACTGATTTTCTTTTGCTTATGAAGTAGCATTCATACTTCCAGGTGTGGAGTTAAAGGACCCACCACCATCTGGTTACAAACTGTACTTCAGTCCCTGCCCCCGAGGAGGCTCTTGCGTTCCCACCCCACTGTAAAGGGTTTTCTCATCTTCAAGTCCTACCTCAGAACTCAGTTCCTCTGTGAAACAGCTCTGCCCTCCTCAGAAAGTCCTGTTCTAGAATTATTTATGGGTGTGCTTTAGCTCTTCCAGCATTGGGAAGCCTCAACAGCAGCTGCTGCATCTTATTAATTTTTAATGTCCCCATGGCAGCTAGTACAGGGCTGAGTGTGTGTGTGCATATGGGCGTATGTGTGTGTAGGCATTGATTCTCTAGGCTGTCTTTAAACCTTTGAAGAAAATAAATTCTAACTCACTGTGTTATTCCAGATAAATTGGAAGGCTCTCAACACATTTTTCTACAATGCAGCAATTATTTCCAAAAGAAAAATAGTATCATTCACACTTGCTCTTTCCATTTATAATAGGAGGAGGGTTTCCTATAAAGTTTAATGGTAACTGATTTCAGGAAAGGAACCTATTGTATTGATAAAATTACACTAAGCTGAGAAAATTTTGTTTCAATTTATTTTGAATTTAAGCATCTAGAAATAAAGATGTATAAAAGTTTCATGTTTGTTCTACATTGCGGGGTAGACATATCCTATGATTTCATTGATCTATTATGGTTTAGTTTAAAAAAAACACACACCATTTAGAATGTGAATCTTGGTATGGGTTATATTCTGAAATAGAAAGAGGGAACCGTCCCCACACAAACAAATCCCCCAACAGGCAAAGCGGGAGGCTCTGCCTTGCCTGCCTGTGGAGCACCTGTGCTCTGCCACATGGGCACCCCTGCCCACCTCTGCGGGCCCCATGGCCACAGTGTGACCCAGCTGCTGACGGCTGGGAGGCCCTCGCTGATGTGACTGTCCAGCCTCTGAGGGGACTGGCTGTTACTCTTTTGGAAAAGTGTGTTGTATTCTATTTCAGACCTCCCAGGGGCCGGCCCCACTTTGAGCGTCTGCCCTTTTGCCTTCTTCACATTGGTTTCTCCTGTCAAAAGAATTTCTCTAATGCCTGAAAATCCTGATTTCACCTCCAGCGCACATAGCTGCTGCTCTCTGAGAGGTTTTAATGTCCATGTGAAATGCGATAATAAGATCGAGTTTAATGGAGTCAGTTTTCTTGACATGACTTTATCTGTGATGATCAGCGCTTGACTCAAGCTATCTGCCCTCAGCAGAGTTGCGCCCCTGCCCGCTCCACCTTGGACACCTCGCTGCTCCTTCTCTGAGCTGCCTTCTCCTCTCCCTGAAGTGGGGAAGGGAGAGCATGGCCACAGATGACCAGGCTCCTGTCATCCATGTTAGCAAATCTAGAGGAAAGAGAGAATGTCCCTTTCTTGGGTCCCAACATGTCGCCTGTAGGGCAGGACTCTGAGCGACCGGGCTGGGGCCTGAACACACCAGGGCACTGATCTGGCAGAAACTGGTCATGTGCCAGTGGTCCATCCTCAAGGAATACAGGTGTCCTTACCAGGAAGAGAGTAGGGCTGTGGGGCAGAGAAGGACAAATGTACCCCATGCCAGCTACATCCTACAAAATCTATTTCTGAGTCACGGTATTCAATTTTTTATTTCATTTTTTAATGAATGTTTTCTGTAATATCTTTTAGAAAATTATTTATTTTTAATTGGAGGGTAATTTGCAATATTGTGTTGGTTCTGCCATACATCAACATGAGTTAGCCACAGATATACGTATGTCCCTCCCTCTTGAAACTCTCTCCCACCTCCCACTCTATCCCACCCCTCTAACTTGTCATAGAGCATCAGATTTGAGCTCCGTGCATCATACAGCAAATTCCCACTGACTGTTTTACATATGGTAATGTATATGTATCAGTGCTGCTTTCTCTATTTGTCCCAGCCTCTCCTTCCTCCAATGTGTCTGTTATTTATGTTTGCATCTCCTTTGCTGCCCTGCAGATAGGTTCATCAGTACCATCTTTCTAGATTCCATATATATGTGTTAATATACAATATTTGTTTTTCTTTTTCTGACTCACTTCACTCTGTATAATAGGCTCTGGGTTCATCCACCTCATTAGGACTGACTCAAATGCATTCTTTTTTATAGCTGAGTAATATTCCATCATATATATGTACCACTGCTTCTTTATCCATTCATCTGTTGATGGATATCTAGGTTGTTTCCATGTTCTAGCTATTGTAAACAGTGCTGCAATGAATATCAGGGTACATGTGTCTTTTCCAATTCTGGTTTCCTCAGGGTATATGCCCAGTAGTGGGATTATTGGGTCATATGGTAGTTTTATTCTAGTTTTTAAAGGGATCTCCATATTGTTTTCCATAGTGGCTGTATCTCTTCAGTTTTTTCAAATAACATTTTGTGAAATTATTGACTTTAAAATTGGGGCACTAGAGGCTGCTAAACATCTCATTTCTCCACCTGAACAGGGTTGGGCCACCACAGGCTCACTCCGGGGGTCTGAATGACGGGTGCTTTTTAGGGAAGCACCTCTGAAAGGGTGCACCTTTTCAGGAAGCACCTCTGAAAGGGTGCACCTTTTCAGGGGCACCTCTGTGTGGCCCTCCACAGGGACCTGAGGTACTGTTGTGCACAGTTTGAACCCAAGCATTCTTCAGAGCAGAGTCGGAAAGGAGAGGGGGAAATCCACAGGGCTTCATTTTCTGTGGTGCTCAACAAGTGAGGCATTTTTGTTTCACTATTTCAGGCCAGATGATTCCATAAAAGCCTCATTCTGCCCTGATCCATCTCCACGAGATTCTGTTGAGGATCTGACCTGCCCCGCCCACTGCCATGCATCTCACAGAGGCCTGCAGGCTCTCACACACGAGACTGACAGTTGAAATCAGTCAAAAAGTGCCCGTGAGTTTACTTCCAAGTGTGTACACATACTGCTTTTGTGTTGCGTCCATGTGTGAAAAAATGTGTGCTTTGCATGTCTTTACACATCAGGATGTGCTCTGTGTGTGTTTGTGGGTCTGCATTTGTGTATGTGTGTCTCTGTGGTGCTTGTGTGTATATAAGAGAGGATATGTGAGCTGAGTTGATGTTTATGTTTAGACTGTGTTTGTGGGTGTATCTGAAGAGCTGAAGGAACAACATTCCTTGACTTACATTTACTAATTTCTTCCTTAATGTGGTTAATTTATGAAGTCGCCAGCTGCCGTCCTTCCCTCTCCCCCAAGCCAAGCAGGAGGCAGTTTGGTCCAGCTGTCATGCTGGAATGCATTCTGCTCTTCTTGAGCATGCTTTATTATTATTATTTTTAAAGCTCTTGGAAGGCCTTGTGAGAGAGGTGCTGGGAGTTCATCGCAGATTATTTTTAATAACAGAATCCTAGAGGGAAATGGAAAGCTGTGTTTTATTGGCAAGCTGTCTTCTCCATCTCTAAAGTAAATAAGACTCCATTTTCTCCATTATTTAATGTGTCATCCTTCCCTCCGCCTTTTAATCATCCTCCAAATGGACTCATGAGATCCAAACCGACAGGCACAGAGCCCTCCCTGTGAGCATGCCTGTATTGGGCCCTGCTTGGGAGAGGGTGCATCCAGTGGGGCACAGATCCATTCTGCTGGGAGTCAGATCCTCCCTGGGCCACAGGTGGCCTCCTCCCTGCTTAGAGTGGCCAGTCCTGGACCCTGGTGATGTGTAAAGCTTGGGAGGAATCAGAACATGATGGGTGGAGGGCACCCTGTCATCTAGAGAAGCTTCTGGTAGACTCTGGTGGCAGCACCAGCTGCTAGTCATTTCAGCTTAACTCAGTTTGATCCAAATAAGCACAGAGAACACCTGCTCACTACCTGGCATTCTGTTAAGTCCGCGTGTGTGTGTAAATGAATGAGAGTGGACACTCTGCTTCCCCTTGAAAATGTCGATATGTTGATGCAGTTGACCCAAAGCCCAACTCTCTAGGCTGCAATATAGACCCTGCTTCATCTGGGAGTCCCACTGCCCTCTGGAGCCACAGCTCTGTGTTTTGTGAGAGCTCTTCTGCTCTGCCATGGATGTGGACAGGGAAATCCTCTCCACTGGTGTCTGCAGGTCCGCACACAGCAAGCACACTTTGATTTCTGCTGCCTGCAGCAAGGTTGTGGAGCCACCAGTCTGGAGGCCTGCATCCCAGCCTTGCCCCCCACACCTGCTCCTGCTTCTGCTCTCCTTCTCAAATCCCTGCACAGCTGGCCTTCATATCCACACAGGACTGTCCTCCCAACTTCAGACTCCCCAAGACACTCAGCTTTCTACCCTTCACGAGCTTAGTAAGAAGTTTTTTTTCTGAATAGAGAGGAATTTTGAGCAGTGCCTTGTTGTGCCTGAATACATATATAAAGCTGACAGTCAGGTAGGAGTCTGTTTTCAAACTGTTTATGTGGAAGGTGTTAGTCTGAAGGGGAAGAGCTTGTGTTGATCCTTTCAGGAAACTCTTCCCTCAAAGTTTCCAGGATTCTAAGAACCACTGGTGAGGAGTTAATGCACCTGTTTCTCCAAAGCCTCTCTTTGCATCCTTCCCCTTCCCCTTCTCTCCTCCTCTTTCTTTCTTCTCTTTTCTCTCCTATCACAAAATTGTTAAAGCACTTTCCTTGTGCCAGGACGAATTCCTGAGGCCAGATCACACAGTTGGAGCTCTTACAAATCACCCAGGCTCAGTAACCCTTAAATTGTTGAGTGTCTGGGCTCCAGGATCAGTGCAGGGTGCTGAGGGAGTTTTGAAAATAATATGGATTTGATCTTCTGTCTTGGAGCTTCTGCAACATCTGACAAGGTAGGAAGTCACAGCATTTATCTAATGTAGATGCGCATTCTTGGCATGCGGCGGGCAGCTTGAAGGAGGGGAAGGAAAAACACAGAAAGTGTGTGTTTGCAGGTGATTCCACCTACCTCCCCACATGCCCATATCCTCACCTTTCATCTGACGTTTTGAGCTGGGAACTTACGGCGCTCCCCAAAATCATTTTCGCTGCTTTCACCTCCCTCCAAGGTGTGTGTAGAATATGCTACAGAATAAATCGTTGCAGTTGGAAACGCTGTAGGAAAGAATTATTCTTTCGTGAAAACACATGCAGAATCCCTCTGTCCCAGCTGCTATAGAAGGTGGGACGAGGGCAGTGTTTGACCTCCGAGAGACGCTGCCACCCATCCACCGGGAGCTGGAGAGCTGGCTGCACTGGTGGCAGGTTTGTTCCCACTTTTCTGGAGTAGAACTGGGATGGGTAAGTTTTCTTTTTGCAAGGCCTTACCCTTCAGGGCAGAAAAGGGAGGGCGGTGTGGGGGTGACCGCGCATGCGTGCTGAGACAGCGAGGCCGGCCCAATTCTTGGAGTGGTAGGTGGTCCCAGAGCATCCCTTGCTTTGCTGCGCTTCCTCAGTTCTCCTAGCTTGTTTTCTCTAATGACCTGGGCAAGGGAATGGAGAGACTTCTAGACCTTCTCTGGCCTGAGCCCTCAGCCCTTCTGAACTGAAGAACTAGGCAGAACTAGGACCAGCGTCTGAAACAACAGGCGTCCTGGAGGGCAAGGCTTTTGGTCCTGCTAAGAATGAGCGCCTCGGGAGCGAGCTCATGGGGCCAGAGCCTCAAGCGTGGAGATGTTGTAGAGGATTCTTGGGGCTTGGCTAGGGTGTTTGAGTCTTGCATCCTGCAGTCCTGAGGTCTACCCAGCTTATTGGTGGCACATCTGAGCTCAGCTTTTATCTACCTTCTCCCTGATAGACTAATCCCAGATGGCCCAGTATCAGTGCTCCACGGAGCCCTGGACCCCTGACTCCCACAGCTGACTCATCCATGGCAACCTGCTTCACGTGCTGGACTCATCTCTTGCCTTCCATACAGGCCATGCTTGTGCTTTCACATGGTTTTTGACCGCTCCTTCTCTCTTGGGATTTTTTACATCCCAAGGCCTGACCTAGATCTCAGCCTGGTTCCAGAGTAGCTTCTGGTCCCAAACATTTCAGTCCAAGCTCTTGATTTGTTTGTATTTTCCTTCCTGAGAAACTACCGGGCGCCAGCTTCTAGGCTCTGTGTTTTGAGAGCATCAAGGAGAATGAGACTAGCTGTGACCTGAGGCTGTTTCAACCCAGAGTAATCTCTCTTCCACCTTGTCCTTAAAATATACATGAAAGTACAAAAAAATGACCAAAAACAACACAAAAAACCTCACAGGAACACCTAACAATCACTAGCCTTGGGAGGGATTTCCATTATCTTCAGCAACAATGAGACAGATTCAGAAGCACAATTGATGACATTTTCATTGTTAGTGGCTCAGTTGGCTAGAGGTGAATGAGAAGAGGCCTTGGTGATCCCCTCCCCACCAAGATCTGAAGAAGCCCTTGAACCCAGCAGGGTATTGAATAGGACCCTGCCCCTTCTCCCCTCCCTGCCCATTGCAATCTGGGGGAGTTTACAGGGGAAGGCATGTTACAACAGTCCTAAAAGTTGTGGTTTTCACAGGTTCAATGCTGCTGGCAGGCTGAAGGAGAAAGAGAGCCATTTCATCTTCTGTGCCTTATACAGGGTGGAAGAAAATTAAGCCCCTCCCCATGTTTACTGGGGCATTATGTGGGAGAGCCTGACCATTCTCAGCCCACCACGTGAGTACCTGACACCAAGCGCTGCCATGTGGATGGGATATGAGCCAACTTTGCCTCCCAACTTTAGCTTTCCAGGGGGCATTCTCCAGGGAACTGGGGGATCAGAGGATGGGCAAAAATGGTAAAATTTTGCTACATCTCTTCTGTCAACAAGATCTTGTGCAAGATGAATATACAACAACAACAACAACAACAACAACAAAAAACCAACAAAACCCAACCAAACCGAAAACCAAACCACTGGGGAACCAAGGAAAAAGTTCTGAACTAAATATACTGACTCCATTTGAAAACACAACTTTTGAAAAAATATTTTTTAGGAGGGAATAAAAAGTAATTTAAAGATCTATATTTCATGTTCTTAGTGAGTTATCAGGATGTATGAAATTATTAGAAGAGATCAGGCTGATGACAAACAGAGCAGGCTGAGACATGAGCTCAGATAAAAAGGACAACAGTGATATCAGGGAAAGGCTTCCAGAAAACACACAACAGGAGAGTTTAAATCTCTTGTCAGTGGCAATAAAGGGAAGAACTGAACTATCCAAAAAAAATGCTATAATGTTAAGGGCAAACTTAAGTTCCTTTTCTCGAATTCATTGAAAAAGGACAAAGGGATGGAAATAAGAAGAAATACAATAGTTACAGAGTCCAATAAAAGCACATCAACCTTGAATAGTATGGCTATTGTGAGGAGAAATATAAGCAGTCAGAAGAAGCAATGATCAAAGTTATAATGTTTGAAATATTTTCTGATCTGGGAAAGATGTACTTCATAGATAATAATCAATAATGATATCAAAAGGCAAATTTGCTCAAAAACAAGCATAGATATACTCTTTTAATTTAATCAGTGATTTAAAGACAGCTATAAAAGCATTCAATCTGAGAGTACATGTTACTCAGAAAGGAACAAAACACCAGTCAGGATAATGTTAGATTATTCATTAACAGCAGGAAATTAGAAAACAATGGAACATCTTCTGAGTTTTCAGAGAAATCATGTTGTACTACCACCAATTTGAACTTTATGTGTTAAGGAAATAAAAACATTTTTATATGTAGGAGCTCTGAAAGTACACTAAACCTTAAACAGTACTGTTATAACTGTAAGAAGAATCAAATGGATGAACTCTGGGGTGGAGAGGTCAATTGACAAATGTCTGCGTGTCAGTTTGGATGAAAAAGTCAGAGATCAAAATGAAGGCTGAAGATACATGACAAACAAATCTGTCACTTGGTCACAGTGGCCTGACTCTTGAATTCCTGATCTTCTCAGTTGCACAGTCATGTCTGATTCTGTGCGACCCCATGGCCTGTAGCCCTCCAGGCTCCTCTGTCCATGGAATTTTCCAGGCAAGAATACTAGAGTCACTTGCTATTCCTACTCCAGGGGATCCTCCTGACCCAGGGATTGAACCTGTGTCTCCTACACTGGCAGGTGGATTTTTTTACCACTGAGCCACCTTGTAAGCCTGATAGGTGCATGTAAACTGAGTGATAGGTGCATGGAAACTGAGCAGGATATCTGAGCTGGCATTATTTAGAAGCCAGGGGTGAAGAAAGACAAAATTTCTGTTTTTATGAGGTACATATTCTTTTTTAAAAAGATTAATTTTTTTTAAATTGGAGGATAATTGCTTTAAAGTATTGTGTTGATTTATGCCATACATCAACGTAGATCAGCCATAGGGATACATATGTCCCCTCCCTCTTGAATTTCTCTCCTACCCCCATCCCATCCCATCCCTGTATGTTGTCACAGAGCATATGAGATACATATTCTAAAGAACACACTAGAAATTGATAGGCTGATTTTTCAGATTGTGATGAAGTCACAAAGAAAATAACACAAGGTCATTGATGAGGAGGAATGGAGTGAGTTGGAAGGCTACTTGGTGAGGAATATTCAGGTTCTCTTTTGGATGTGCTAATTTGGAAAACCCAGCCAGGCACTTGGATATGAGTCTGGAGCTTGAGGGAGAAGTCTAAGCTATTAAAATCACTTTGAGTGCTTGTGGATGATATTTTAAGCTGTGGGATTTGCTACCTACATCAATCTCCTGTTTAGAGAAGGGAGAGGAGGGCCTGGCAAAGGAGGCTTAGAAGAGGCAAGGAGTTTGGGAGGAGAGAAATCAACAGAATTTTTTCAGTTGGAAATGTATTCAATGTTTGGCATCTAGTAATAGACCGATGCTTTTGAACTGTGGTGTTAGAGAAGACTCTTGAGAGTCCTTTGGACTGCAAGGAGATCCAACCAGTCCATTCTAAAGGAGATCAATCCTGGGTGTTCATTGGAAGGACTGATGCTAAAGCTGAAACTCCAATACTTTGGCCACCTCATTCGACGAGTTGACTCACTGGAAAAGACTCTGATGCTGGGAGGGATTGGGGGCAGGAGGAGAAGGGGATGACAGAGAATGAAATGGCTGGATGGCATCACCGACTCTGTGGACATGAGTTTGAGTGAACTCCGGGAGTTGGTGATGGACAGGGAGGCCTGGCGTGCTGTGATTCATGGGGTCGCAAAGAGTCGGACACGACTGAGCGACTGAACTGAACTGAACAGAGACTGAACTTAGTAATGGCTGAAGTCACATAGAAGGGTGTTTCCCCACTGCCATGTGAAAAGTTAGATATGTGCCCAAGGAAAACATGGTAGGTAGCTCCACAGATTAGGGACACAAACGTCCTCTGTCTAATTTTTGTCAATTTGAGCCCACAGCTTCATCTTTGAGAGCCTGTGATGGCTGCTAGAACTCCAGCAATCACATCTGTATTCTCACACCTAGAAAGAGGAAAGACAAGAGAACAAGAGAGGCTCAGGCCACTTGTCAGTCTCTTCTAATCCACTTGCTTAGAATTTCTATTCTTGACTTCCACTTACATCTTCTTGGCCACCTCTGTCTCAAGAGAGGCATTCGATTTTTATGAATACAGTTCAGATACACTACAGTTTTTCTGACTCAATATCCTCATCTACAAAAAATAGGGATTTCTCCACATATTCAGTTCAGTTCAGTCACTCAGTTGTGTCTGACTCTTTGCAACCCCATGGACTGCAGCATGCCAGGCCTCCCTGTCCATTACCAACTCCTGGAGCTTACTCAAACTCATTTCCAATGAGGCGGTGATGCCATCCAACCATTTCATCCTCTGTCATCCCCTTCTCCTCCCACCTTCAATCTTTACCAGCATCAGGGTCTTTTCCAGTGAGTCTGTTCTTCTCATCAGGTGGACAGGGTATTGGAGTTTCAGCTTCAACATCAGTCCTTCCATTGACTATTCAGGACTGATTTTCTTCAGGATGGACTGGTTGGATCTCCTTGCAGTCCAAGGGACTCTCAAGAGTCTTCTTCAACACCACAGTTCAAAAGTATCAATTCGGTGCTCAGCTTTCTTCATCGTCCAACTCTCACATCCATACATGACTACTGGAAAACCATAGCTTTGAGTAGACGGACCTTTGTTGGCAAAGTAATATCTCTGCTTTTTAATATGCTGTCTAGGTTGGTCATAAGTTTCCTTCCAAGGAGCAAGTGTCTTAATTTCATGCCTAGAGTCACCATCTGCAGTGATTTTGGAGCCCCAAAAAATAAAGTCTGCCACTGTTTCCCCATCTATTTGCTATGAAGTGATGGGACTAGATGCTGTGATTTTAGTTTTCTGAATTTTGAGTTTTAAGCCAGACTTTTCACTCTCCTCTTTCACTTTCATCAAGAGGCTTTTGAGTTTCTCTTCACTTTCTGCCATAAGGGTGGTGTCATCTGCATATTGGAGGTTATTGATATTTCTCCCAGCAATCTTGATTCCAGCTTGTGCTTCTTCCAGCCCAACATTCCTCATGATGTACTCTGCATATAAATTAAATAAGCAGGGTGACAATATACAGCCTTGACGTACTCCTTTTCCTATTTGGAACCAGTCTGTTGTTCCATGTCCAGTTCTAACTGTTGCTTAACAACCTGCATACAAATTTCTTAATAGGCAGGTCAAGTTGTCTGGTATTCCCATCTCTTTAAGAATTTTCCACAGTTTGCTGTGATCCACACAGTCAAAGGCTTTGGCATAGTCAGTAAAGCAGAAGTAGATATTTTTCTTGAACTTTCATTCTTTTTTGATGATCCAGTGGATGTTGGCAATTTGATCTGGTTCCTCTGCCTTTTCTAAATCCAGCTTGAACATCTGGAAGTTCACGGTTCATGTACTGTTGAAGCCTGGCTTGGAGAATTTTGAGCATTACTTCACTAGTGTGTGTTTCATTATTTATGGGCTTCCCTGGTGGCTCAGGGTAAAGAATCCACCTGCCAATGCAGGAGACCTGGGTTCAGCCCTGGGCTGGGAAGGAAATGGCAACCCACTCCAATATTCTTGCCTGGGAAATCCCATGGACAGAGGAGCTTGGTGGGCTGCAGTCCATGGGGTTGCAAAAATGTTGAACACGACTTAGCTACTAAACAGCAACAACCTTCATTTATTTATTCATGAACCAAATCAAACATTAATACTGAACAGATGGCTTAATGCATTTGGGCCTGGTGACTGCGACTGTGTCCCTGTTCCTGATCACTGCTGAGCACTAACCATATGACAGGCTGGGTGCAAAATGCTCCATGTAGAGTTATACTCACCATTACTCCATGGGTTGCTTTTGTCCCCATTTGTTATGTGAAGACAGCAGTGAGCCTGCAGGGGTGAATCCAGTGGTGATGTCAGGGTGCAGTGACAGGTGGCGTGCAGCTCAGTGCCTTCTCTACCTGTGGGGCCTGGGCAGTGAGTAGACTGCAGACTTGCTGACGACGGGGACAGCTCCATGCAGGGTGCAGGAAGTGTCAGAACAATGAATCGCTGCAGCCTGGAGGTCTGGGCACGCCCCTAGAGATTTCCCCTGTGTGTTCTGGAATGTTTAGTATGGTTGACCTTGCCAGTGATTTATGAAATACCTTAAAAATAGTTTTTACCTAGTGATAAAATATGGCTCTGATTCTTGTGCATACAATAACCATTGTAATTGTTGATGACTTCAGCTATAGTTGTTTGAAATCAGTATTATATTCATCCAGAACACTTAATAAAATAATTTCCCTAGTAAGCAACTAGTTTCTGAGAAGAATTTCCTCTGGTGGTATAAGAAAACCATTCCTGTCTTACCCTTAAGAGGTGATGGATAAAATTATCCTGATTACAAAGAAATTCTTTGTTCAGAAGAGAAAGCCTGTGGACTCTATTGTGCAGATTTTTCTGAGTATGACCTCATTCAGCTCTGGCAGCAAGGATCACAGTCATACCTGCCCTGGGATGCTGCCTGATATGACCAATGTGAGGATCTCCCTGCCCATGCTTCCCCCGACCCAAATCAGGCTTAATCTGGCTGTGGCCTTGATGTTAATCTTCCTAACTCTTCTCCTCAACATATAGATGGCACCTGCTATAGTGTTTGAATTTCTGTTTCTCATTAGCTGGCATTTTCTTTAAGTCCCAAACGTCCTCAATTTTTACATTATCAGCAGGCAGCCTCTAATGCCAGCTCCATTCTGCATGTGGGGTCAGGCTAGACCCTTCTTGCCTGTCACATAGGCACTCTGAGAGACACTTCATGGAAAGATCCCCTTGTTCTCTGCACAGAATCAGTCTCGAGACTGGAAAAGAGAAACTGCTTGTGGTGTGACTGGCCATGCAATGACAATACTCAAAGGCAAAGCTAAGTAAGGGGCCACTTTGTTTTCATGGACTCATTAGCAAACATAGGCAATGGAGCCAAACAAGACTGAACTCTAGATTCTAACCCTGCCAATCACTGGCCTGTGATCCTGGGTAAGTCACCTAACTTCTTCAAGTGTATCTTTCTAACTTTTTAAAAATAAGCTTTCATTTAAGGGTAGTTTTAGGTTCACAGCACAATTGAGAAGTAAGTTCAGAGATTTCCCTTTCCCCCATCTACTTCCACACAGGCACAGCCTTCCCTACTATCAACATTCCCCAGCTAGTACATTTGTTATAACTGATGAACCAACACTGAGACATCTTTATCACCCAAGGTCCGTAGTTTACATTAGGGTTCACTCTTGGTGTGGTATGTTTAATGGGTTTGGACAAAAATGATATGTACCCATCATTGTAATATCATACTGGTTAATTTCATTGCCCTAAAACCCTCTGTGCTCTATCTCTCTCTCTCTTTCCCTCACCTGGCAACTACTGATCTGTTTACTATCTCTGTTGTTGTTCAGTTACTAAGTCATTTCCGACTCTTTGCAACCCCATTGACTGCAGTGTGCCAGGCTTCCCTGTCGTTCGCTATCTCCTGGAGTTCGTTCAAACTCATATCCATTGAGTCAGTGATGCTTTCCAACCATCTCATCCTCTGTCGCCCCCTTCTCCTTCTGCCCTCAATCTTTTCCCAGCATCAGGGTCTTTTCCAGTGAGTTGACTCTGCATCAGTTGGTCAAAGTATTGGAGCTTCAGCTTCAGCATCAGTCCTTCCAGTGAATATTCAGGGTTGATTTCCTTTAGGATCGACTAGTTTGATCTTGCAGTCCAAGAGACTCTCAAGAGTCTTCTCCAGCACCACAGTTTAAAAGCATCAATTCTTTGGTGCTCAGCCTTCTTTATGGTCCAACTCTCACATCCGTGCAGTACTACTGGAAAAGCTATAGCTTTGGCTAGATGGATCTTTGTTGGCAAAGTGATGTCTCTGCTTTTTAATACACTGTCTATGTTGGTCATAGCATTTCTTCCAAGGAGCAAGCGTCTTTTAATTTCATGGTTGCTGTCACTATCCACAGTGATTTTGGAACCTAAGAAAATAAAACTTGCTGCTGTTTCACTGATTTTGGAGCCCAAGAAAATAAAATCTGCTGCTGTTTCCACTTTTCCCCCATCTATTTGCCATTAAGTGATGGGACGGAATGCCATGATCTTAATTTTTTGAATGTTGAGTTTTAAGCCAGCTTTTTCACTCTCCTCTTTCATCCTCATCAAAAGGTCCTTTAGTTCCTCTTCACTTTCTGCCATTAGAGTGATATCATCTGCATATCTGAGGTTATTGATATTTCTCCTGGAAATCTTGATCCCAGCTTGTGATTCATCCAGCCCGGCATTTGCTTGATGTCCTCTGCATAGAAATTAAATAAGCAGGGTAACAATATACAGCCTTGACATGCTCTTTTCCCAATTTTGAACCAGTTGTTCCATGTCTGGTTCTAACTATTGCTACTGTCTCTGTAATTTTGCCTATTCCAGAATGTTATATCGTCGGAATCCTATAGCATGTAGACTTTATAGATTGTTCTGTTTCGTTTAGTAATAGTCACTTTAGGTTCCCCATGTCTGGATAGCTCTTTTTTTTTTTTTTAAACACTGAATAACAGTCCATCATCTGGATGTACCATAGTTTATCTATGCACTCACTTTGGTTGCTTCCAGGTTTTGGTAGTTACAAAACTGCTGTAAACATCTCTGTGCAGATTTTCAAGTGCCCCTTTCTTCACTAGCAGCAAGATAGGGATTTGGGAAACATTAAGCTGGATAAGACACAGACAGCCCCTAACACAATGCTAGGTACCGCTCGTGCTTCAAGTCCCTGTTCCTGATCACTACTCTTATCTCTCCCTCTCCTGTACTAATGACAGCCTGGTGAAGACACTTCACTGTAGATGATCTTTAGGTTTCATTTACTGGGAAGGGAGGGGGATGGAGTTTGAAGTAAAGAGACTTTCCAAAGAAAAAGAACAAAAAATAACTGTGTTACTCAGGGAAAGAGAATGCTTCTCCAAACTGAACAATGTGTCAGGGATTATGGGGGTATGGAAGGAAGGCTGACAGGCCATGAATAGTTGTAAATCGTGGACAAGGAGGTTATCTATTCCTGGGTTATCTGTGTACCCTCATGACTCTCAGAATTCTGAAGCACAAGTCCTATAAACTACAATCGTGGAAAAAATGGCAGTCAAAAGAAACTTCACCTCATGGAAAAGGGGTACAAGATCTTTGAAGCTTAGGGCTGGGGTGGCCTTAAAGTAGCCTGGACAGCTGACATCCTTCTTCAGTGTAGACCTCTGTCCCTGCACATCTGTGAGGAGTGCAGTGTGGTAGGGAAGGCCTGGTCTTTCTAGGTGGGTAGATATGAATGAGTTCCAGCCCCAGCTCTGCTTTGTGGCTCTGGGAAAGTTATATAACCTGTTTGATTCTCAGCTCATAGAGAGCATTATAATACCTATGTGTGGAGTCATGGTGGGGGCAAAATGAATAATATTTATGAAATATTTTGGGGAATGTGCAGTTGTGGTAGATAGCTTATTTATTCTTTTTTAGATAGTTTTTTAAAAAATTAATTAATTAGTTTTTGACTGTGTGGGTCTTCATTGCACATGTGGGCTTTTCTCTAGTTGAGTCAAGTGGGGGCTAATCTTTAGTTGGTGTGCACAGGCTTCTCATTGCGGTGTCTTCCCTTGTTGCAGAGCACGGGCTGTAGAGCACTCGGGCTTCAGTGGTTGCAGCATGTAGGCGCAGTAGTTCTGAGTCCTGGGCTCTAGAACATAGGCTAAATAGTTGTGGCACATGGCTTAGTTGTTCTGCAGCACGTGGTATCTTCCTGGGTCAGGGAACGAACCTGTGTCTCCTGCCTTGGCAGGCAGATTGTTTACCACTGAGCCACCAGGGAAGTCCAGATAGTTGTTTTTATGGCAGGCCATCTGGAAAGCAGAATTGGCCTGGGCATTGCTTGTTGTGTGGAACCACTATTTTAGGCAAACCAGTCCCACTGTTACAAATATGTCCTTAGTTCAGTTCAGTCACTCAGTCTTGTCTGACTCTTTGCGACCCCATGGACTGCAGCACACCAGGCCTCCCTGTCCATCACCGACTCCTGGAGTTCACTCAAACTCATGTCCATTGAGTCAGTGATGCCATCCAACCATCTCATCCTCTGTCATCCCCTTCTCCGGTTAACATGTCCTTAATCTAAGCTGAAATCAATCTCCTGGTGAAAGTGAAAATGAAGTCGTTCAGTCGTGTTCAACTCTTTGCGACCCCGTGGACTGTAGCCTACCAGGCTCCTCCATCCATGGGATTCTCCAGGCAAGAATACTGGAGTGGGTTTCCATTTCCTTCTCCAGGGGATCTTCCTGACTCAAGGATTGAACCCAGTTCTTCCACATTGCAGGCAGATGCTTTACCCTCTGATCCACCAGGGAAGCCAAGCTGAAATCAGTTCTCCTGTGCACAGAACATGGGATAAGAGCACATCTGACTCCTGTTGCATGAAATATTTGAGATGTTTGGCAGTGATGACAGCGTCTTTATCTGTCTCAACCATGCCTTCTCCTGGCTTCAGTGTCCTCAGTGCCTCTAAGTGTCCCTTTCTGTCACTGATCAAGCCTGAGATCAGAAACTAGAATTGGATAGATGACAACAGAGTTACTTATTCACAACAATATGATAATGGCAATTGTATCTTGTCATTATAGAGTATTTTCAGCCATGTGTTCCCAACATATATTATCACATCTCATTTACTTCTCATTTGAGCCTTGTGAGTTAAGCATAAGATTTATTGTCATCCCATTTGAAAAAATTAAGACAGTGATATTTGGAGCACGATTTTACTTGCCTGGGAAGTAGGATCTGGGACTTGCACTGGATCTTTCCTCTGAGTCCCAGTCCAGTGCTCACATGTCGGACACTGAGTTATCATTCTCCACTGCCAGAGACTCAGTTGTGCATGGCCAGCATATTTGTGGGCTCTGTAGTTCTGTATTAGGGGAGAGACAGCAAATATGGCAGAAGGTGCTTAAGACCATTTTTGAAGCTAAAAATCCACATGTTCAAGTTGCCATGGAAGCTCGAGAGTGCCTGGTGTACACAGAAGCCCTGACTGGTTCATTTGGGGAAATGGTTGTTGTCAAACAGTGTCAAGCCAGATGGAGCTGGATCTTGAACAGGGCTTACAGGAGTGAGACACATGGTGATAAGATGGAGGGTGGTGTGGAAAGGATAGAGCTTGTGGGAACTGGGATAAAAACTGTGAGTTGCTTTCCAGTGAGAGAAGAGTAGACGAGAGGCAGGATGACACAAAGATCAGATGTCCAGGCAGCCCCCTTCTAAACTATATTGGCAAGGGGCCCCTATTAAGCAACCTAAGAACAAACAGACATATAAACAGCATCGAGAAAGGCCACACAGCAGTGTCTGAGCTGTCACCAAATGCAGTCTGATCACTAAACACGTGGCAGAGGTGAGTGGGGAAGGAATAGGCAAGGCTCCTCTCCAATCTCCTGAAGATTTAAAGCACAAGCAGATCCAAGGTCAACAAACCTATGCCATCAGAGTGGGAGCAGGAGGGGAAAATGGAGGAAAGAAGCAAAAGTGGAAGCATGATTTAGTAATTCTGGAAAGAACAATGCTTCACAGAACTGAAGTTATTTCAGTGGGTGGTGAAAAGAAAACAAAAATCTCAAAATTGGAGAGGAAGACTGAGAGGGGAAAATGAGAAAAGAAATGAAAGTGGAAGAATGATTTAATGAATTCTGGGAAGAAAGTGTGTAACTGAATTGAGGGTCGATGGAATGGATTTTAGAAAGAAAACAGAATCTTAAGAGAAGTTGGGAATGTTGGAAATGGTTTCTGATCCATCAGTTTTGAATTAAAATTTTATATGTAAAATTAAGTTATGTTCAGCCTTTGCCGACAGGATGTATAGCATCTCTGTTGATACTGTTTACCACTCCGAGGGTTTACAAGGAGAATAGAATTTAAAGATGCCATGTGTCGCCCAGGAGGGAAGGCTGGAAGTGATTAGGAAGAACCTTTCATTAGTTGCTCCAAGCTGTAGCTAAGAGAGAGAAGAAACGAATGAGGAAAATAGGTACAAGCTTCCGATGAGCTGGAATCCCAGCAATTTAACTAGCTTTTTAGAGGCACAGCTCCATGTGGAAAGATGGAGTGGATGATAGAGGTAATAGCTGATTGAGGAGGCAAAAAGTTGGGGAAGAGGGCCTGAGACCCGAGTGTGAGAATCCTTAGCCATGGGGTTGAAAGATGTCAGCATGACTGTTACTTGGCATGGAAAGTTATCCGCTCTGAGATGCCTACACTGGGGGCAGCTTATGCAGAGACATAAATGTCAGATCAGGCTTTTGAGTATTACACCAAGAAGTAAGAAGCATTAGAGGTATTGTTGCCAAAGAATTCTCAATCAGGGTTACCTTTAAAAGATTGCTGTGTGCCTTCACGAACAAGGTTCTTCAGGGAAACAGAACCAACAGTATATATATATATATATATATATATATATGGAGAGTTATTGGCTTATGTGGTTATGGAGGCCCAGAAGGGCCACCCACAATCTGCTGTCTGCAAGCTGGAGATCCAGGAGTTGGTAGTGTAATTCAGTCCAAGGCTGAAGCCTGAGAACTGGGGAGGAGTGTGGAGCTGATGATGTGAATTCCAATCTGAGTCTGAAAGTCTGAGAACCAGGAGCACTGGAGTCCAAGGGCAGAGATGGGTATCTCAGCTCCAGCAGAGCATCCCTCTACATTTTGGACCTTCAATAAATTGGACATTGCCCATCTATACTGGGGAGGGTGATTTGCTTTGCTCAGTTGCCTGATTCAGTGCTAATCTCTTCTTGAAACAGTATCAGACCACCCAGAAATAATATTTTATAAGCTATCTGGGTATCCCATAGCCTAGTCTAGTTGATACAAAAAATTGACCGTTACAATCAGTGTAGCAGTATTGACTCCTCTCTCCTCCCAAGAGCCTGGGTCAGAAGATAGACCACCCTTACTTATGCCCAGGCAGAGGGTGGGCATTGTCTGGAGGTGCTGATGAAGTAGGTAGGAAAGGTGGTCATGCATTTTGATTGCAGTTGCGGGAGGAGAGCAGAGAACTGGAGTGATTCAAACGGGTATCAGCTGCCACAAAGCCACACATACCTTTACAAGTGACTTGGGCTATACTGAGGCCTTTTAGCACTCTGCACAAGTGCACTATGGCCCTTTACTTCAGGCCTTTGGTCTGGTGGCTGAGTTCTCTGAGGCTAGGCTTGAGTAGGAATTAAATTTTTTTCAATTTAGAAATAACTTTAGACTTACAGAAAAACTGGGAAAAATGTACAGAGAATGTCTGTATATGCAGCTTTTGGACAAATAACTAGGAAGGAGTTCAGAGAACAGAGAGACATCGCCATAGCACAACTCTGTTCTTATTTAAGAGGATAGTTTCTCAAGACTTAAATTTATAAAAACTGAAAAATAAGTAATGTTCATCTTTGTATGCATGAACTGATTTCTACAAATATCTCATCCATCTCATTAGGCAACACGTTTACCATAAAATTTTGCTTTTCACGTGCTTTAATTATCCAAATTTATAATATTCGTATTATTGCCATCAATTACATGCTATTAATAATTATAATAATTACCTAAAGATAAGCATTATTAGCAATTATTAGGGCCTTGTAATCACAGGAAATATTTTAAGTCTGTATTTCATTTTTATACATATAAATGGGAGTGTGATAAAGTAATCAGTAATAGACTTTCAGCCATGAAAATACATTAGAAGAAAATTCAGTGGTGGAAATGGGAAATGGAAATGCAATTCAAGGAAAAAAAGGAACACATAAATTTCCAGCTATTAAAGTGCTGGTGGTGGTTTAGTCACTGAGTCATGTCCGACTCTTGTAACCCCATGGATTGTAGCCCACTGGGCTCCTCTGTCCATGGGATTTTCCAGGCAAGAATACTGGAGCGGGTTGCCATTTTCTTCTCCAGGGGATCTTCCTGACCTAGGAATCAAACCCGGGTCCGCTGAATTGCAGGCAGATTCTTTACTGACTGAGCTATGAGGGAATCCTAGGTTCAAATATATTTTCTTTATTTTTTCAAATGTATTTAAAAATAGATAATAGCATCAAATTGTAAGGTATTTAAATTCTATCAGATGTGTTTAAAAGGAGTATTGTAATATGTTTGTTTCAAACTGTCAATGTTTACAATATACAAATTGTATCCCTTACAGTAATAGAAATATAAGATAAAATAATTCAAGTGTCTTTGAAACATATATCAGTTTCAAAATTCCCGGGGGATAGGCAAAAACAAATGAACAACAACAAAAAAATCCCTGCAATAATTGAAAGCTACAGCTTTGGAGGATGCCTTGGGTCTGTGCTATTCATCTCCCTGACTACTTCTCTGGATCATATCCTTGACACCTTTTACCTGGACAAGAGCCTGAACCCCCCAGGGTCTCTCCCTGTGTGGGCAGAACTGACTTTGCTGCCAAAGGGGCCTCCCTACAGACAAATCTGGTCATGTGGTCCCTTCAGAATCTCTGTTGGGTGTCACCCCACTTGCAGCTTGTTGCTGGGCTAGGTGAACTTTTACAGGAGTCATTAGTTGAGACAGAGCTATTGGAAATACTGACTTGGAGTTTACTCTTTCTAATAAAGATTTCTGCATTTAAATGGCATAAGACAGAGGTGGAAAATCAATAGCTCCTGGGCCATATCTGTCTTGCAGATGTGCTTGGTTTGAAATCTAAAACATTTAAAAATATTTTGAAGGGGAAACATTGGAATCTTGCTAGCAGCAAGCTTTGTGGCGTTTTAACTTGCTGTATTTCCATCCCCCTCCCAACTGTGTAGTAGCCTTGGAAAGCAACAGCCCACAACAAAGGTGAAAGCCAGCAGACTAATAGCCTTTGGAGGGGCAGAATGGGGTGGGAACACGTCCAAAGACCCATTCCCAGAGAACTGTCATTGCTTCAATTTCACCTGTCTAATGGCTCCCCATTTGTAAGAGTTTTCTTTATTTGATGTGACTTAGCGCTTTACCAGGGCAACAAAAAGGCATTTATAAAAAACAATCAGTGGTGATGGTTTAGTATCACAGCTCCCTGAGATGATGATAGCAGTGGAGCAAACAACAAGCTGATCAAAAAACAAACAAACAGAAAACCCAAAAGGGAAAGTTGGAGAATGTTATCTCCATTAGAGGTTTTGAAAAGCTCTGCTATATTCCTGTGAATCTAGAAGGCCACATTCATGCATAGTCTTATGCACATACACAAAGCTGTGCATAGATCTGAGAAAACTCTAAGCTTCTGGCTTTCGGCTAAGGCAGAGCTGTCAAATTCCTGAGTGTTGAGTCATGCCCCCAAATACACACAGAGACTCTTGACAAAGATGGGGAGAATTATTGGTTCCAGCCATTTGAAGAAATCTATGTACAACCATAAACCAAACCCTTAAGTTAATTAAACAGAGACTTCACATATGATAATGAATACAGACTTTAACATTATTATTAGTTCAGGAAAGTTGCTAAAAAACAAGCAGCAACAAATAGCAGCAAAAATAAATCCTGAGAAGTGGAGAGAATCTGAGTTCTAGAGTAGACACATTACATTATTTAAAATGTCCTTTTCAACATGCAAAGAAACAAAAAATATGTGATCCATATAGAAGGGAAAGGACAGTAAGACACTGTCCTTGAAGAAGTTCACACATTTACTTACTAAATAGCATTTAAATCAGTTATTTTAAATATGAGGAACTAAAGGAAACCTCATCTAAAAAACTAAAGTATGAGAGTAGTATTTGACCAAATATAGAATATCAAGGAGATAGAATTATAGAAAAGAACCCAAAGAAATTTTAGAGTTGAAAATTACAATAACTGAAATGAAAAAATTACTAGAGAGGTTCAACAGCAGATTTGAGTTAGCTGAATAAAGAATCAGTGAACTTAAAGATATGTCAAGCAAACAAATATGCATAATTCAAGTCTCAGAAGGAGAGACTAGAGGAAGGGACAGAAGAAACATTTGAAGAAGTGATTGCTGAAAACTTTCCAAATTTGATGATAAATATTGACCTATACAAGAAGCTCAATGAACTCCAAGTATGATAAACTCAAAGGGATCCGTACTTAGACAAATAATAATCAAACTATCAAAACCTGAAGACTAAAAGGGAGTCTTGAAAGCAAGCAAGAGAAGTGACATCACACATAAAGGATCCTTGATAAAATTAGCAGATAATTTTTTAATCAGAAATGGGAACATATTTGTCAATTATATCACAATAAAGCTGAAAAAAGAAGTGGGAGACAGAAGGCAGTGGGAGGGAATATTAAAAATGCTGAAAGAAAATGTTTGTCAATCAAGGATTTAATATATATATAGTGAAGCTATCTTTAAAAAATGAAAGGTGTAAGATAGGTGTCCATTTCATTCTTTTGCATATGGTTGTCCAGTTTTCCTAGCACCGTTTATTGAAGAGACTATTCTTTCCACATTGTATACTCTTGGCTTCTTTTTTTATTAGCTAATCATATAGACTGCTTGATCCACGTGGTTTCAAAACCAACCTGGCAGCGGTGGGATTCGAACCCACGCCCCCGAAGAGACTGGAGCCTTAATCCAGCGCCTTAGACCGCTCGGCCACGCTATGGGAATCCCAGACCACCTGACCTGCCTCTTGAGAAACCTGTATGCAGGTCAGGAAGCAACTGTTAGAACTGGACATGGAACAACAGACTGGTTCCAAATAGGAAAAGGTGTACGTCAAGGTTGTATATTGTCACCTTGCTTATTTAACTTATATGCAGAGTACATCATGAGGAACGCTGGGCTGGAAGAAGCACAAGCTGGAATCAAGATTGCCGGGAGAAATATCAATAACCTCAGATATGCAGATGACACTACCCTTATGGCAGAAAGTGAAGAGGAACTCAAAAGCCTCTTGTTGAAAGTGAAAGAGGAGAGTGAAAAGGTTGGCTTGAAGCTCAACATTCAGAAAACAAAGATCATGGCATCTGGTCCCATCACTTCATGGGAAATAGATGGAAAAACAGTGGAAACAGTGTCAGACTTTGTTTTTTTGGGCTCCAAAATCACTGCAGATGCTGATTGCAGCCATGAAATTAAAAGACGCTTGCTCCTTGGAAGGAAAGTTATGACCAACCTTGATAGTATATTAAAAAGCAGAGACATTACTTTGCCAACCAAGGTCCGTCTAGTCAAGGCAATGGTTTTTCCCATGGTCATGTATGGATGAGAGAGTTGGACTGTGAAGAAGGCTGACCGCCGAAGAATCGATGCTTTTGAACTGTGGTGTTGGAGAAGACTCTTGAGAGTCCCTTATACTGCAAGGAGATCCAACCAGTCCATTCTAGAGGAGATCAATCCTGGATGTTCATTTGAGGGACTGATGCTAAAGCTGAAACTGCAATACTTTGGCCACCTCATGCGACGAGTTGACTCACTGGAAAAGACTCTGATGCTGGGAAAGGTTGGGGGCGGGAGGAGAAGGGGACGACGGAGAATGAGATGGCTGGATGGCATCACCGACTCTGTGGACATGAGTTTGAGTGTACTCCGGGAGTTGGTGATGGACAGGGAGGCCTGGCGTGCTGTGATTCATGGGGTCGCGGAGAGTCGGACACGACTGAGCGACTGAACTGAACTGAACTGAATCATATGGACATGGGTTTATTTCTGGACTCTCTGTTCTGTTACATTGATCTATGTGTCTGTTTTTATGACAATAACATACTGTTTTGATTACTGTAGCTTTGAAATGTAGTTTAAAATCAGGGAGTGTGATGCCTCCTGCATTTTTCTTTCTAGAGGCTGTTTTGGCTCTTCAGTGTCTTTGTAAATCAAATGACTTTTAGAATTGTTCATTCTATTTCTTTGAAAAATGGCATTTTCTTTGATAATGTTTTGCAATTTTGATAAGGATTACATTGAATTTCTTTGGGTGTTATGGACATTTTAATAATATTTGTTATTCAAATCTATGTGCATGGAACATCTTTTCATTTATTTGTGTTTTTTCAATTTATTTCATTACTATCTTATAGACTTCAGTGTATAGGTCTTTCACTTCCTTGGTTAAATTTACTCCTATGTATTTTATTCTTTCCTATGCTATTGCTAATGGGGTTGTTTTCTTAATTTCTCTCTATAGAAACATAGTTTTCATGTACTGTAGACACTAAATTGGTATTAATCTGAACCAGTAAGGATGTTATGAGTAAGGATGCTAATTGTAATCCTGTTGGCAGCCACTAGTGAAATAACTCAAAATATATATTAGGGAAACAACAAGGGAATTAAAATGGTACTCTGGAAAATGTATATTTATAAAGAATAGGTGAGAGACAAACTTTGCATGTATGTAGAATAAATAATTTTATAAGAGAATCTATTTTCTGTTTTTCTGTTTGGGTGCTGGCAGCTTTTAAACCTTGCCTCTCCTTACCCTTCTGCCCCACATCTGAGCAAGCTGCTAAGAAGTCCGGGTACTCCTTTCCTTGGCACCAGTGAGAGATTCTAAACATACCAATAGCCAGAACTGAGGACATATGAAGGCAAATTTGAGGGAAAAAAAACAGTGAGATAATTTTTGGAGATAGTCATGTTTCTTTCGTACCTTTATGTGGAGAAGTTTACCTGGCAGTTCAGTGTTTGGGTCTGGCATTTGGAAGAGTGGTTTGGGAGTTTTAGGGAGTCATCCATGCATAGGTCATAGAAGAGACTGGGGCTGTGAATGCAGCCACCCAAAGATGGTAAGAATAGGGCATTCAGAATAAGTGAACAGTCAGCCACTTTACTGATCATTTTTCCTCTTGAGCACACTCTATCTAATTAACTCTGTCCTATGCACGGAGTTCCACCCAGTCATCCTACAGGAGAGCATGTCCCTGTTCCTGCCCGCACTCCGTCCTCCTAGGCATTTACATGGGGGTGGTCATGATGCTGGTGAGACGGTATCTGTAATCCATGAGAGCTCTTCATATATGAAATGCTTTTCCTGCCTTGATCTCTCATACAGTTAATAGGGCCTATAAGTAGAATCTTTATGTTATTTATATACATGGAAAAATGATCACATTTATGGGGTACCCAAGGACTAGTCTCTAGCTCTAGAGCTGGCAAAGATCAAGAGTTCAAAAGAAGATGTATGGGAAGGATGAATGAACTGGAAGCTAAAGGCAGTGTTCTTTCGAATTGTCAGAAATCTGGGCAAATCACGTCTCTGTATTGTTTCCTTATCTGTAATAGGATAATCATAGTGCCTTCATCAGAGAGTTCTTCTGAGAGTTAAGTGAATAAATATGTACATGCATATATATGTGTATCTTGTATATGTTCATATGTATGTACATACATATATACACATATATTTACACATACAACATTAGAAAAGGGCCTGAAACATACTAGCACTCTATAAATATTATCTGTCATTTGTTGAATTGTATTAAATAGTATGTAACTATTCAGTTTCCTTTTAGCAAGCTTGTGAACTTTTTTGTGAACTGTTTAGGCCAGAATGGAGAAAGGGAGACAGACTAAAAGATACTCCTACTGGATTAAGATTGGAGCCTCCTGCCATCTGGTCTTCATTTGTTTTTATTAAGTCTAGAGCAATATAAACTCTTCAGCCTCTCCCTGGAAAGAGTCCTGGGTTGGAAAAAGAAAATACTGTTAAAGTATTTATTCACTTCCAATCTTAAAATGGTAGCAAAATGACTGCTTTCCCTTACTCACAGTGTTATCTGAGGGTAGTGGATGCTGTTGTGTGCCACCCAGATCCCCCTTCAGGACTGAGGGACTGCATCTTGGCAACTGAAAATTCTTAGTCAAATCCCTCTCTGGGAATTGCCTTTTGCCTTGCCCAAGGCTGCCTATCTCCTGTGGATAGCCTGCATCCAATGACTGGTTGGGTGAGGAGAGGTATCAAGGTCCAGACCTCTAGTGTCAAGAGGGGAGGATAACAAAGTGCCATTCCAGCACCAAAGATTCTCATAGGATCAGCTGAGATCAACTTGCCATTCACATTGCAGTTCAACTTATGCCTGGTCATGCTTCCCTTACCCTTACAGATATGATTTCCCAGAGTAATCCCAAGAAACATTTACATGAAAATCTCAGAGCTTTAGAGGCTAATTTTTTCTGATGACACTTGACATTTGGTATCAGAAAGGACCCTAGGAAATACCATCTAAAACTGGATTTTGCAGACGGATCACCCGTTGGCCTTCTGGCAGTGAAGACCACATCACTGGGGGTAGGTAGAGAACTGATGCTGAAGATGTGATACAACTGTTGACATTTTCAACAGTGGTCAACTGTTGGGTGCTGGTGGTGGGAGGCAGCCAGCACATGGGCAGATGCAATCTCTCAGGTAGTTAAGAGTTTGGGGATGGGTGTGTAGTCATTATAAGAACTATAATCAGATTGCTACTGTGGGAGCCATGGAGGCCTTGGAGAAAAACAGTGAAAGCTTGAGAATGATTAATCACCAGTGTAGAGAGTGGGGTTCCCAGGTGGCTGAATGGTAAAGAATCTGCTTGACAATGCAGGAGACATAGGACACGTGAATTCGATCCCTGGGTTGGGAAGATTCCCCTGGAGAAGGAAATGGCAACCCACTCCAGCATTCCTGCCTAGAGAATTCCATGGAGAGAGGAGCCTGGTGGGCTACGGTGCATGGGGCTACAGTCAGTCCATGGGGTCACAGGGAGCTGGACACGACTGAGCACACATGCAATACAGACCGTAGAAGTCAGATGATCTTTTTGAAAGCATGCAGAGAGTCTCTCCTCTCTTTAAGCTAAAATGTAGAAAAACCAAGGTGAAACAGAGCTCCAGAGAAAGTTCAGTTTTCAACTTTGGTAGATCTGCTTCATCAAGAGTAGGGTTTTGATTGGGAAGTAATGAGACCTTGAGTCTGTAATAAGGTTACCTGTATTGACACACTAAAAAAGCTTGAATGCTCTGCCTCCAGGCCTTCATTAATAGCTACTCTTCTCAGTTAACAGCTAGAACTCCCCCTGCTTGAATATAATGTAGAGATTAATGATTGTAAGAAATGTGCATCCCCTTAGTGGGGGTGAGTATCTACTTCCACTTCCCTTCTTAGTCAATATAAACTGGCTAGGGACAGGCTAAGCCTGCAAGGAAGGAAGGCAATTTCAAACTGCAAGATCCATCGGACATAGCCAACTTGTACCAGCAGGCAACAGTAGAACGTATATGGGGCTGGATCACGATGGGATATAAAATTGGAAAAATGAGAGTATTTTGATATGATAGCGCTCTTTCATGATAGAGGATTTAACATTGTGGGAAGAACCCCAGGAGATGGTACTAATACATTTCTAACTTGGCTCTTGGAAGCTTGAAAGAAGCTTTTCTGTTAACACTTCACAAATTTCTTATCTTTACTGGATCATTCTCTTACCATACAGAATGCTGCTATTTCCTTTGAAAAATCTGTATTTTGATCTCACATTTCATGTTCTTACTGCCCAATTCTTCTGTTCTCCTACACAGCAAACTAAAAAAAATTGCCCATTTTGTCCTTCCACTCTTTCTTTTTAAAAAGTAAACTTTACTGGGGTATATTTTCATGCATTAAAATTCTCATACCAAGTGTACAGTTCTATGAGTTTTTACAAATGGATAAACTAACCACTGCTTGAGTCAAGATGTAGAATGTTTTTATCACCCAAGGATAAGTTATTTTTGCCTGATTTAGAACTTTATATAAATGGAATCATGCTATGAACTCTTTTCTGTATTGCTTCTTCGCAGAATAATATTTTGGAGAGTCATCCAAAATATTGTTGTTGCATCAATAATTTGTTCTTTATACAAAATTGCTAAGTAGCATTCTATTATATGGATGTTTCACAGTTTGTAGGTACATTCACTAATTAATGGATATTTGAATTATTTCCAGTTTCTAGCAATTGTGAATAAAGTGGCTATAAACTTTCATGGGCAAGTCTGGGTGAATGTATGTTTTTATTTTTCTTGATTAAATATGTAGGAGTGGAATTTCTGGGTAGCATGGTAGTTATATGTTTAACTTTGAAATTGTCAAATTGTTTTCTAAAGTAGGTTCTGCTATTGCACATTCTTACCAAAAATGTACAAGGGTTCCAGTTGTTGCACATTCTTGCCAAAACTTAGCATTTGCTTGGTATCTTTCCAATTTAAAAATGTTAAATTTTAGCCATTTTGACTGCTCTGTAGTAGTATCTCATTGTGGTTTTGATTTGCGTTTCTCTGGACTAAAAATATTGAGTACCATTTCATTTGCTTGTTAAACATTTGTATATCTTCTTTCGTGACACACTGATTCAAATATTTTGCCCATTTAAAAATTGGATTGTTTGTCATCCTATTGAGTTGGAAGTGTTCTTTCCATGTTATAGAATCAAGCTCTTTGTCAGATGTATGATTTGAGAATATTTTTTCTCAGTCTGCAGCTTAACTTTTCATTTTCTTAGCAGAGTCTTTGAGGAACAGAAGGTTTTAATTTTGATGACATCTAATTTATCATTTTTTTCCTTTTGTGGTTAATGCTTTTTGCCATCTACAAAAACCTTGCCTACTCTTCGGTCAGAAAAATTTTCCCATTCTTTATTACATCCTCACTACTCATATTTTTGTTCTCACCATGCTACTGCAGCTGCTCTCATCAAGTTCACTAGCAACAGCAATCAGTTCTTAGTTCTCTTATTACTTTGACCTGCCAGCAGAATCTGACGCATCTTCCTGACATGCCATCATCTTCCGGCTCTCCAGACTCCACATTCTCATAATTATTCCTCCTACTTCCTTGCCTACATCTCAGTGTTTGCTATAAATCTCCCCTTTTCTCTTTGCTCCCTTAACATTACAGAGCCACCAAGCTCAGTCCTTGGTTCTCCTACTTGTCTGCCTTTCCTGTGGTCAAGTCACAAATCTCGGAGCCAGACTTGACTTATTTCTCTCCCATCCTTTATCCATTCAGCCAGAAAATTCCCTGGGCTCTGTTTTCAATCTTTGCCCAGAGATCAGTCCCTTCTCACCATTTCCCCTTTCTTAAGTCCATGTCATCTTTCTCTGAATCACTGCGGGAACCTCCTAGTGATCTTCCTGCCTCCACTCTTGTCCCTCTGTAGCTATTGTCAACACAGCTGCCAAAGTGACCCTTGAAACAGAGTCATATCATGTCACTACACACATCAAAACCCTGTAGGGGTTCCCCAATTCATGGGAGTAAAAATCATGGTTCTTATATAATGGTCAGTAAGATACTCTACTGAGTCCCTTCCCTGTCTGTGGCTTCATTTCTTTGCTTGACTCCACCCAGCCCTACTGGCCTCCATGCTGTTTCATGAATATGCTGGGCATGTTCCTATTTTGAGAAATTTAAAAAATTGAGATATTATTCATACATCGTAAAATTCACACTTTTAAAGTGTACAATTCATTGGCTTTTAGTTAATGAACAAGGTCATTCAATCATCTCCACTATCTAATTCCAGAACATTTTCAATATGCCAAAGACACCTGTACCTGTTGTCTCAGGACTTTTGCATTGGCTTTTCCCTCTGCCTTCCCTCCAGATAGTCTTGTCCTCCACTCCTTCACCCCCTTCAAATCTTTGCTCAAATGTCACTTTACAAGGGAGTAGACCGTAACACCCTAGTCAAACTCCCACATTAAGCAGTTTTTTTCCCCATTGTACTCCTCCCTTTCTAACATACTGTGCTACAGTGTTTATAATATAGTGCACCTGTGCCCCATCCATTCTCCAGAAACTATGTAGATTTAATGAGTTTAGGGATATTTGTGCTGTTCACTGATTACATCTAAGCAACTAGAACAGTGTCTGGCACATAGAAGATTCTTATTAAATACTTATTAAAGGAATGAATAAGCTAATGAAATAAATGATTATAAATGAATAAATGATTATAAAACATATTTATCTGTATAATTTGTAACTGGCACCGAGCGCCTCCCTTTGGGCTAGTCTTACCTTTTTCTTTTTTTAAAATCACTAATCCCCAGTTGGTAGAAGCAATGCAGATATTTACTTGAAATGGAAGTTCTTGGGGGAAATGGAGGAGGAAGAAGTTACAGAAAATGTTAAGCCATAACATTTCTTAATATCCTCTTTTAATAGTTCAGTTCTTTCAAATTCTTCTCCCTGGAGCAGCTGACTTGATTTTCCAGAACTGTGTTGAATAATAGTTGTGAAAGTGGCCACCCTTGTCGTATTCCTGATCTTAGGGGGAATGCTTTCAGTTTTTCACCATTGAGAATAATGTTTGCTGTAGGCTTATCATATATGGCCTTTACTATGTTGAGGTGGGTTCCTTCTATGCCCAATTTTTGAAGCGTTTTAGTCATAAATGGGTGTTGAATTTTGTCAGAGGCCATTTCTTCATCTATTGAGATGATCATATGGTTTTTATCTTTCAATTTGTTAAAATTGTGTATCACATTGATTGATTTGCATATATTGAAGAATCCTTGCATCCCTGGAATAAACCCAACTTGATCATGGTGTATGAGCTTTTTGATGTCTTGCTGAATTCTGTTTGCTAAAATTTTGTTGAGGATTTTTGCATCTATGTTCATCAGTGATATTGGCCTGTAGTTTTCTTTTTGTGTGTTGTCTTTGTCTGTTTTTTTTATCAGGGTGATGGTGGCTTTGCAGAATGAATTTGGAAGTGTTCCTCCCTCTGCAATTTTTTGAAAGAGTTTTCGAAGAATAGGCATTATCTCTTCTCTAATGTTTGATAGAATTCTCCTGTGAAGCCATCTGGTCCTGGGCTTTTGTTTTAGGGGAGATTTTTGATCACAGCTTCAATTTCAGTGCTTGTAATTGGGATGTTCATAATTTCTATTTCTTCCTGGTTCAGTCATGGAAGATTGAACTTTTCTAAGAATCTGTTCATTTTTTCCAGGTTATCCATTTTATTGCCATATAGTTGTTCATAATAGTCTCTTATAATCCTTTGTTTTTCTGCATTGTCTGCTGTAACCTCTCCTTTTTCATTTCTAATTTTGTTGATTTTATTCTTCTCTCTTTTTTCTTGAAGAGTCTGACTAAAGGTTTGTCAATTTTGTTTTTCTTCTCAAGGAAGTAGCTTTTAGTTTTATTAATCTTTACTATTGCTTCTTTCATTTCTTTTTCATTTATTTCTTCTCGGATCTTTATGATTTCTTTCCTTCCACTAATTTTGGGGTTTTATTGTTATTCTTTTTCCAGTTATTTTAGGTGTAAAGTTAGGTTCTGTATTTAATGTTTTTATTGTTTCCTGAGGTAGGATTGTATTGCTATAAACTTCCCTCTTAGAACTGCTTTTGCTGCATCCCATAGGTTTTGAGTTGTGTTTTCATTGTCATTTGTTTCTAGAAATTTTCTGATTTCCCTTTCGATTTCTTCAGTAACCTGTTGGTTATTTAGAAACATGTTGTTTAGCTTCCATGTGTTTTTGTTTCTTATACTTTTTTTCTTGTAATTGATATCTAGTGTTATAGTATTGTGGCTAGAGATACTTGATGCAATTTCAATTTTCTTAAATTTACTGAGGTTTGATTTGTGACCCAAGATGTGGTCTATCCTGGAGAATGTTCCATGTGCACTCGAGAAAGTGTATTCTTCTGCATTTGGATGGGATTCCCTGAAGATATCAATGAGATCCATCTTAAGACTTATGTTTATTTATTAATTTTCTGTTTTGATGATCTGTCCATTGGTGAGTGGGGTGTTAAAGTCTACTATTGTTGTGTTACTGTCAATTTCTCCTTTTATGTCTGTTAGTGTTTGTCTTATGTATTGAGGTGATCCTATGTTGGGTGCATAAATATTTACAATTGTTATGTCTTCCTCTTGGATCGATCCCTTGATCATTATGTAGTGTCCTTCCTTATCTCCTGTAATCTTCTTTAGTTTACAGTCTACTTTGTCTGATATGAGGATTGGTACTCCAGCTTTCTTTTGCTTCCCATTTGCATGGAATATATTTTTTCATGCTCTCATTTTCAGTCTATATGTGTCTTGAGAGGTCTGAAGTGGGTTTCTTGTAGACAGCATATATATAGGTCTTGTTTTTGTATTCATTCAGCCAGTCTGTGTCTTTTGGTTGGAGCATTTAATCTATTTACATTTAAAATAATTGTCGATATCTATGTTCCTATTGCCATTTTCTTAATTGTTTGGGGTTGATTTTGTAGATCTTTTTTCTTCTCTTGTATTTCTTGATTATATAAGTCCCTTTAACATTTGTTGTAAAGCTGGTTTGGTGGTACTGAATTCTGTTAACTTTTGCTTGTCTGAAAAGCTTTTTATTTCTCCATCAAATAATGAGATCCTTTCCAGGTACAGTAGTCTTGGTTGTAGATTTCCTCCTTTCAGTACTTTAAATATGTCCTGCCATTCCCTTCTGGCCTGCAGATTTTCTGCTGAAAGATCAGCTGTTAAATGTATGGGGTTTCCCTTTTATGTTACTTGTTGCTTCTCCCTTTCTGCTTCTAATATTCATTCTTTGTGTTTAGGCTTTGTTAGTTTGATTAGTATGTGTCTTGGCATGTTTCTTCTTGGGTTTATCCTGTATGCGACTCTCTATGCCTCTTGGACTTGATGGACTATTTCTTTTTCCATGTTGCAGAAATTTTCAACTATAATCTCTTCAAAACTTTCTCATACCCTTTCTTTTTTTATTCTTCTTCTGTTCAGTTCAGTTCAGTCGCTCAGTCGTGTCCGACTCTCTGTGACCCCATGAATCACAGTACGCCAGGCCTCCCTGTCCATCACCAACTCCCGGAGTTCACTCAAACTCATGTCCATCGAGTTGGTGATGCCATCCAGCCATCTCATTCTCGGTCATCCCCTTCTCCTCCCGCCCCCAACCTTTCCCAGCATCAGAGTCTTTTCCAGTGAGTCAACTTGTCGCATGAGGTGGCCAAAGTATTGCAGTTTCAGCTTTAGCATCAGTCCTTCCAATGAACACCCAGGAATGATCTCCTTTAGAATAGACTGGTTGGATCTCCTTGCAGTCCAAGGGACTCTCAAGAGTCTCCTCCAGCACCACAGTTCAAAAGCATCAATTCTTCTGCACTCAGCTTTCTTCACAGTCCAACTCTCACATCCATACATGACCACTGGAAAAACCATAGCCTTGACTAGACGGACCTTGGTTGGCAAAGTAATGTCTCTGCTTTTTAATATACTATCAAGGTTGGTCATAACTTTCCTTCCAAGGAGTAAGCGTCTTTTAATTTCATGGCTGCAATCAGCATCTGCAGTGATTTTGGAGCCCAAATAAATAAAGTCTGACACTGTCTCCACTGTTTTTCTATTTCCCATGAAGTGATGGGACCAGATGCCATGATCTTTGTTTTCTGAATGTTGAGCTTCAAGCCAACCTTTTCACTCTCCTCTCTCACTTTCATCAAGAGGCTTTTGAGTTCCTCTTCACTTTCTGCCATAAGGGTAGTGTCATCTGCATATCTGAGGTTATTGATATTTCTCCCAGCAATCTTGATTCCAGCTTGTGCTTCTTCCAGCCCAGCGTTCCTCATGATGTACTCTGCATATAAGTCAAATAAGCAGGGTCACAGTATACAGCCTTGATGTACTCCTTTTCCTATTTGGAACCAGTCTGTTGTTCCATGTCCAGTTCTGACTGTTGTTTCCTGACCTGCATACAGGTTTCTCAAGAGGCAGGTCAGGTGGTCTGGTATTCCCATCTCTTTCAGAATGTTCCACAGTTTATTGTGATCCACACAGTCAATGGCTTTGGCATAGTCAATGAAGCAGAAATAGATGTTTTTCTGGAACTCTCTTGCTTTCTCCATGATCCAGCGGATGTTGGCAATTTGATCTCTGGTGCCTCTGCCTTTTCTAAAACCTGCTTGAACATCTGGGAGTTCATGGTTCACATATTGCTGAAGCCTGTCTTGGAGAATTTTGAGCATGACTTTACTAGCGTGTGAGATGAGTGCAATTGTGTGGTAGTTTGAGCATTCTTTGGCATTCCCTTTCTTTGGGATTGGAATGAAGACTGACTTTTCCAGTCCTGTGGCCACTGCTGAGTTTTCCAAATCTGCTGGCATATTGAGTGCAGCACTTTTACAGCATCATCTTTCAAGATTTGAAGTAGCTCAACTGGAATTCCATCATCTCCATTAGCCTTGTTCGTAGTGATGCTTTCTGGGACCCCTATAATTCAAATGGTGGTGCATTTGATATTGTCTCAGCCCACTCCAGCGTTCTTTCCTGGAGAATCCCAGGGAGGGGGAGCCTGGTGGGCTGCTGTCTATGGGGTCGCACAGAGTCGGACATGACTGAAGTGACTTAGCAGCAGCAGCAGCAGCAGCAGAGGTCTCTGAGACTATTCTCAGCTCTTTTCATTCTTTTTACTTTATTCTTCTCTTCAGAAGATATTTCTTCTAGTTTATCTTCCAGCTAACTGATTAATTCTTCTGCTTCAGATATTCTGCTATTGATTCCTTCTAGAGTATTTTTAATTTCAGTAATTGTACCAGACCACCTGACCTGCCTCTTGAGAAACGTGTATGCAGGTCAGGAAGCAACAGTTAGAATTGGACATGGAACAACAGACTGGTTCCAAATAGGAAAAGGAGAACGTTAAGGCTGTATATTGTCACCCTGCTTATTTAACTTATATGCAGAGTACATCATGAGGAACACTGGGCTGGAAGAAGCACAAGCTGGAATCAAGATTGCTGGGAGAAATATCAATAACCTCAGATATGCAGATGACACTACCCTTATGGCAGAAAGTGAAGAGGAACTCAAAAGCCTCTTGATGAAAGTGAAAGAGGAGAGTGAAAAGGTTGGTTTGAAGCTCAACATTCAGAAAACAAAGATCATGGCATCTGGTCCCATCACTTCATGGGAAATAGATGGAAAAACAGTGGAGACAGTGTCAGACTTTATTTTTTTGGGCTCCAAAATCACTGTAGAAGCTGATTGTAGCCATGAAATTAAAAGATGCTTACTCCTTGGAAGGAAAGTTATGACCAACCTAGATAACACATTAAAAAGCAGAGACATTGCTTTGCCAACAAAGGTCCGTGTAGTCAAGGCTATGGTTTTTCCAGTGGTCATGTATGGATGTGAGAGTTGGACTGTGAAGAAAGCTGATTGCCGAAGAATTGATGCTTTTGAACTGTGGTGTTGGAGAAGACTCTTGAGAGTCCCTTGTATTGCAAGGAGATCCAACCAGTCTATTCTAAAGGAGATCAATCCTGGGTGTTCATTGGAAGGACTGATGCTAAAGCTGAAACTCCAATACTTTGGCCACCTCATGTGACGAGTTGACTCACTGGAAAAGACTTTGATGCTGGGAGGGATTGGGGGCGGGAGGAGAAGGGGACGACGGAGAATGAGATGGCTGGATGGCATCACCGACTCGATGGACATGAGTTTGAGCGAACTCCAGGAGTTGGTGATGGACAGGGAGGCCTGGCGTGCTGTGATTCATGGGGTCGCGGAGAGTCAGACACGACTGAGCGACTGAACTGAACTGAATTGTGTTGTTTGTCTTTGTTTGCTTATTCTTTAATCCTTATACATCTTTGTTAATTGAACCTTGCTTTTTTTTCCATTTTGTTTTCAAGTTTTTTGATCATCTTTACTACCATTATTCTGAACTCTTTTTCAGGTAGTTTGCTATTTCCTCTTCATTTATTTGGACTTCTGTGTTTCCAGTTTGTTTCTTCATTTATGCAGTATTTCTCTGCCTTTTCTTTTCTTTTTTTTAAGTAATTGTGTTTGAAGTCTTTTTTCCCCAGGCATCAAGGGAAATTTAATTCTTTCCTTGAAGAAGGTTGAATTCTTTCTTCCTTTTGGTTTCTGCCCCCTAAGGTTGGTCCAGTGGTTTTTTTGATTTAGGGTCAGATTTGTGCTTAGTTTTTGTTTGTTTGTTTTTCCTCTGATGGGCAAGGCTGAGTGAGGTGGTAATCCTGTCTCTTGATGATTGGATTTATATTTTTATTTTGTTTGTTGTTTAGATGAGGCATCTGGCACAGGGTGCTACTGATGGTTGGGTGATGCTGGGTCTTATATTCAAGTGGTTTCCTTTGTGTGAGTTCTCACTATTTGACACTCCCTAGGTTTAGTTCTCTGATAGTCTAGGGTCTTGGAGTCAGTGCTCCCTCTCCAAAGGCTCAGGGCTTGATCTATGGTGAGGAACAAAGATATCACAAGTGGTTTGTTATGGTATTAAGTGAGATTAAAACAAATATACAAAAAGGAGACACCAAAGATGAACCCCAGACAAATGGCAGTTACAAAATCAGGCAAATAATTAAAATAATGGAATATACACATACATATATACACCCATGAGCAAAGTGATAATGGTCCAACAAAGATAAAGTACAGTAGATTGACCCAGCAAACAAAGGAAAAAAAGAATATTAAGAACAAAACTAACTTAAGCACAAACTGGAAAGCAAAACGAAAAGAAGATGCCAAGTGGGGAATAAAGCAATGAAAACAAAACTAACAAATACTTTGAGAGGAAAGGAAAGAAAGAAAAGAAAACAAGAATAGATATGCAAAGTTAAATAGAGGTAGATAAAGAAGATTTATATACATCAAAGATTAACTTCAAGGGGAAAAGAACAGTAGGAAAAGCAAACAAAGGAATAAATGTAGAAAAAACAATAATAGGTTTAAAAAATTAAAATTTAAATTAAAAAAAAAGAGAAAAGAAAAAAAAAAAAAAGAAAAGAGAAAAAAAAAGAGGAAAACTCCGCAGAACTGCAAAAGCACAATGCAGAGGCAGAGGTTAATGACAACAACAAAAAATGTGACTGAGGAAAAAAAAATCAAAAGCTTAATTGGATTTCTTAGTGCCAATAAAATTGATAACTACAACAGAGAGGGAAAAAGAAAAAAAAAAAGAGAGAAAAAAATCCAAAAGAATCTACCAAGCAAGTCAAAAAATAAGATTAGTAAATAGTTTTCTTGAGTCAATGCTGTCAGAGTCCTTTCCCTCATTGGGAATCACAGTCTACCTTATCTCCCTTTGATGCCCTTCAGTACTGTGCTGATCTCTGGACCTGCCGTGGGGGCAGCTCGATTCTAAGCTGGTCCTACTCCTGTGTGTTCTTGCCACCAATGTCCACAGCTATCAGAGCTAGTCCTTTTTTATTTTTTTGTGTGGGAGCTATCAATGTCCTTTTATATATTGCATAGACATAGAATCTGCTTAGTTGATTGTGTGGATTTTAATCTGCAGCTTGTACAGCTGGTGGGAAGGTTTTGGGTCTTCTTCCTTAACCACACTGCCCTTGGGTTTCAATTGTAGTTTTATTTCCATCTATACATGTGGGCCGTCCACTGGAGTTTAGCTCCTGGAGGACTTGGGTTTGCCCCTGTGAGGGCCAGGTGTGGAGGTGGTGCCGCTGTTTGGGTCGCAGAGTTTCTGTCAGCAGCAGTTACTCAGGGGGACTGGTGGCTAGGGTAGCAGGAAATATAGTGCTCTAGAAGGGTATGGCAACCAGTATTGGCCAATACGCTCCAGTACTCTTGCCTAGGGAACCCCCTCTCTGACAGAGAATCTTGGCATCCAACAGTCTATAGGATTGCAAAGAGTCAGACATGACCGAAGTTACCCTGTGCACATAGATGCATGACTTTTTTTTGCCTGTGGCTTCTCTGCCCCAGTGAGAGTTGAGCATGAAGGTAGCACAGCTTCTTGGCTTGCAGGGACCCTGGCGGTGCCAAGTGTGCAGGGAAATGGACTGCTTCCGCAGCAGGAGTTATGGCCCTATCAGAGTCTTTTTTCAAGCCTCCTGAGGCTGGCGATCAGATGGCCTCTTTGGTCAATCTTTCTCTGAAGCTCCTTCTATTCAGCCCCAGCGGCGCAGATGCGAGAGACACCGGCCCCAGCGCAACGAACCACACAAAGAGGTGCGGCCGTGAGGAGCTACCCTACGCCTGAGGCCAGGGCCGGCAGCCCAGAGGAGCTACCCCACGTCCAACAGGCGGTGGCTGCGTGGGCGCAGGAGGGCCGAGAGGAGCTACTCCGCGTTCAAGGTCAGGAGGGGCGGCCTTGAGGAGATACCCCTCGTCCAAGGTAAGGTACAGCGGCTGCACTTTGCTGGAGTGGCTGCGAAGAGATTTTCCACGACTAAGGTAAGAGAAACCCAAATAAGACGGTAGGTATTGGGAGGGGGCATTAGAGGGCAGACACACTGAAATCATAATCACAGGAAACTAGCCGATCTGATCACATGGACCACAGCCGAATGTGGTCCACTGGAGAAGGGAATGGCAAACCACTTCAGTATACTTGCCTTGAGAACCCCATGAACAGTAACAAAGGGCAAAATGATAGGATACTGAATGAGGAATTCCTCAGGTCAGTAGGTGCCCAGTATGCTACTGGAGCTCAGTGGAGAAATAACTATAGAAGGAATAAAGGGATGGAGCAAAAGCAAAACCAATACCCAGTTGTGGATGTGACCAGTGATAGAAGCAAGGTCCGGTGCTGTAAAGAGCAATATTGCATAGGAACCTGGAATGTTAGGTTCATGAATCAAGGCAAATTGGAAGTGGTCAAACAGGAGATGGCAAGAGTGAACGTCGACATTCTAGGAATCAGTGAATTAAAATGGACTGGAATGGGTGAATTTAACTCGGATGACCATTATATCTACTACTGTGGGCAGGAATCCCTTAGAAGAAATGGAGTAGCCATTATGGTCAACAAAAGAGTCCGAAATGCAGTACTTGGATGCAATCTTAAAAACGACAGAATGATTTCTGTTCGTTTCCAAGGCAAACCATTCAATATTACAGTAATCCAGGCCTATGCCCCAACCAGTAATGCTGAAGAAGCTGAAGTTAATCGGTTCTATGAAGACCTATAAGACCTTTTAGAACTAACACCCAAAAAAGATGTCCTTTTCATTCTAGGGGACTGGAATGCAAAAGTAGGAAGTCAAGAAACACCTGGAGTAACAGGCAAATTTGGCCTTGGAGCACGGAATGAAGCAGGGCAAAGGCTAATAGAGTTTTGTCAAGAGAATGCACTGGTCATAGCAAACACCCTCTTCCAACAACACAAGAGAAGACTTTACACATGGACATCACCAGATGGTCAACACTGAAATCAGATTGATTATATTCTTTGCAACCAAAGATGGAGAAGCTGTATACAGTTAGCGAAAACAAGACCAGGAGCTGACTGTGGCTCAGATCATGAACTCCTTATTGCCAAATTCAGACTTAAATTGAAGAAAGTAGGGAAAATCACTAGACCATTCAGATATGACCTCAATCAAATCCCTTATGATTATACAGTGGAAGTGAGAAATAGATTTAAGGGACTAGATCTGATTGATAGAGTGCCTGATGAACTCTGGACGGAGGTTCGTGACATTGTACAGGAGACAGGGACCAAGACCATCCCCATGGAAAAGAAATGCAAAAGAGCGAAATGGCTGTCTGAGGAGGCCTTACAAATAGCTGTGAAAAGAAGAGAGGCGAAAAGCAAAGGAGAAAAGGAAAGATATAAGCATTTGAATCCAGAGTTCCAAAGAATAGCAAGGAGAGATAAGAAAGACTTCCTCAGTGATCAATACAAAGAAATAGAGGAAAACAACAGAATAGGAAAAACAAGAGACCTCTTCAAGAAAATTAGAGATTCCAAGGGAACATTTCATGCAAAGATGGGCTCGATAAAGGACAGAAATGGTATGGACCTGACAGAAGCAGAAGATATTAAGAAGAGGTGGCAGGAATACACAGAAGAACTGTACAAAAAAGATCTTCATGACCAAGATAGTCACGATAACGTGATCACTGACCTAGAGCCAGACATCTTGGAATGTGAAGTCAAGTGGGCCTTAGAAAGCATCACTACCAACAAAGCTAGTGGAGGTGATGGAATTCCAGTTGAGCTATTTCAAGTCTTGAAAGATGATGCTGTGAAAGTGCTGCACTCAATATGCCAGCACATTTGGAAAACTCAGCAGTGGCCACAGGACTGGAAGAGGTCAGTCTTCATTCCAATCCCAAAGAAAGGCAATGCCAAAGAATGCTCAAACTACCGCACAATTGCACTCATCTCACATGCTAGTAAAGTCATGCTCAAAATTCTCCAAGCCAGGCTTCAGCAGTATGTAAACCGTGAACTCCCAGATGTTCAAGCAGGTTTTAGAAAAGGCAGAGTCACCAGAGATCAAATTGCCAACATCCGCTGGATCATGGAGAAAGCAAGAGAGTTTCAGAAAAACATCTATTTCTGCTTTATTGACTATGCCAAAGCCATTGACTGTGTGGATCACAATAAACTGTGGAACATTCTGAAAGAGATGGGAATACCAGACCACCTGACCTGCCTCTTGAGAAACCTGTATGCAGGTCAGGAAGCAACAGTTAGAACTGTACATGGTACAACAGACTGGTTCCAAATAGGAAAAGGTGTACGTCAAGGTTGTATGTTGTCACCTTGCTTATTTAACTTATATGCAGAGTACATCATGAGGAACACTGGGCTGGAAGAAGCACAAGCTGGAATCAAGATTGCTGGGAGGAATATCAATAACCTCAGATATGCAGATGACACTACCCTTATGGCAGAAAGTGAAGAGGAACTCAAAAGCCTCTTGATGAAAGTAAAAGAGGAGAGTGAAAAGGTTGGCTTGAAGCTCAACATTCAGAAAACAAAGATCATGGCATCTGATCCCATCACTTCATGGGAAATAGATGGAAAAACAGTGGAAACAGTGTCAGACTTTATTTTTTTGGGCTCCAAAATCACTGTGGATGCTGATTGCAGCCATGAAATTAAAAGACGCTTACTCCTTGGAAGGAAAGTTATGACCAACCTTGATAGTATGTTGAAAAGCAGAGACGTTACTTTGCCAACCAAGGTCCATCTAGTCAAGGCAATGGTTTTTCCCGTGGTCATGTATGGATGTGAGAGTTGGACTGTGAAGAAAGCTGATCGCCGAAGAATTGATGCTTTTGAACTGTGGTGCTTGAGAAGACGCTTGAGAGTCCCTTATACTGCAAGGAGATCCAACCAGTCCATTCTAAAGGAGATCAATCCTGGATGTTCATTTGAGGGACTGATGCTAAAGCTGAAACTGCAATACTTTGGCCACCTCATGCGATGAGTTGACTCACTGGAAAAGACTTTGATGCTGGGAAAGGTTGGGGGTGGGAGGAGAAGGGGACGACGGAGAATGAGATGGCTGGATGGCATCACCGACTCTGTGGACATGAGTTTGAGTGTACTCCGGGAGTTGGTGATGGACAGGGAGGCCTGGCGTGCTGTGATTCATGGGGTCACGGAGAGTCGGACACGACTGAGCGACTGAACTGAACTGAACTCCTATTCAGGCACTTAGAGCATTCCTTTGCCTGGGGTCCTTCTTCCCTAGTTTAAACAGTGTTGCAATGAGCATTCTTTTACACATGTCTTTATGCACTTAGGCTAGTGGTTCTGTAGAAAAAAATCCTAGAAGAAAATTTTCTGGGTTGAATGGTATGTGTTTTCAAAATATTAATAGATATTAACATATTATTCTTCAAAATGCCACACATATTTGGACTCTAACCAGTGCTGAATCATATTTTTTCTGGTTAATAAATCTATGACAATCAGTGTCTCTTATTTTTCAAATCAGTACTGTCAGAAGAAATATAAGGCAAGCCACATATATAATTTAAAGGTTTTTAGAAGCCACACTGAAAATAGTAAAAGGAAATGGGTGAAATCCATTTTAATAATAGCTATTATTTAGCCTAATATATCTAAAATACTATCATTTTAACATATAACCAATACAAAAATTATTAAAGATATACTTTACATTTTTGCCACTAAGTATTTGAAATTCAGTGTGTTTTTTACACTTAGGACAGACCTCAATTTGGATCAATTACATGCGGCAAAATGCCACAGTAAACAGTAAAGCTCTAAACTGTCTTTGAGTCATTTGCCTGCTTTTTCATTGGGCTGGTTTTCTTTGCTTGTTGATAGCAATTACACTTTTTTCAAATTGGCTTTCATTTTCTTTTTGCACCACATTCCTTTTTTAAAAAAATTATTTATTTATTTTTGGCCATACTGGGTCTTGGCTGTACTGTGTGGGCTTTTCTTTAGCTGTGGTGAGCTGGGGCTACTCTCTAGTTGTGGGGCGCAGGTTTCTCACTGTTAGATCAGTAGTTGCCACTCTCAGGCTCTAGAGCACAGACTCTGTAGCTGTGGTGCACAGGCTTAGTTTCTCTGCAGTCTGTGGGATCTTTGGATCAGGGAAGATTTCTGGATCATGTCTCCTGCATTGGCAGGCAGACTGTTTACCATTGAGCCACCAGGAAATCCCCGACTTTCACTTTTGATCTTGCTTACAATCCACCGAAATATCGGTGGATTGACTGGTGAATGACTTTAATTTGTGTGTAGACAAATTTAGTCTTCTTTTTAGATTCTGTTTGCTTTCATATTCTAAAACCATTGAAACTACATTTATGCTTTCATTTTTTCCTTTAAACTATTTGCTTCTCTTAAATATTATTATTACTATTATTCTGAAGATCACATCATCACCTTTATTACTGATTAAAATCTGGTTGGAGGATGTAGCTTTAGGTCTGTTAGCCAAGAGAGCTTCTAATTCTGAAGTTTGGAATCTAACATTTTCCCACCAGTCCCAGACAGAGCTGCCCTTGAATGTGCTTCCCTAACCTCGAGTGAGCATCAGAATCACCAGGAGGGCTTGTGAAAACATGGACTGTTGGGCTTCAGCCTGAGAATTTCTGATTGAGTAGGTGTGAGACAAAGACCTCAAATTTGCATTCTCAAGTGTTGCAGATGCTGCTGGTTTGGAGATCCCATTTGGAAAACCGCTGGGTCATATCATAGAGGAACATGGAAATGTGTGCTTTCTGTGGGGAGCCTTGCTCCCAAGACAGAAAATGCAGAGCTGAACAGTTTGGAAACTTCTTCCCAAGTTTCCATCTCCCATATGGTGTGAGTAAAGATGGAGAGAGACCCAGTCCTCCCATAGAGAAAGGAAACATTGGGAATCGGGAAGAAAGTTTACTAACACAGATATTTCTACTTTTCAAACTTATGTCTGTGTCTCAACGTTAGCAGTTTTGTATTCTGGCTGCACATTGGAACCAGCTTGGGAAACTCCAAAAATAACATATCTGGCCCCCACCCCTAGAGGTTCTAATTCCTGGTCTGGAGAGGCCCTATCCAGTAATATTTTAAAAATCTCCCTGGATTGCAGTGTTCAGCCAAATTTGAGACTCTTAACTCTAACTTTGCAAGTCCGGGCATCAGTTCAGTTCAGTTCAGTTCAGTCGCTCAGTCGTGTCTGACTCTTTGCGACCCCATGAATCACAGCACGCCAGGCCTCCCTGTCCATCACCAACTCCCGGAGTTCACTCAAACTCATGTCCATCGAGTCGGTGATGCCATCCAGCCATCTCATTCTCTGTCATCCCCTTCTCCTCCCGCCCCCAATCCCTCCCAGCATCAGAGTCTTTTCCAGTGAGTCAACTCGTCGCATGAGGTGGCCAAAGTATTGGAGTTTCAGCTTTAGCATCAGTCCTTCCAATGAACACCCAGGATTGATCTCCTTTAGAATGGACTGGTTGGATCTCCTTGCAGTCCAAGGGACTCTCAAGAGTCTGGGCATCACCTGGTATTAATAGCTTGTTAGAAATGAATCTCTGGTCCCACGTAGGCCTACTGAATCAGAATCTGCATTGGGATCCACAGACCACAGGAGTTAGATGATAGCAGAACTTTGACATTTAGGAGGATTTACCTGGCTTTTAGGGTTGTGCTGTGGGAAGTGGCAACCCACTCCACTGTTCTTGCCTGGAGAATCCCAGGGACGGCGGAGCCTGGTGGGCTGCCATCTATGGGGTTGCACAGAGTCGGACATGACTGAAGCGACTTAGTAGCAGCAGCAGCAGTGGGACTGGCAGGTATTGGCAGTCACCTTTTTCTCTGGATGGCTTCCCTCCCTCTGAGTTTCCTGCACGCATGCTCTCTTCTCTGTCCATACTAATCCTTTTTTTTTTTTTTTTACTGTGGTGACAGATACATAACATAAAATTGATCATTTTAAACCATTTTAAATGCACAATTCAGTGGCATTAAGTGGAATACAACATTTACAAAGTTGTATAACCATCAGCACTATCCATTTTCAGAACTTTTAAAGTATTATTTTGTTTTAAGGAATGAAGTAAAAATCCACTTTCACATTACTAGCCACCTGTCCAAATGCCATTTATTGAACACACCATATTTTCTTTCATTGTTTTCAGTGGTACTTTGTCATATATTAAATTCATATGTGTATTTGGATCTATTTCTGGCTTTGCAAACTTGTAACTATTATAGCTTTAGAATAAATTTTATTAATTTAAATGTACGAAATCACCAATATTCAAACATTTCTTGATGTAAAAATGGCAGTTTTATGTGGTTCAATCTAATGTCAGATAGGGTGAGTTCTGTACATCTCTCTTTTGCTACTCTGTCACACTTTTTTAAAAAGTAATTTTTCCTGGTTATTCTCAATTTCTTTTCCCTGACAGATTAACTCTTTGTCAGATTCTTCCTGTTATGGATCTAATTGTGTCACCCCAAAGTTCACTTGTTGAAACTCTAACTTTGTATGATTGTATTTGGAGACAGGGCATTTAAGGCGGTACTTAAGGTTAAATGAGGTCATAAGAGGTCTTTATCCTTTATAAGAAGAGAGAGACACTGGGAGGACATGTGTTCACAAAGAAGGTCAAGTGAAGGACACAACCAGGTGGCCATCAGCAGGTCAAGGAGGGACGTTTCACAAGAAACCAGCCCTGCCAGTGCCTTGATTTTGGACCTCCAGCTCCTCAGAACTGTGAGAAACTGACTTTTGATGTTTAAACTACCTTAAAAAAGTCTATGGTACTTTTTATGGCAGTCCAAGCAGACTAAGGTGCCCCTCTTCCAAGTATTTTTGTCATTTTTATTGGGATCATGTGGATGTCTATATCAATTTTAAGGAGAATTTAGACCTTAAATGTTTAGTTTTCCTATAAAAAAGACATGGTTTTCTATTTAAATAGATTTTCTTTCATGTTATTTGTTAGAGTTTTATGTATCAAAGATGTGCATATTTGTGATAGCTTATTTCTAGGGCTTCTCGTTTTTTGGCGTATGTTATTGTTGCTATTTTAAATGGATTTTTTTCTCCTACTATGTTTTGTTTCTTTAAAAATTGTTTAAATATTTTTTAAAAAAGAGTGAGATAGTTCAAAGGTCTTGCCTTTCTTTTAGCTGATTGTTTTGTATTTCTACCAAACACACTGCCTTATTAGTTCCTGACTTTTTGCTTGTGGGTATTATCCATTGACTTTTTGATGTGGAGGCTGAGATGCTAGCCATTTCTTCACTCCTCCTCTTGGATGAACTCACACTTCCCTTCATATCTCTTCCAAATGTGCTTACAGTACGTTATTTTTGGATTAATACCCAGTGTCTATATTGTTTTGGCTATGTAAACATTACTCACAATTGAGCCATTTAATAAATTAAGATGAATTTATTTTCCCTCTTGCACTGTTTTTCCCCTGTAGTTAAAAACTATTTTGTTTGTTTGATTAGTTTTCTCTGGTATCACTAATACCACCCCACACTCTTCCTTAGATGTGTATATCTCCTCTGAATATGCTCTTGCAACTTAAGGCTTTATTCATGAAGTTTTCTAAAGGATACTGTTCCTGATGCATTATGAGCTGCTCTGGTCTAGAAAGACTGCCTGTTCAGTGTGCGGGCATCACCATCTGGAAATTCCTCTCTCCTTCCTCTTGCTTTGCGGCTCCTGTGTTCTGTATTTGACCTCTTCCTCTCTTTTGACTTATTGCTTCATTTGATACAGCTCATCCTAGGAGCTTCCTGAAGAAGGCTGTGTGGGGGAAACCTAGAAGTGCTAGGAGGCCTGGCAGCACGGTTGTAGACCAAGAGGGATTGTGCAGGGTGGGGAAAAGATCCATTTAAAACATCAACGGTAGTATATGAGCAAGAAGAGGAGTGTGGGCTCTGCAATTCCACACTTTCCAATGGTGGCGGCTGGGACGTGTTCCTTGATCTCTCCATCTCTCTTTCATTATCTGTAAAGTAGGAATTGTAATACTACCTACCTCATAGCTCCTGGCACTTAATAAATGCAATATAAATATTGGCTGTTATTCTCAACCTTGGCTGTGTGCACGTACATAAGAATGGGGGCACAAATACTCTTATTAACAAGCTGGCTTCATTGCAGGGTGACTTGGCTGGTCTATCGTGATAGTCTTTCCTTTGGGGCTGGTCAGACTAGCCAGAGAAGGCTCTGTGACCTTCTGCATGGGGGCAGAAAGCCTGGCTGCCAGAAAAAGGCAAGAGAGAGAAGAAGCCGGGGTAAAGCCTGGGTCTCAGCATTTGGTATTCAAAGTTTCACTTAAGCTCCTTGTTTTCAGTATGAGAAACTCACCTCTAGCTCGACATACTGTCTCCTGGCCTACATATCTTGATGCCTGCTGGGTGGGGGAGGAACAGCTACTGTCACTTTTAAAGGGAGATGAGATCTGGTGGGGAGATGGGGACTAACTTTCTTTAAATAGACTTTCAATCAGTTCTCTTGTTTTTAGCCTAACCCCACTTCACTATCTTCTCGGGTGCTTTAATTCCTGGGCCTGTTGGGAGTTCAATGGTGTAAATCAGGTGGCATATTTCCAATCCCATGGCTGGCTTAAAAGTCACTTTTCTCAGGTTCAGAAATTAGTTACCAGTTAGTATCAACCTCTACTTGGTAAAATATCATTGTTTTTGCCTTTTTTCCTATTCTCTTTGTATTCATGGGCTTATGACATTAAAAGAAACCCCACTTTTAGTGCCATTGCATAGATATTTCAAGAGGAAGTGTAGCTGGTACCTGTTGAGTACCTTGTCTCCTTAGCTTTGGGAGTCCATCTCCCTGCCTTGTGGTGGGAGAGGGCACTAGTAAACTGGGACAGTCATAGGAATCACCTCATTTCTTTTCTGTCTCTCAGGAATCACAGTCCTCCACCACCTGTTATATAGTGTCTTGAAAGTTATTGCTTCATTTTTGTTGTTGTTGGTTCAGACAAGAGGTCAAATCAAAATCTTGTTACTCCCTGTTTGTCAGAAGTGGAAGTCTACTTGTAATATGTAGATAATAATAGTAATTTTTTCATAGGAGTAGAATGTGCTAATAATTGTAAAGGGCTTAGAGTAGAGCGTGACATATGGTAATTAGTATGAGATCACTACTAATACTACTGCTAATGCTATTGCTGTTTAATAATATTAGGTTCTTAGACAGGATCTGGCAGTTAGTATATACTCAATTAATATCCGGAGTCGGCAATGGCAACCCACTCCAGTGTTCTTGCCTGGAGAATCCCAGGGATGGGGGAGCCTGGTGGGCTGCTGTCTCTGGGTTTGCACAGAGTCGGACACGACTGAAGTGACTTAGCAGCAGCAGCAGCAATTAATATCATTTTTCCTCCTCTTTCTGTTGTACTATTGCTCTGGCTGCTATACTGTTACTACTGTAACTCATTATTACTAAATCTAACAAAATTGCCTTAGGAAAAAAAAAATCTCACTGGCATTAAAAGAACCTGATCAGTATCCATGAGATTAATTAAGAGCTTACCTGAGAAGTGGTGGGAGCATGAACCCTCTAATCTGAGCCTAGATTCACTCACCCAGGGAAAATCACTGTACTATATGGTCATGATTTTTACATTGGTCTGGGAGATACCTTTTCTTGAAAGTTATAAAACTGTTAACAAATTCAGCTTCTTTGCTGTGTAGTCTCCTGAACAAAGTTTATGCCTTCCCTCTCTCTTCCATTATTTCATCTGAGTGTCTTAGAAAAGAGTGGGGTAGGGAAGGGAGCTGGCATCTGTCTACTGTCCAGAGTATAACAGAAATGCTTTGTTGTTGTTGTTCAATCACTCAGTCGTGTCCGACTCTTTGGGATCCCATGGACTGCAGCACACCAGGCTTCCCTGTCCTTCATTATGTCCTGGACTTTGCTTAAACTCATGTCCATGGAGTTGGTGACGCCATCCAACCATCTCATCCTCTGTCATCCCCTTCTCCTCCTGCCCTCAGTCTTTCAGGGTCTTTTCCAATGAGTCGGCTCTTTGTATCAGGTGGCCAAAGTTTTAGAGCTTCAGTCTCAGTCTTTCCAGTGAATATTCAGAGATGATTTCCTTTAGGACTGACTGGTTTCATTTCCTGGTTATCCAGGGGATTCCTTTTTTAGATGTTAAAATGACTGTTTCACTCAACTTTTGAACGATAATTTTACCAACTATAAAATGGAGATAATAGAACCCATCTTGCAGAGTGCTTATAAAAATGAATTTTAGAAATATGTAAAATGTCTTGGATATTATTTGATAGAAACCTGTATGCAGGGCAGGAAACAACAGTTAGAACTGGACATGGAACAACAGTCTGGTTCCAAATAGGAAAAGGAGTACGTCAAGGCTGTATATTGTCACCTGCTTATTTAACTTATATGCAGAGTACATCATGAGGAACGCTGGGCTGGAAGAAGCACAAGCTGGAATCAAGATTGCTGGGAGAAATATCAATAACCTCAGATATGCAGATGACACCACGCTTATGGCAGAAATTGAAGAAGAACTCAAAAGCCTCTTGATGAAAGTGAAAGAGGAGAGTGAAAAGGTTGGCTTGAAGCTCAACATTCAGAAAAGAAAGATCATGGCCTCTGGTCCCATCACTTCATGGGAAATAGATGGAAAAACAGTGGAAACAGTGTCAGACTTTATTTTTTTGGGCTCCAAAATCACTGCAGATGCTGATTGCAGTCATGAAATTAAAAGACGCTTACTCCTTGGAAGGAAAGTTATGACCAACCTAGATAGTATATTAAAAAGCAGAGATATTACTTTGCCAACCAAGGTCCGTCTAGTTAAGGCTATGGTTTTTCCCGTGGTCATGTATGGATGTGAGAGTTGGACTGTGAAGAAAGCTGATCGCCGAAGAATTGATGCTTTTGAACTGTGGTGCTGGAGAAGACTCTTGAGAGTCCCTTGGACTGCAAGGAGATCCAACCAGTCCATTCTAAAGGAGATCAATCCTGGGTGTTCATTGGAAGGACTGATGCTGAAGCTGAAGTTCCAATACTTTGGTCACCAATACTTTGGTGAAGGGTTGACTCACTGGAAAAGACTCTGATGCTGGGAGGGATTGGGGGCAGGAGGAGAAGGGGACGACAGAGAGTGAGCTGGCTGGATGGCATCATCGACTCGATGGATGTGGGTTTGAGTGAACTCCGGGAGTTGGTGATGGACAGGGAGGCCTAGAGTGCTGTGATTCATGGGGTCGCAAAGAGTCGGACAAGACTGAGTGACTGAACTGAACTGACTGAACTGATAGATAAATCTTCTCTGCTGCTATTATCTTCACAAAAGTCCTACACTGTAGCTAGTATCACTGTTTTCTTTTTACTGATGGATAAAATTTTGCTTACATAAGACAACTAATGGAGCCAATATGAGACCCACATTAAATGTCAAGCTCAACCTGAAATGCCATTTACTTATTCATCCATTAGGGATTTAGTGAAGTCCTCCCGTATTCTAGGCATACAGGATATGGGAAGTGCTCTCATGTACAAAGTAGTACTAAGTACAGACAAGTAAATTACTAAGTGCAGTAAAGTGTCACAGGGACACTGACAGAAACATGTATGGAAGGGAAAGATTTTACATAGTTTTAGAAAGGAGGGGGCTGTCACTAAACACCTCACTTGGACTAAATCTTGAGATATGCTAGTATTTGCCCAAGGGAAAGGATAGGGAGAAGTGTATTCTGAGCAGAGAGGATAGCATGAATATAGGCAAGAAGCATGAGATTACTAGTTCATTAGTATGTATGGAATGTAAAATACCTTGGGACTTGATGAGAAAATGGTCTGGAGTAGGAGGTTCTTGATGCCAAGAAAGCAGTTGGAATTTTAACTTGTAGGCCATGCAAAGCCACTGAAGGATTTCAAATTGGAAAGTACCTAAACCAGTTATGCAGCAATTTTAAGCCAAAATAATATAAATTAACATGTTCCCATGGTAACAAGTCAAATAGTACATATTTAGGAATAAAGGACTCAGTTCCATGGTACAGGTAGTTGATAGAGGTTTCATGCTGTCTTTCCTAGGGATTCTCTCCTGATGAGGACAGTGTGGCTGGATACTCTCAGTTTGTGACAGGGAGCTGGCAGTGAGCAAGTGTCACTGAAAAATTAATGCTTTCGAACTGTGGTGCTGGAGAAGACTCTTGAGGATCCCCTGGACAGCAAGGAGATCAAACCAGCCAATCCTAAAGGAAATCAACCCTGAATATTCATTGGAAGGACTGATGCTGAAGCTGAAACTCCAATACTTTGGCTAACTGATGTGAAGAGTCAACTCTTTGGAAAAGACCCTGATGCTAGTAAAGATTAAGGACAGGAGGAGAAGGGGACAATAGAGGATGAGATTATTGGATGGCATCACCAACTCAATGGACATGAGTTTGAGCAAACTCCAGGAGATGGTGAAGGACAGGGAAACCTGGTGTGCTGCAGTCCATGGGGTCACAAAGAGCCGGACTGACTGAGCTACTGAACAGCAAGTGTAACTTCATAGCATGAGAGTAGGAAGCTGGGCATAGAGTTTCCAGATCCCTGAATGAAGAAAAGCTCACTCTTTATCACTGCAGTGGTCCCAAGTTCACTTTCTTTTAAAAAACACCCTTAATCAACTCTTGAAACATTGAAATCCAAAGCAAGAATTCTCTGAGGGTTGTGCAATGGGGTGAGTCTTTCTTTATCATGATTTATCTGTTAACCTTCTCTTATTCACTTTTTAAGTCAAAAAATTGTTGAAATGTCCTTTTCACTAATGGCCTTTCTATTCGCTATTTTATTAATATTTTTAATAATTTTATTTATTTGTTTACTTTTGGCTTTACGTGTCTTCGTTGCTTTGAAGGCTTTTCTCTAGTTGCAGCAAGTGGGGGCTACTCTTCATTCCATCATGCGGGCTTCTCACCACATCGCGCGTGGTGTCTTCTCTTGTTGCGGAGCATGTGCTCTAGGTGCGCAGGCCTGAGTTGTCCAGGCTCCTGGGCTCTAGAGCACAGGCTCAATAACTTTGGGCACAGGCTTAGTTGTTCCATAGTATATGGGGTCATGTGGGATCTCCTGGACCAGGGATCAAAGCCATGTCTCCTGCATTGGCAGGCAGATTCATTACTACTGAGCCATCAAGGAAGCCCTCTCTTCACTATTTTAAGCTCATACTGTTTTTATACCGATTATACATTAATATTTATTTTACCCTCTTGAACTAAAACCCTAGCTTTTCTTTTTAAAGTTCATTTTGTCATTCAGTTCAGTTCAGTTCAGTTGCTCAGTCATATCCGACTCTTTGCGACCCCATGAATCACAGCACGCCAGGCCTCCCTGTCCATCACCAACTCCCGGAGTTCACTCAAACTCTTGTCCATCGAGTCGGTGATGCCATCCAACCATCTCACTCTCTGTCGTCCCCTTCTCCTCCCGCCCCCAATCCTTCCCAGCATCAGAGTCTTTTCCAGTGAGTCAACTCGTCGCATGAGGTGGCCAAAGTATTGCAGTTTCAGCTTTAGCATCAGTCCTTCCAATGAACACCCAGGATTGATCTCCTTTGTCATTAGGTGGGGAAAATTGGAAGACTGTGGCCTGATTGTAGGGAGACCTATCTAGAGAGCACTGTTCCCTTGGCACAGGTGAGACGGTAGGGGCCTGCATCAAGGGGAGCAGTGGGTGTGGAAAAAAGGGAAGAATCTGGAGATGTCGGTGAGCAGGTCTGACAGGTGAGGCATGGGAAACAAGGGAAAGGAGAAGTGTAAATTAACCGCCAGATTTTAGACGTGGCTGGGGCTTCCCTTGTAGCTCGGCCGGTAAAGAATCCACCTGCAATGCGGGAGACCCTGGTTTGATTCCTGAGTTGGGAAGATCACCTGGAGAAGGGAAAGGCTACCCACTCCAGCATTCTTGGGCTTCCCTAGTGGCTCGGCCAGTAAAGAATCTGCTTGCAATGCAGGAGACCTGGGTTCGATCCCTGGGTTGGGAAGATGCCCTGGAGGAGGGCATTTGAGTTTTCTTGCCGGGAGAAGCCCAAGAATACTGGAGTGGGTAGACTATCCCTTCTCCAGTGGCTCTTCCTGATCCAGAAATCAAATTAGGGTCTCCTACATTGCCGTTCTTTACCAACTGAGCTATCAGGGCCAGTGGCACGTTGGATAATGCATCTGACTACAGATCAGAGTAACCTGGTGGGTTACAGTCTATGGGGTCACAAAGAGTCAGACACAACTGAATGACTAAACACAGTACAGACTGAATTTGTGGCAAAACACAAGGAGAATTGAATTTGGAGCAGAATATTAGGAGGTACAGTTTGGACAGTTTGAATTTGTAGCAAGATTAAGACATCCTAGTTGTAGTGTCTCTATAGAACTGGTGCTCGGGGGGATGGACAGGAAGAAAATATAGCCTCATGAATCATCAGCGTATGACTTTTGGTGATGTAGTGTGCTGTAGGCATTCCCAAGACCGCCCTCAGGCTCAATACAAAAGCTCACTAGAAGGACTCACAGAACTCAGAAAAGCTGTTATACTCATGTGAAAGTGAAAGTTGCTCAGCTGTGTTCAACTCTTTGCAACCCCATGGACTGTACAGTCCATGGAATTCTCCAGGCCAGAATACTGGAGTGGGTAGCCTTTCCCTTCTCCAGGGGAACTTCCCAACCCAGGGATCGAACCCAGGTCTCCTGCATTGCAGGCAGATTCTTTACCAGCTGAGCCACAAGGGAAGCCCAAGAATACTGAAGTGGGTAGCCTATCCCTTCTCCAGAGGATCTTCCTGACCCAGGAATCAAACCAGGGTCTCCTGCATTGCTGTTCTTTACCAACTGAGCTATCAGGGCTAGTGGCACAATGGATAATGCATCTGACTACGGATCAGAAGATTCCAGGTCATACTCATGGTTATGGTTTATTACAATGAAAGGAGGGGACAAAGTCAGCAAAGCTAAAAACTTGTGAGGGCAGAGTCCAGGCACGAGCTTCAAGTTGTCCCTTCCAGTGCATTTGTGCAGGTGGGACTTACTTATCCCAGCAGCGATGTGTGACAACACCTAAGTGGTTGCCAACCAGGAAATCTCACCAGAGCCATAATGCTCAGGGATTTGGGGGTATTGGTCAGATAAATATGGGATGCCCACATGACTTACCTTAGCTACTTAGTCTCCAGCCCCTTTGGAGTTCATATTGATACTGCGTAGCCCAAAAAACCTACTACACGTCACATTCTGAGCATAAACTATCTGGCATGGTCCAGAAAAATAGACACTGTCATCAGACAGGATATTCAAGGGCTTAGAAGTTATCTTCTAGGAGGCAGGCAAATGTCAAACCTTTCCTTGGAAGGTGCACAGTTTGAAGATACCAGACCTGCTGAGTCAGCCCTGTCCTGTACATGGGGGCTTGGATGAAGTCACTGGGATGGCTACAGAGGGTGGAAACAGAAGATTTCTGTGGGTATGACTTCCTAGGTTTCCAGCCTCTCATGGAGGATCTTACCAAGGGCCCTGGGAAGAGTGTCAGAGAGGTAGGAGGACAGCCTCTAAGCAGTATTGTGCCAGAAGCTACTGGAGCAGGAGTTGCAAAGGAAACCATAACACATATGACAGGGAACTCAGGCAGGAGGATGACTAGAAAGTGGGTCCTCTGGATTTAGCAATTAAGATGTTGGTGCCATTTTTAACAGACTGTTTCCATGGGAGTGGTTGGCGCTGGAAGTCTGTCATCAGCGGAAAATGTTAGGAAATGAAGATAAGGAACACAGACAAATATTTTGAGTTCCTTGATTATGAAGGGAAGGAGAGTGATAAGGTGGCAGCTAGAAGAGAATAACAAGTCAAGAAATGAATTGATCTAATCATGGGAAACGGGAAGACTTGAGTATGTTTATTGATGGTGGGAAAGAAGCTGGAAGTAGGAGTGAGTATGAGAGAAAGACAGAGAGAGATGACTCAACATCATAGGAGACAGAAGTCATGTCATGTGGAAGGGGTGGACTCGGGGTATTAGGAGAGTGGCAAGGGGGGTCCACTGTAGGGTGGGGAGAGGGAACTGATTGCCAAACCCAGCTGAGGCACTTAAGGGAGTTATCCACTGAACTGTGACATCATAAAGTTTAGGCTGGAGAGTGGAGTCCAGAGTTTGAGTGCCATAGAGTAGGCATGTGGGAATGAGGAAATGAGAAGAGTGTAAGGATAGCAGATGATGATAAAAGAGTTGCTGAGAGTCTAACTGTGCTGCTCTGTGCCACCGCTGCCTCAGCACCCATTTTGTTTAACCCTGTGAGACCAGTAGGTGAAGTTCAGTGACATCCACGGATTAATAGAGTATTAGGTGCTGCAATATGTCATCCATAGGCCAGTCTCTCATTTAGACAAATCCTTTGCCTTACCTGATGGAGAAGAGGGTGGCCTGGAAGCTCCAATGGCTTGGTTCTCTAGAAGCTAATGGTAGTGTCTTCTTTCATGTATAATAAGGTAGTAGGTTGGCTTAATGCATAAGCATCAGAAGGACTAAAATCGATAGGTTTAAACACCATGGAAATACATGAGATGATCACCTTTGTGGTCAGCTTTGGAGACGCCAGGTCTATTTCGCTGCTCTCTCAGCTTGGTCATCCCCTGTGTGTGTGGGATTAATTCTCTTTAAATTTGTTTTAAATTAAAAATTGTGGTAAAATACACATAACATAAAATTGAGCATCTTAGCCTTTTTAGGTGTGCATTTCAGTGGCATTAAATACCTTGTTGTGCAGCCGTTGCTCCCATCTCCAGAATGCTTCTCATCTTGTACAGCTGAAGCTCTTTGCCCATTAAATAACTTCCCACTCCTCCTTCCCCTCAGCCCCTGGCAACCACCATTCTACTTTTCTGTCTCTCTGAATTTGATTACTCTGGGAACTTTATAAGTGGAGTTATGCAGTATTACTCCTGTTGTGACTGACTTATTTCACTTACCATAATGTCCTCAAGGTTGATCCATGTTGTAGCATGCATCAGGATTTCCTTCCTGCTGAATGCTGAATAATATTTTGCAGTATTTATAGGCTACATATTGATTATTTATTCATCCACTGATGGACACTTAGGTTGCTTCAACCTTTTGGCTTTTGTGATGTATATTTTGTGAATAATGCTGCTATGTATGTGGTTGTACAAGTATCTTTTTGATTCCCTGCTTTCGTTTCTTTTGATATATGTCTAGAGGTGGAGTTGCTGGGTCATATGGCAATTGTATGTTTAATTTTTTGAGGAACTGAAAGACCTTTTCAAAGCAGTTATGCCATGTTACATTCCCACCAACTCTGGTCTTAAATCTAGCTTGAGTGGCTTTCCTCCTGATGTAAAAAAGTCCCAGCTTACTTCTCCATGCTGCAATGTCAGAGGAAAGGTGGAAAACTCCAGCATTCTAAACAGTAGCTGTGAGACATACCCTGCTTGGGTACTTGTCATGTGACTAACCCTGAGCCAATGATGCGTAAAGGGAACGAGGTGAACTGGTGAGCTTTGGACAACCTGGCCCACCCTGCATTGGAGGAAGGGTCATTGTTCCCATAAGTACATATGCTCCGTGGAGCTTAAAGTGAGGGCCACTGATACACAACTCAGGCCTTAGTGAAAGGCATTTTCATGTATACATGTGTGAAGGGCCATTCTCCTAAGATCTGAATTCTTTTTACCCTGCTATATTACTTTTGTCTCCTTGCTTCACTGAAGCACAGACATTTCTTTGACATTTGGAGCAGTGGCTTCATGATGCAGGATTGTTAGGAAAAAGGCTAGCTTGCTTTAACACATGGTTTTCTTTTATTAGCTTTACAAGGGAAGGGGAACTTTTGCCAAGCGTCAAGACTTTTCTTCACAGTTTGTCATCTACAATGGGAGAAGACAGTTTGGCCAGGCTCCCTTAGTCTCAGAAGAAAGATCTGCACTCAGTCCTTGGAGTCCTGTTTGTTTACTGCTGGTGAACACCAGCTTCCTGCCTCTGGGCTAAAGAGTCGCCCCTTTCAGGCTGAGCGGCACTAGCCACCTCCCCACAGTCACTGGATGATTTAAGATCTCATCAGCACAGAAACTGTAGATGCCAGGTCCACATGCAAACAAAGATTCAAAGGGAAAGGCCTTGGAAACAAATATGCTTGGCTCTTTCAGAAGCAAAATGTCAGCTTGCTGCAGCCAAGTTCTGAGACCATTTTAAAGGTTTCATTGTTAATCAGGACCAACTCTGTGAAAATGAATTTTCCTGTGAAAAGTCAAATGCTACAGCCATTCCTTCAGCCCTGGCAAAGGGACATAAGGAGCCCACATATGGAATAAGGAGTAGGTCCCACTTAGAGTACTCAGTTGCTCTGGGGGCTCTGGTTACCGACTTGGTAACTTTCACCTGCCTCAGAGTCTGGGGCTAGTCCAGGATGGGGTGTCCCGAGAGCTACGTCACAGACGTACCTGTGAGGATCCCTGTCTCCCACCTGCGCTGGGGCAGGCAAGTCTGCTTACTGCCTCTGGTGCGCAACCCCCTCCAATGCCCAGGCTTTTCACCAGCATCCTTCCTGCCTGTATGGGAGCATCTGCCAGACTGACTGAGTTTGAGAGGGGCCAGGACAGACCCTCCCTCTTGTCTTCTTTGGTCCCATATTTCCAGGCTTCCTGGCTGTCAACTCAAATAAACCCAACCAATGGCCCTAAATAGCCCTGAAGGAGGCTCCTGTTAAGACTGGTACTCCGAATATAGCTGAGCGGGTGTTCTTATCCTGGCCCAGGGCTACCAGCATTGGACGTGCCTTCTGTGGGGGGCCCAGGATGCTTTGACCTCCAGGCTGCTGTCCCTGCAGCCTTGGCTTTGAATGGCTCCGAGCAGGCGGGCCTTTCTTCATTGGGGCCTCCCAAGGCAGCAGAGAAAGTGCCCCAATCCCGTTTCCCACCCTCTAACACACGGGGACTTTGACTTCCCTGGGTGTTCCAGGCCCTTCTTGTTTCAGCAGGAGGATCCTGTGCGTTTGATCTAAATCTGGTCTCCTGCTGCAAAGACCCAAACAATCTGAGTCAAAGCAATATTAACAGGAAACCTGTCTCTTAAGGCCAAGAATGCAACCAAAATAGCTCCATGTCTTTAATTTTGATAGCACCATTTGGGGAAGGCCTTTACCTGAGAGAAACAATAAGTGGAACTCTTGCCCCCAAATATTCTGGCCTGCAGGGCATTGCGAACCAGGGAGCCTAGGGCTGTAGGACTGCACAGAGCACTGGGGAGGTGGGACCCTCAACGCATAGTGGAGCACAGAGATCAGGGCATTCCCTGAGAGCCATGCAAGCAAAAGGTGTGTTTTCACTGAGAGAACTGGCCAAGTATTTCTGTTTGGTGGAGATAGCTGAGGATTTTAGGAGGAGAAAAAAAAAACCCTGCTTTTTTAAAGGCACTTGCGTTTTCACTGTGAAATATTTGTGAACTCAGAACACCACAAGGAAGAAAAGGAAAATCAACCCATGATCTTACAATATGGAAAGAACCGCAGTAAAAGTTTTCCGGGAACTTTAATGTTTCTTTTATTTATATGTGCACACATGCACACCCATACACACATTTTAACGGTTTGTGTGCTCCTTTTTCTAGTCTCTTGGCCACCTATTTCCCCCTCCCTACGTGCAGTCACTGCTGCCAGCTTCCAGATATACTCTCCCCATGTGCAAGTGTTTATTAATGTATTTATGTGTTAATGTTTTCCTATGCAAGTGGTGGCATAGCACAGTACTTTTATAGACCTCCTTCCTTTTTTTTTTTAACTTGACAATGTATCTTGGAAAGTTTTTCATATCAGAACATACAGGTCTATTTAGTTCATTCAAAAAGTTTCATAACATTCCACCATATGATTGCACCATGATTTATCTAATCCCCTATGTGAACATTTAGATTGTTTTTAGATCTTTGATGTTAAAAAATACCATGTCTTCCTAAGAGTGGCATAATTGGGTCAGAGGATTCATATGTTGAGAGCTGTTGCTGGACTGCTCTCCACTAGTCTCAGTCTGCACCCCCATTTGTGAGATACACCAGGGTATTGATTTCCCCACACATAGGTCAAGAACCCGCTTGCCAATGCACTGCTGCTGCTGCTGCTGAGTCGCTTCAGTTGTGTCTGACTCTGTGCGACCCCACAGACGGCAGCCCCTGACGGGAGAGCCTGGTGGGCTGCCGTCTGTGGGGTCGCATAGAGTCGGACACGACTGAAGCGACTTAGCAGCAGCAGCAGCAGTGCATTGGCAAGCGGGTTCTTGACCTATGTGTGGGGAAATCAATACCCTGGTATAAGAGGTAAGAAATGCAGACTTGATCCCTGGGTTGAGAAGATCCCCTGGGGGAAGACATGGCAACCTACTCCAATATTCTTGCCTAGAGAGTCCCACGGACACAGGAGCTTGCTGGGCTACAATCCATCGGGTTGCAAACAGTTGGACACGACTGAGTGACTCAGCATGTAGCATGCACCCATTACTCACACAGATTGCTATTACAATTTAAAAAATTTTACCAATCTCAGAAGTGAAAAATACATCATTTATAGCTTTACTTGGCATTCTTGAAAAGAATGAGATTAAAAATATTCTCCCATATTTGAGAGAATTTGCATTTTGTTTCAGTAAAACATCCATGTGATTTGCCTACTTTTCTACTGGGCTCATGGTATGTCTCTTTGTATTCTTTTTTGAGGATAAGGCTTTTATTTTCAGGCCGCTTACTCCTTTACTTCTAAGCTCAGCAAGAATGGAAGCTAAGAGCGGCTCACAATACAGAGGTTGTTTCTCTTCTTTTTAAATTCCCTGCCTCACGGGCTGTCTGTTTCCTGAAAATATGGCTTATCCATGCAATTCCTCATTCAGCCTGGTCTCTGATGTTCCCTCCTGCTGACCAATCAAGGCCTGAAGTGGATCCTATCAACAATGACACACCCAACTCCCTTGGAGGTAATTGAGAGCTACTGGATCTTGCATCTCAATTTCTACCAGTCCCCTGGGAGAACTCTGATTCTGCAAATTTTTGCTTTTAAAGATATGTAGCTTCAGACATTTTATTTTTGCATTGACCATTTTGGAACTTAAATGCTTCCAGAAGACCTTATTTTGTGTTTCATGGTTTCAGAATTTTTCCTCCTCCTTGTTCTTTTTCCTGTAACACGTTCTTCAGATAATTTTTGAATCAGCATGTGGAGGTTTTTCATTCTCTTGTCCAGTTGTCCTGGCTACTACCTCCAACACAATGAACAGTTGTTGTTCAGTAGCTAAGTCGTGTCTGACTATGACCCCATGAACTGCAGCATGCCAGGCTTCCCTGTCCTCACTTGGTCATGATGAATTACTTTTTTAATACTCTACTTTATGCTCATATTTTAGTTAAGATTTTAATATCAGTATTTGTGTGTGAAATTGGTTTACAGTTTTCTTTTTGGGGCACTATTTATCAGACACTGATATCTGAATTACATTTGCCACATAAAAAGAATTTGGAAATTGCAATTCTTTTCCCCTGTTCTATGACAGTCTAAGTAGCTTTGGGGTTGCCTGACTTGAACAAATTGCAGAATTCCCCTCTGACACCATCAGGGTCTGGTGAATTATTTGGTGAGAACATTTTTGCAATTTTTTCTGTAACTTCTATAGTAATTTATCTTTTCAAATTTTTTTTTTTTTTTTTAATTTCTAAAGGTTCAGATTTGGTCAATTTTATTTTCCTAAAAGTTATGTTGTCATATGTTTTAAAAGTTAGGTCATCAAATTTATTTGTGTAAAGTTAGCAATTTTAAGATATTAAAATTCTCCATTTCAATGAGAATTGCTCCCTTATCTCATTTTGTTTGCATATCTGTGCTGTCTTTTTTTTTCTTGCTAGTGTTTCTCTACTTTGTGGATTCCACCCCCCCACCCCCCACCAAAGCAACAGCTTTTTGATATATTTGTTAGTTTTATTGCTTTTTACTTTTTTAAAGCTAGTGGTGGTGATGGAATTCCAGTTGAGCTATTTCAAATCTTGAAAGATGATGCTGTGAAAGTGCTGCACTCAATATGCCAGCAAATTTGGAAAACTCAGCAGTGGCCACAGGACTGGACAAGGTCACTCTTCATTCCAATCCCAAAGAAAGGCAATGCCAAAGAATACTCAAACTACCGCACAATTGCACTCATCTCACACGCTAGTAAAGTCATGCTCAAAATTCTCCAAGCCAGGCTTCAGCAGTATGTGAACCGTGAACTCCCAGATGTTCAAGCAGGTTTTAGAAAAGGCAGAGGCACCAGAGATCAAATTGCCAACATCCATTGGATCATGGAGAAAGCAAGAGAGTTCCAGAAAAACATCTATTTCTGCTTCATTGACTATGCCAAAGCCTTTGACTGTGTGGATCACAATAAACTGTGGAACATTCTGAAAGAGATGGGAATCCCAGACCACCTGACCTGCCTCTTGAGAAACCTGTATGCAGGTCAGGAAGCAACAGTCAGAACTTTACATGGAACAACAGACTGGTTCCAAATAGGAAAAGGAGTGCGTCAAGGCTGTATATTGTCACCTTGCTTATTTAACTTATATGCAGAGTACATCATGAGGAACGCTGGGCTGGAAGAAGCACAAGCTGGAATCAAGATTGCTGGGAGAAATATCAATAATCTCAGACATGCATATGACACTACCCTTATGGCAGAAAGTGAAGAGGAACTCAAAAGCCTCTTGATGAAAGTAAAAGAGGAGAGTGAAAAGGTTGGCTTGAAGCTCAACATTCAGAAAACAAAGATCATGGCATCTGGTCCCATCACTTCATGGGAAATTGATGGAAAAACAGTGGAAACAGTGTCAGACTTTATTTATTTGGGCTTCAAAATCACTGCAGATGCTGATTGCAGCCATGAAATTAAAAGACGATTACTCCTTGGAAGGAAAGTTATGATCAACCTTGATAATATATTAAAAAGCAGAGACATTACTTTGCCAACCAAGGTCCGTCTAGTCAAGGCTATTGTTTTTCCCGTGGTCATGTATGGATGTGAGAGTTGGACTGTGAAGAAAGCTGATCGCTGAAGAATTGATGCTTTTGAACTGTGGTGTTGGAGAAGACTCTTGAGAGTCCCTTGGACTCCAAGGAGGTCCAACCAGTCCATCCTAAGGTAGATCGATCCTGGGTGTTCATTGGAAGGACTGATGCTAAAGCTGAAACTGCAATACTTTGGCCACCTCATGTGACGAGTTGACTCACTGGAAAAGACTCTGATGCTGGGAAAGGTTGGGGGTGGGAAGAGAAGGGGACGACCGAGAATTAGATGACTGGATAGCATCACCAACTCTGTGGACATGAATTTGAGTGAACTCCGGGAGTTGGTGATGGACAGGGAGGCCTGGCATGCTGAGATTCATGGGGTCGCGGAGAGTCGGACACGACTGAACGACTGAACTGAACTGAACTGAACTGAACTCAATGTCTGCTTTTTATCCTTATTAATTTATGTTTTCTGCTGTATTGCATTAGTTTTCTATTTTTATTGATATAGATATTTAATACTATGATTTTTTTTTCTCTCTGAGCACAGCTTAACCATGTTCTATAGTCTCCAGTATGTGTCTGCATATTTCTCCTTTCATCTTCTACAATTTCTGCTTGGCAAACTTACTGTGTTGTCAGGTGCATAAATATTAATAGCATATCTTCATTATGAGTTATAGCCTTTAGCATCAAAAAGTGTTTTCCTTTGTTCCATTTATTGCTTTTTGGAGAGAATTTACTTTGTCTGGTATCAAGATATGCCTAGTATGAATTTTCTCATCCTTTAACTTTTATCCTTTCTGAACCTCTTACTTACTTGTCTTTCTTGTCTAAGAGCAGAGAGCTGGATATTGCTTTGTAAGTCAACTTGATAAAACTTTGTTTTTTTACAGATGAATTTAGCTCTTTCTTTTTTCTTGACACAAATGACATGTTCAATTTCAGTTTTACCATGCCAAGGTCAAACTTTCTCTTTTACTTACTCTTTTATCTCATTTTGGCTTTACTACTCAGGAAGATTTGCGTGTGTTCTAGTAATTACCTCTATGCTAATTAATGATTTATAGAAAATCCCTAGTTCTCTTTTTCTTTAGATACTATCTGTTGGTGTTCTACTTTGAACAAAATGGAAATTATAGAAGCCATTTCTCCTCCCTCCCTTTTTCTAAGCTTTGAATTTCAGGCACAAGTTTTATCTTATTGCTAATCTTTGTACTCTTCAATTAACTTACACTTCTTTTGACTGGCCAGCCTCAAGTGATAGCTTCTTACTCTCAGGTAACAGTCAGTGATTTTTTACTTTACAGTTACTTTATCTCCTCATCTATTCTTTGATGAAGACTGTGTTCAAGTGCTTTGCTCCTTTTCTTTTAAAACTGAGTTTTTGTTTCCTTATTTTTCAGTTTGCAGAGTTCTTAATATAAGTTCATTTAAAAAACTGGGATTTGCAAATATTTAATCTTTTTGTCCTCTTAACAGTGTCTTTTGAAGAGCAGTTCTTAATTCTGATGAGGTCAAATTAATCAGTTTTTTTCCTTTCATGGTAAGAAATCTTTGTTTAAGCCAGAATCACAAAGATTTTCTCTTGTATTTTCTTCTAGAAGTTTTATGACCCATTTTGAGTTCAAGGAATGGGTCAAAGTTATTTTTTACATCTGGCTATCTATCTGTTTCCATCATATTTGCTAAATTAACTGTCTTTTATCTGTTGTATTGTCTGTGCACTTGTTCAGTCGTTCAGTCGTGTCTGACTGTTTGAGACCCCCATGGACTGAAGCATGCCAGGCTTTCCTGTCCTTCACCATCTCCCGGAGTTTGATCAAACTCTTGTCTATTGAGTCAGTGATGCCATCCAACCATTTCATCCTCTGTTGTCCCCTTCTCCTCCTGCCTTCAATCTTTCCCATCATTGAGATCTTTTCCAATGAGTTCACTCTTCGAATCAGGTGGCCCAGATATTGGAGCTTCAGCTACAGCATCAGTTCTTCTAATGAATATTCAGGGTGGATTTCCTTTACGATTGACTGGTTTGATCTCCTTTCTGTCCAAGGGGCTTTTAAGAACCTTCTCCAGCACCACAGTTCGAAGGCATCAATTCTTTGTTGCTCAGTCTTTTTTATTGCCCAGCTTTCACATTTGTTTATGACTAACTGGAAAAACCATAGCTTTGACTATAAGGACCTTTGTCAGCAAAGTAATGTCTCTGCTTTTAATACACTGTCTAGGTGATGCTGGGAAAGATTGGTGGCGGGAGGAGAAGGGGACGACAGAGAGTGAGATGGCTGGATGGCATCACCGACTCGATGGACATGAGTTTGAGTGAACTCCGGGAGTTGGTGATGGACAGGGAGGTCTGGCGTGCTGTGATTCATGGGGTCGCAAAGAGTCGGACACGACTGAGTGACTGAACTGAACTGAGGTTTGTCTTTGCTTTTCTTTTAAAAGCAAAGACAAGTGTCTTTTAATTTATTTATATACATTTGTCAACTTTTGGTCTCTATTCTGTTATCAGTTCAGTTCAGTTCAGTCGCTCAGTCGTGTCCAACTCTTTGCGACCCCATGAATCTCAGCACGCCAGGCCTCCCTGTTCATCACCAACTCCCGGAGTTCACTCAAATCCACCTCCATCGAGTCGGTGATGCCATCCAGCCATCTCATTCTCTGTCGTCCCCTTCTCCTCCTGCCCCCAATCCCTCCCAGCATCAGAGTCTTTTCCAGTGAGTCAACTATTCTGTTATACTGACCCCTTTTTGTATCTTTGTATCAATATAGCACTGTCTTGATTATTTTAACTTTACAATGAGTTATGAATCAGGCCCTTTGTTTTCAAAGTTGTTTTGAATACTATCAGTTCAGTTCAGTTCAGTTCAGTCGCTCAGTCATGTCCGACTCTTTGCGACCCCATGAATCACAGCACGCCAGGCCTCCCTGTACATTACCAACTCCCGGAGTTCACTCAAACTATACGTGCTTTTAATTTCCATATGAATTTTACAGTGACCTTGCCAGTGTCTCCAAAAAAGCTAACGAGGGCTTTGACTTGAATGATGTGCTGTATCTAAAGATCAGTTTGGGAATAACTAGTATCTTAATATTGAATCTTCATGTGCCTGTCATATTTCTCCATTTATTTACATATTCTGTAACTTTCTTCAACAGTGTTTTATAGTTTTCAGTTTATAAGTTTCATATCTTTCTCATCTATTCCTAAATATTTCATAATTTTATGCTAGTGTAAATGTTTTTGTTTTTTAATTCACGTTCTGCTTTTTCATTGCTAGTATGTAGAACTATAATTGGTTTTCTATACTGATCTTAAATTCTAAGATCCTAGTTCTAGGAAGTTTTTTTGTAGATCCACAGTAATTCCTGGGGGTATATGATCATATGAATGTTTTCCATGAATCAGGTCAGTTTTATTCTTTATTTGCAATCTGGATGCCTTTTTTTTTTTCCCTCTTCCGTGACTTATTGCACTGACTGGATGTCCTTGGCATGTTTCCAACATTGGGGGAAAGCATTTAGTCTTTCACTAATAAATATGATGTTGGCTATAGATTTTTTTCAATAGATGCCCTTGACCAAGTTGAGGAAGTTCCCTTCTATTTCTAGTACCCTGAGAGATTTTTTTTTTTTTTTTTGGTCGGGAATGGATGTTGAATTGTCAAATGTTTTTCTGTGACTACTTAATATTCATAGAATTTTTATAATTATATTGACTGATTTTTAAAATATTAAATCAGCTTTAAATTCCTGGGATAAACCTCACTGGGCTATGGAATGGTATTCTTTTTATTTATTTGGTATATTTTAAAAAAGAGGTGTTGTATTTATGCTCATGAGGGGTAGTGAACTGTACTTTAATGCATAGAATGCGTAGCATGTTTGGGATGAGACTGAGCAAATAGGGGTGAGACGTGAAATACTTCCCTGGCTCCATTGAATAAATGAAAAAATATTCTCTTGTTAAATTAGCTGAAAATTTGTGTAGAATTAGTATTATTTCTTTCTTGTTTGATCAAATTTACCAGTAATAGATCTCACCAGCCTTCTGGATTTGGAGTTTTATTTGTGGGAAAGTTTTAAACTACAAGTTCAATTTCTTCATAAATATAGGCTTTTTTTATTTTCAGGTTATCTGTTTGGTAGTATATATCATCCATTTCATTGAAGTTATCAAATTTATTGGTATAAAATTGCCCATAATATCCCCTATTATTTCTTTAGTATCAATAGAATCTGTAATGATTCCAGCTCTTATCATTACAAACATTTGAGAATTTTTTTCTATTTCTTTTCTTTAGTAGTCTGTCTAGTGAAAGTGAAGTGAAGTCGCTCAGTCGTGTCCGACTCTTTGCGACCCCATAGACTGTAACCTACCAAGCTCCTCTGTCCATGGGATTTTCCAGACAATAGTACTGGAGTGGATTGCCATTTCCTTCTCCAGGGGATCTTCCCAACCAGGGCTCGAACCCAGGTCTCCCACATTGTAGACAGACGCTTTACCGTCTGAGCCACCAGGGAAGTCCCAGTAGTCTGTCTACAAGTTTATAAATTTCATTGCTTTTTTCAAAAATTTTTGTTTCATTACATTTTCTTCACTATTTTTCTGTTTTCTATTTTATTATCTTTTGCTATCTTTATTATTTCCTTTCCTTTGCTTACTTTGTGTTTAATTTGTTCTTCTTTTTGTGATTTCTAAAGATGAAGGCTCAGATAATTGATTAGAAACTTTTCTTCTTTTGGAATATAGGCGTTTATTGCTATAAATTATATGGTGCTTTAGTGGCATACAGAAGTTGTGATATATTATGTTTCCATTTTCATTCAGCTTGAAATGTTTTCTAATTTTCCTTTAGTTTTTTTTTTTTTTATCTGATTGGTTATTTAGAAAGTAACTTAATTTCTAAATATTTGAGAATTTTCCAGAGATTTTTCTGTTCTTGACTTCTGGTTTAATTCCATTATGGTTAGAGAACATATTTGATGTAATTAAATCCTTTAAAATTTTTAAAAATATTTAATCAATTAAATTAATTTAAATTTATTAAATTTATTTTATGGTCCAGAATCTGCTCTTTCATGATGACTATTTCATGTGAACTTGAAAAGAATGTGTATTCTGCTATTTTTGGATGGGTTAGTAATGTCAATTTTAGATTCACATATAAGATTTATCATATGATACTTGTCTTTCTCCATCTGACTTATTTCACTTTGATTTCTTTTCCCTTTTCAGTAGCTTGATAGTTTTGTCTGGATAACAAAATGATTCTTCTAAATTTTATGCTCCTTTTTCAGTTTTAACTACTGTTTTCAGATTGACCTCTCTTGCTTTCTAAGTTGGTATCTGTTTGGCATTCTTTGTTTATTGATTATCAGTGTTATCAGAAGTCTCATTATCTTATGAAGGTCATGGGTAAGTGGTTTATTCCTGCCTACATCTGATTTAGGATCATGAAGATATGTTGGCACCTCCTTACTTTGGTAGATATTGCCTGTGGGCTTTGGTTTTGCTATCCTAGTTGCTCTGTTTACGAGAGAGGGGCTCTTAGGAGGGTTCACAACCTACGCAGTTATCATCATTGCTGCTTTCTTACAATCCTCCTAATATATATTGAAAATCTTGGATATATTTGTTTGTATTTTTGTTTGCTTGTTTTGGTTTTAGTCTTTGGTTGTCAACACTTACAGGGTACTGGGTTCTTCTTCTCTTTTTCCTAACTTAAGCCCCATAGCTGCTGATCTCCTAATGGGCCTGTTCACCTATGTTCCTTATTCACGTTCATAGAGGATTCCCTATCACTCGGTGTTACTGACGGTGTTATTTGTGGACTTATTTCCTCGCTCTTATGTTTGGTCTGTTTAGTTTTAAGGAAGTTGGAAGATTAAAAAAAAAACAACCTATTGGCCTCTGTGGTTAGTCATATCAAAGGAAGTTCATGGCTTTAAACAAGTTTTGCCAAAATGTTATTCCATACACATTTCTATGTTGTTATGCAAGTTCCTCTTTTATACTTAAATTGTTTTTGAAACCTATCCATGATAATACATACATGCAAATTTGTATATATAACTTCTTTAGTTGATGTGTGATATTTTCCCATTGTATTAATACAGCACATTTATTTTTATTAATACAGCACAGTTAATTTTTACATTAACTTTCCTGTTCATTTGCGTTTCAGCTCTTTCAAGTATTTCACTATGACAAAAAAGACTGAAACAAAAGTTTTGATTTATTTCTCTTTTTAAATGATGTCTGAGAGTTGCTATTGAATTTATTTATAAAAGATTATCTTTAATCTTTTAAAATTTAAATAATATGAAAAAGTTTTATAAATGAAATATGGTATACAAATGTTAGATACTTCAGATACTTTAATTATGTTAGACTCTGGCCTTTTCCTATCTTTTCAAAAGCTGTCTTATGTTTTGATATTCACTCTTTTGGATAGGAAAGACCTGTTTTATTTTTTTTAAATTAAAGATTATTAAAGTAAACATCTCCTTTCCCTTTGCAGGTTCCTTGAATATGCCACCTTTCCCCTTAATGGCTCAACAGACCATAAAGAAACACACATCAGAGAATCTTGTGTGAAAATCCCTATGTTAGTAGATTTCTATGGTGATTACGCTTGTAGTTTGTTCTAAATCAAATAATCTAAAAAGAAAGAGGAGGTGTATACTGAATTCCTTTACAAGGGTTTCCATTAGCTATCCATGTCCTGGAGTTTTCTGATCCAAGCAATTCCATCTGAGCCACTTAGCCTGAACTGAAACAAAGGTTCTTAGTTGCATAATATTTTATTAACAAAGAAGTGAGCCTGATTCTTTGGCCTGGAGGCCTGTGCTTTTCATTCGGGTGGATTAATTTAGGAAACTTGAGCTCAATTCCTTGAATTTCCTGTGTATTCTTTTGTGGAGGAAAGCAGTGATCCTAGTATTCTTAGATATAGTCCAGGCAGCTGTGACTACCCCAAAATAGAGCAGGTAAAATTTCTATTTTTACCCAAGTCACTGTTTAACAAGTAATATTTAGTATTTAATATTTGTTCACATATTTGACAGAACTTTATGGGGCACCTTCTATGTGACAGGCTGATTGGAACTAAGGATGCAATGATGATGGTGATATTGATTACGGTGGTGGTGTGTATAGGTGTATTTTCTTAATGGCTGGAGGGTACTTTTCCATTGTATGAAAGCATTGCATTTAATTTATCAATTTCCCTATTCATTCACATTTAGCTTCTTTCACAATGTTTATTAATTATTCTAGTGATTTTCATATATTAACTGCTTTCATCTTCACAATAGCCCTATGAGATTGGCAATTTTGTTATTATCTTGATTTTACAGATGAGGAAATGAAGAGAGTTTAAGTATTTAGTGCTAGTAAGTTGTGAACCTGGGATTCCACCCTAGGCAACCTGGTTCCAAAGATTAAGAACTCTGCTCCCTCTACCTGTCTCAGAAGTATTCACTGTCCTAAGGATTCACAGGCTAACAGCTTGACATGTAAATAAATAAATTATAGTAAAAAGTAGTAAGAAGCAATAGAAGAACATTTAAAGTACAGATATGGCACAGAGGAGAGGGGACCAGCTAAGCTTTAGGAAGTTGGAGGAAGTCTATCAAAGGAGATTTACTGTCTTGAACGATACGCAGCCTGAACTGATTCTTCGAGAAGGCCATTTGTACACATTCAGGCACACAGTGCGGGGTCCTGAATGACAGGGTGGTCCAGTGGACAGGGCTGCTCCCTGTAGTGAATCCACTGAGGGTCAGAATTTCAGAAGTTCAGACCCTCTTCTGGGTCTTTTGGCAAGTCACTAACTCTGGTCTGGCTTTTGGCAAGTCACTAACCCTCCTGATGTGGTTGTTACTTAACAACTTCACATAGCTGGTTTTAGTCTCAAAGGGAATAATTAATCAAGTGCTTTGTAAATGGCTAAGTGCTAGGCAATTGTAAAGGGCTTTAGTGTTCCTTAAAAGTGGAAGCAGTGGCAGATTTTATTTTCTTGGGCTCCAAAATCACTGGGGAGGGTGATTTCAGCCATGGAATTAAAAGACCCTTGCTCCCTGAAAGTAAAGCAAGACAAACCTAGACGGCATATTAAAAAGCAGAGACATCACTTTGCTGACAAAGGTCTGTATAGTCAAAACTATGGTTTTCCAGTATTTATGTACAGATGTAAGAGTTGAACCACAAAGAAGGCCGAGTGCCAAAGAACTGATGATTTCAAACTGTGGTGCTGGAGAAGACTCTTGAAAGTCCCTTGGACTGCAAGGAGATCAAATCAGTCAATTCTAAAGGAAATCAACCCTGAATATTCACTGGAAGGACTCAAGTGGAAGATGTGGCAGTGATATACACTGAGAAGGAGCAGCAATGACACTTCTTTGAATAATGATGTTCCATCAAGTTAATGGTGACCTTCATGACCCACCATGGTTCCCAAGCTTAGCAGGCCACTGCTTTCCTGGTTGTCCCTGCATGACCACACAGTGGATACTTCGGTCTGGAGACAACACAGCTCTGCTTCCTTCTGAAGCTGCTAATGAAAGAATTTTCCCCGCAGCTCATTTTTGCATGTCCTTCTCTGGCAACTGTACACAGTCCCTCTCAGGAAGCTTCACCGTGATGACCGGCTTAAAAAACCTGCTGCCTTTAACTCTGGTAGTGCTAGGTTTCATTTGACAAAAACTTTAAAGCTTGTTACAGCTTTATAACATATCCCAGATCTTGAGGGTCTGAGTTCCTCACTTGCTTTCTAGAAATTTCCACTTAATTGACCCTATGGCTACTTTAAAGTTACCCACTTAGAATTTATATGTCTTTGTCCAAGTTATTTTAGCATATTTTATTGTTCCAAATTATGTATTTTGAAACTGGTTTTACACTGAATGACTAATTCTTTTAATGGACATAAATGATTATAAGCCCTCAATTCTTTGCATCTGCCTTAGTAGAAGTCATAGTTGAAGGCTAAAGCTACCATTTCAATAGTTCATAACAAGGTGCCTTGGGAGGACGAACAGGTATTGACATATATGAGAGCACTCAACAGTAGATCAGTCTCAGTTACCCTTTGTTTATATTCTTCTCAGCTTATGGCCCTCCGGTGACCCCCTTCACAGTCAGAGCCCGCACTGCACATTGCCCTCATCTCCTACTCTCCTCTCCATTACTTTTCTAGCAGACAGGCCCTCTTGCCTATCCCCCTTCCAGGTCCTTCTCTCACACCTTCACAACAGTGTTCCTTTGGCCTGAGTGCTTTACCTTAGATGTCCACGGGGTGGCGCACTCACTACCTCGGGTCTTTGTCCAGAAGTCACCTTTTCAAGGTTTTGTCCTTCATCACTATGTAAAAATGCAACAACTTCCCAGAATCAAGGTGATTCCCTTCTGCTGCTCTATCTTTCTCCATAATCCTTACCCCCATTGGACATACTCTCTAATTGTTTATTGTATATTCCCCCCCACCAGAATGTCCTTTAGAGGACAAGAATTTTATCTAGTTTGTTGTATCTCTGCTCCTAAGTGAGCATGTGGTGTGAACTCTTTTAGTGAATGGATGGACTTTACATCCTCTTGTTCAATTAAGAATTTCATTTGAAGACGTTCTTCCTTTCATAACATCTCTTCAAGTAAAAATAAATGGCTCTAACAGAATACAACACAAAAATTCCATTTTCTACAGATATATTTTCAAACTGTTTTCTGCTTTTGTTTTTTGAAAAACATTTTTTTTTCTGGCAGTAAAAGTAAAACATTGTGAGAAATTTTAAAAAGTACAACCAATTTAAATTACAAATAATCCCACAGAGTTAACCACTGTGAGCATTTTGATGTATTTCCTTCCAGACTTTTACATAAGCACATACATGTGCATGCACACTTTTTAAAAGAATACATAATCTTATGTATTTGCATATATATGTAGTTAAGTTGAGGTTATACCGTTTAGTTTTATCATATACTATGCCAGGAGCATATGGCATATCATTGTTTATCTAAAACATTTATGTTCAGTGGTATCTTAATATTGGCCACCTGCTGCGAAGAGCCGACTCATTAGAAAAGACCCTGATGCTGGGAAAGATTGAAGGCAGGAGGAGAAGGGGATGACAGAGGACGAGATATTTGGATAGCATCACTGACTCAATGGACATGAATTTAAGCAAGCTCCTGGAGATGGTGAAGGACAGGGAAGCCTGGCGGGCTGCAGTCCGTGTGGTCACAGAAGTAGGATGTGACTGAGTGACTGAACAACACCACCTTAATATTGTGTCATATGTGCTGTCATATCAATTTGTTTGTCTGCTATTGTGGACCTTAAGAAATATTTTTTCATTTCTGTTTGAGTGAAAATTTCAGTCCTTTCATCTGTTTGTTTATTGATTTTTAACACCTCTTTTCTCTGTTCCAGTTCTTTTGGCTTATTCTGCTCATATAGTTTATCTACAATCTTCTCCACCATTTAGTCTTTTGTCCTTGTGATTTTTGAAAGCCATTTTCTCTAAGTGGTTCAGTGTCGTGGCGTGTTTGCCTTTAACACCGTAGCTTTATCTACATCTTACCTTTTTTGTATTTCCTAAATTATTTCCTTTATACACGATGTATTTTACAGGATCTTTACTGTGGTCCTTTGGGCAACGGCAGCATGAGTCGTTATCTGCGGTTGCTTCCTCTCCTCACCACTCGCAGCTCCATCCTGGCTTTCTGGGAAACCCCTTCTTTTAAAGAAAGTCCTCAGGACATTGGTGACTTTCTCCGGTGACTGGCTGAGTCTCAGTGCCCTCTGGAATCACCTTCTGGCCACCTGTTCTTGAGGAGAGGAATATTCTGAATTCTAGAGTCTTCTACATGCCCAGCCTCTGCCTTGGGGGATGCAAGAATGTCACCCTCTTATCCAGTTCAGTGTGAGGGGCCAAGAGAGTGAAAGCACACTGTCCTGGGAAGCTGCTCTGTGGAGCATTTGTAGCCAGAATGCTGGCAACTTTTCTCCCTCAACTTCTGTCTCTATACTTTTAAGTTTGCTACTGATTTCTTTTTGAGGCAGGGTGATAATTTTAAGTCCCCATTGTCCCTGGATCAGATCCAAGGAAGTGCTGACTGAAGCTGGGGTTATTCCCACAGACCTCAGTGCCAGAGATCTGAGATCCTTTTGCATGAAACAGATCTTCGTTAAAGAAGAGGACTGTTTCTTAACAATGTGGAGAGGGGGCTTCCCTGGTGGCTCAGTGGTAAAGAATCCACCTGCTGATGCAGGAGGCATGGATTCCAGGCCAGATCTGGGAAGATCCCACTTGCCTCAGAGCAACTAAGCCTGTGCACCACCATTATTGAGCCTGTGTTTTGAGCCTGGGAGCCACACCTATTGAGCCCTTGCACCCCAACTGCTGAAGCCCACATGGCCTAGAGCTTGTGGTCCACAACAAGAGAAGCCACTGCAATAAGAATTCCCCTACCACAACTAGAGAGAAAGCCTGCAGAGCAGTAAAGACCCAATACAGCCAAAAAGAAAGAAATAAACAAATAAATGAAATTTAATAAGAAGTGTGGTGAGATGGAAACGGTAACCCACTCCAGTATTCTTGCCTGGAGAATCCCATGGACGGAGAAGCCTGGTAGGCTACAGTCCACGGGGTCGCAAAGAGTCGGACACGACTAAGCGACGGAACGGAACAGAACGGTGGTGAGATGGCTGTTGATGGGATGCGCTTTCTCTGCATCTCAAGGGGTAACAGAGGATGAACGTGCCTGTGGGGTGTCCACAGTCGTAGCTCCCTGCATTGCATGAGTGCTCTTCCCATTGGCTTCTCTCTCTGCTCTCTCCGGGTCAGGAGGAGTGACTGCTCTTGTGTGAACATTTTCTCCTCTCTGAGCCGACAGCTTGGATCTCTGACTGACTCCTCCACCGCTCAACTTCATGGTCTTCAGGGCTGTCCACGTGACTCTTCACATGGTGCCAGGTCACACGATAGGCACCTCCCTATAGGTGCCCTGGAAAGCCTGCTGTACAATGATCCTCAGAAATTTAGTTGATAGATTTCTCTTTCCCAGAAAAGTTGACCTGAAAGACTTCCTATCATCTGGACACACAGAGCCCAAGTGGACCTTGGGCCTCCCAGGTCCCACAGATCCAGTGGGGAGAGAGCCAGTGATTGATTTTGCTTCTCAGTGTTCACATCACAGTGCATATTCTAGTTGTCTGATTAGATAAACTCTCCAAGACAAAGCGGCCGATATTTTGGCAAGAGACATGGATTTTGGAAAACACATTTCCTCAAATTTAAAGTTTTAAGCCTTCTTTTCTCTCCAGCTTTGTGGAAGAAAATACCTTTGGCAAAGGTCAGGTCGGCTGGCACCTGTGTCTGCTCAGCCTCAGGGAGAACTGGCTCATGCAGTAAGAACCAGCTTCTTCCAGATCTGATTAGAAGTCTCATTGATTGTACGATCTACAGTCAAACATAACACCCTCCGGCCAGTGTGCATTCTAACTACTTGGCTGTTTGGTTCCATTGCGATCCTACTTTAATTGTGAATCTCTATGCTGTGAGCTGGGTGGTTATCTGAGAAGATCTATCTAGTGTGGACTGGCAGGGTCTTCCTGGAGCCCGTCGGTCACCCCTCTAGGTGCTGTATAGTCATAGCTGGGGTCGAGGTTGATTTCAAAGACTTGCTGCAGTATCTAAGTGAAATTTATTGCCATAACAGCACTCTCATTCATTTGACCTCTGATGTATTTTCTTGAGTAGGAGGGAAGGGTCAGAGTGCTTCAGTGTGCGCCAGGAAAACTGCCTTTATCCTTGGGCACCCCCAGAGAGCACTGGCTCCTTGGTCCAGAGTGAGCAACTACACACATGCCAGGGCTCTAAACACTCAAATCCCACCTGCCTTCCAGTTTGTAAATAGAAAATCCACATGAGATTGTGTGATGAAGAAACAAAGTGCCTCTTCCATGTTATTAAATAGCCTTGAAGTGCATTTACAACTTGAAGTGTGAGAAATTCACCAGCTGGGGACCAGGGCCAAATAGTTTTCTCGCTGTCAGTTTGCTCTGTGGCAGGATTAGGTGTGCATTACAAATCTTACACCTCTGGCAATCCTAGCCAGCTGGGATGAGGGCTATACAGGTAGGTATTTAATTTCTAGACTGTACATAGTATGGCCATAATATGAAATCTTACTGAGACTATTTAAAAGCATGCTTTTGGAGCTATTTTAAGACATGAGAAGATGTTTATAGTGATACTAAGTTTTAAAAAACGGTAGTATTAAAAGTTCTTATTTTGTATGATGTCAGTTTTGTTATTTGTATATATGTCCATGCTAAAATGCTATAGGTGATATTTTTGAGTGAATCCATTATAGGTACTTTCTAATGTTTTTCATATGCGTGCAATATGTATGAATTATTTTTACAATAAGAAAAGACATGCTATTGAAATAGCATAAGATTTTAAAAACTTTTATTTTTTAAAATAAAAAATAGACATAGAATGATATAATGAATCCCCATTCATGGACCATCGTTCAGCTTCAAAAATTACCAATGATTGGCTGCTTTTGTTTCTTTGATACTCTCATCCACTCACCCTGCCCATTTTATCATTTTTTAATTAATAGACTTTTAATTTTTTTAGAGTTGTTATAGGTTCATAAAAAGTTAAGCAAAGAATTACATAAAGTTCCCACATCTCCTTCCTTCCCAGTGTCTCCCATTATTAACATCTTGCATTAGTGTGGTTGATACATTTGTTACAATTGATGAAACAATATTGAGACATTACTAACTGAAGCCTATAGCTTGTATTAGGGTTCACTCTGTTTTGTACAGTTCTATGAGCATAACTTCTTATTCCACAATTTATAGAGTCAGTTATTCCCAAGACCATAAATGTCTGGGCCAAATCTACTATTTGAAGTTTCTAAACTACCTTCTAATTATTTAGTCCAGGAGCCAGTGAAGTGATAAAAAAAGTCCTTGGAACCAACTGAAAATTGTAAAGTTGAGAAAACAGAAGACCATACTAAAAATCACTGAGTGGAGTGGGCTTGTGCTCAGTCGTGTCTGACTCTTTTCGATCCCATGGAAACTGTAGTCCACCAGGCTCTTCTATCTATGGAATTTGGTACATAAAAGCAACCTTAGTGCAAGTCATCTTTGCCCATAGTGTGGGCAGAGCTGTGGGCTGGGGAAGAGCCTGTGTCCTGCCCTGATCAGTGTGGGCCTGGAGGGGACAGGACTGGCTCTTCGGGGACAGGACTGGCTCTTGAACCACTGTTGTCGAGGAGGCAGGAGTGGGAAGGAGCCCATAAAACTTTCCACTAGCCTAACTAGAGCTAGAACCTACAAGAGAATTAAAAAAATGAAAAAGTAATGCTTGTGGCAGCCTAATTAAATAAAGGATTTCTCAGCGGTGGAATGCGGGTGGGGCATGTGCCCGGCCATAACCTCACTGCTGCCCTCAGCTCTTTCCAGACACCTACCAGATGCTAGTTAGTCAAATCCTCTCATGCTGAGGTCCAGGTAAGGGTTGGGGAGCAGAGATCATTTCCCCTAGGACCTGTGCAACAAGTCAAGAGTTTAATGCCTCATCCTTTCAACCAAGCATTATCAGACTTTGGGATCAATAAGTGTTGACTCAGACCCAAAATCTGTCATGCCAGTTGGCGTAGACACCACTTTGACTGCTTGTTATTCAGCAATATCACCAACTGGCTTTTATTCAGACCCAGGCATGCCAACACTGGGCTGGGCTGCAGATATAGTGGAAATAAAACAGACCAAGTCTGTACCTCATGGCGCTGATCTTTCACCATGGAACACTGAGGCTTATAAGGGCACTGTGGTCTGCTCCTCCCTTTTTTTTTTTTTTATACTTGGACCAAACCTGCCTTCACCCCACCCGATGTGTAACCAGAGGGGGACAAATCCTTTCATAGACATGTGGAGACTGGGTTTCCTGACAGTACAGCAGGCCTGAAGCCAAAGTCTAAGTGTCCAATTTACCAAATATTCTGCTTATTGTGATGGTGCGGTCCACCCCATCCTGAGCGGGTACAGTTACAGAAAGAGCCTGCTGATGCTCTTTCCAAAACCAGTCACTTCTCACCCAAGAGAAGGGCATACCTGCATACCTTTCCAGGAGAAGCATCAGACTTTCAACTCAGGACCACCTTGACTTCTTAAGATACTTTTCAAGTTAATCTGACAAAACCTACATATAAAAGCAACTAGTAAACTTTAAAAGAGAAAACTAGAAGGGACTAGGTCTACATGATTTAAAAATATAATTATGTTTCTGCAGAAAATGGTACCTGGTGAGAGTTCTAGACACAGCCTTACCTCCTTTTCCATAAAGAAACAAAAAAATTGGACACTATCAGATTTTCATAGAGAATATTTCTGTAAGGATTACACTAGGTACTTCCAATAGCATGAGGGTTGGCAGTGTAACTGGCCCTATTACAGAGTGGGACACTGAGCCCCTTGGGACATATGTGACTGACATATATTACCAGTCAGCAAGGGGCAAGGTGGGCTTCCCTGGTGGCTCAGTGGTAAAGAATCCACCTGCAATGAGACTCAGGAGACACAGGTTTGATCCCTGGGTCGGGTAAATCCCCTGGAGAAGAAAGTGGCAACCCATTCCAGTATTCTTGCCAGGTGATACCACTGAACACACATGCAAGGGGCAAGATGAGTCTTTTTGCCAGCCTTCCCTCCATCCCAAATTAGTTGTTCAAACACTGACAGTCATGAATACAACAGTAGAAAGTGTTCCTCTTCCAACTAGTCGAGTCACCCTAGTTATTGATATGAATTATTCTTAAATATATAGTTTACTTAGCAATACAAATAAAAATTTTAAAAAAACACCTTAAAATTAAGAATAAAAAACCAATTCAACATTAAAATATTACCATACTGAACAAAACTTAGCTAACTGGGAGAGCATTTTGGAAATCACTAGAGAAATTTTGCCCACTATTTGAAAATAAGACAAAACTTTGATTGGGACAAAATTACGCTCAGTAAATTTTCTTACTCAAATGGCATGTAAATTTCTGTTTCACCAATTCTGCTTTATCATAAATTATGTGAGAACTTATTTTAATGTATTTTGCTTCACTTAAAAAAGGAATGACAGTGATCTTTCGATCGTATTTGCCTCCTAGGTGGAAAACTGTCATTAGGAGCAGTTTCAGAGGCAAACCTGCAAACCTGCAGCCTTTCAGAAACACCACAGAAGACCTGGAGAGCTGCTAGCAGGTACCGTCATTGAGGCAGCTCTGTCTGCATCACTGCACCTTCCCTTTGAAGTTCATGACTTGGCACCAAATCGCTTTGAAAACTTGCTCTGATTTCGGGAAGAAGCATTCTATGCTGCAGTATCTCCACTGAGCCACTGACATGGGCCAGAAAACTGCTTTTTAAGTGGTCAGGTGAGGCTGGCAGATACTTTCAGATCACCAGTGCAGTACAAGGAGCCTAGAAGGATCATCAGTTCAGTTCAGTCACTCAGTCCAGTCCAACTCTTTGCGACCCCATTAATCACAGCACGCCAGGGGTCCCTGTCCATCACCAACTCCCAGAGTTCACTCAAACTCATGTCCATCGAGTCGGTGATGCCATCCAGCCAGCTCATTCTCTGTCGTCCCCTTCTCCTCCCGCCCCCAATCCCTCCCAGCATCAGAGTCTTTTCCAGTGAGTCAACTCGTCGCATGAGGTGGCCAAAGTATTGGAGTTTCAGCTTTAGCATCAGTCCTTCCAATGAACACCCAGGATTGATATCCTTTAGAATGGACTGGTTGGATCTCCTTGCGGTACAAGGGACTCTCAAGAGTCTTCTCCAACACCACAGTTCAAAAGCATCCATTCTTTGGCGATCAGCTTTCTTCACAGTCCAACTCTCACATCCACACATGACCACTGAAAAAACCATAGCCTTGACTAGATGGACCTTTGTTGGCAAAGTAATGTCTGTGCTTTTTAATATACTATCTAGGTTGGTCATAACTTTCCTTCCAAGGAGTAAGCGTCTTTTAATTTCATGGCTGCAATCAGCATCTGCAGTGATTTTGGAGCCCCCCAAAACAAAGTCTGACACTGTTTCCACTGTTTCCCCTTCTATTTCCCATGAAGTGATGGGACCAGATGCCATGATCTTTCTTTTCTGAATGTTGAGCTTCAAGCCAACCTTTTCACTCCCCTCTTTCACTTTCATCAAGAGGCTTTTGAGTTCCTCTTCACTTTCTGCCATAAGGGTGGTGTCATCTGCATATCTGAGGTTATTGATATTTCTCCCGGCAATCTTGATTCCAGCTTGTGCTTCCTCCAGCCCAGTGTTCCTCATGGTGTACTCTGCATACAAGTTAAATAAGCAGGGTGACAATATACAACCTAGACGTACTCCTTTTCCTATTTGGAACCAGTCTGTTGTTCGATGTCCAGTTCTAACTGTTGCCTCCTGACCTGCATACAGATTTCTCAAGAGGCAGGTCAGGTGCTCTGGTATTCCCATCTCTTTTAGAATTTTCCACAGCTTATTGTGATCCACACAGTCAAAGGCTTTGGCCTAGTCAAATAAGCAGAAATAGATGTTTTTCTGGAACTCTCTTGCTTACTCCATGATCCAGCGGATGTTGGCAATTTGATCTCTGGTGCCTCTGCCTTTCCTAAAACCTGCTTGAACATCTGGAAGTTCACGGTTTACATATTGCTGAAGCCTGGCTTAAGAATTTTGAGCATGACTTTACTATTGTGTGAGACGAGTGCAATTGTGACAGAATTGTGCACTCCATCTGACAGAATGTGGTCCACTGGAGAAGGGAATGGCAAACCACTTCAGTATACTTGCCTCGAGAACCCCATGAACAGTATCAAAAGGCAAAATGGTAGGATACTGAATGAGGAATTCCCCAGGTTGGTAGGTGCCCAGTATGCTACTGGAGGTCAGTGCAGAAATAACTCCAGAAAGAATGAAGGGATGGAACCAAAGCAAAACCAATACCCAGTTGTGGATGTGACTGGTGATAGAAGCAAGGTCCAATGCTGTAAAGAGCAATATTGCATAGGAACCTGGAATGTTAGGTCCATGAATCAAGGCAAATTGGAAGTGGTCAAACAGGAGATGATAAGAGTGAACGTAGACATTCTAGGAATCAGTGAACTAAAATGGGCTGGAATGGGTGAATTTAACTCAGATGACCATTATATCCACTACTGTGGGCAGGAATCCCTTAGAAGAAATGGAGTAGCCATCATGGTCAACAAAAGAGTCCAAAATGCAGTACTTGGATGCAATCTCAAAAACGACAGAATGATCTCTGTTTGTTTCCAAGGCAAACCATTCAGTATTACAGTAATCCAAGCCTACACTCCAACCAGTAATGCTGAAGAAGCTGAAGTTGAACGGTTCTATGAAGACCTACAAGACCATTTAGAACTAACACCCAAAAAAGATGTCCTTTTCATTATAGGGGACTGGAGTGCAAAAGTAGGAAGTCAAGAAACACCTGGAGTAACAGGCAAATTTGGCCTTGGAGCACGGAATGAAGCAGGGCAAAGGCTAATAGAGTTTTGTCAAGAGAACGCACTGGTCATAGCAAACACCCTCTTCCAATAACACAAGAGAAGACTCTACACATGGACATCACCAGATGGTCAACACCGAAATCGGATTGATTATATTCTTTGCAGCCAAAGATGGAGAAGCTCTATACAGTTAGCAAAAACAAGACCAGGAGCTGACTGTGGCTCAGATAATGAACTCCTTATTGCCAAATTCAGACTGAAATTGAAGAAAGTAGGGAAAACCACTAGACCATTCAGATATGACCTAAATAAAATCCCATATGATTATACAGTGAAAGTGAGAAATAGATTTATGGGACTAGATCTGATAGATAGAGTGCCTTGATGAACTCTGGACGGAGGTTCGTGACATTGTACAGGAGACAGGGACCAAGACCATCCCCATGGAAAGGAAATGCAAAAAAGTAAAATGGCTGTCTGAGGAGGCCTTACAAATAGCTGTGAAAAGAAGAGATGCGAAAAGCAAAGGAGGAAAGGAAAGATATAAGCATCTGAATGCAGAGTTCCAAAGAATAGCAAGTAGAGATAAGAAAGCCTTCCTCAGCGATCAATGCAAAGAAATAGAGGAAAACAACAGAATAGGAAAAACAAGAGATCTCTTCAAGAAAATTAGAGATATCAAGGGAACATTTCATGCAAAGATGGGCTCGATAAAGGACAGAAATGGTATGGACCTAACAGAAGCAGAAGATATTAAGAAGAGGTGGCAAGAATACACAAAAGATCTTCATGACCAAGATAATCATGATGGCGTGATCACTGACCTAGAGCCAGATATCTTGGAATGTGAAGTCAAGTGGGCCTTAGAAAGCATCACTACGAACAAAGCGAGTGGAGGTGATGGAATTCCAGTTGAGCTATTTCAAATCCTGAAAGATGATGCTGTGAAAGTGCTGCACTCAATATGCCAGCAAATTTGGAAAACTCAGCAGTGGCCACAGGACTGGAAAAGGTCAGTCTTCATTCCAATCCCAAAGAAAGGCAATGCCAAAGAATGCTCAAACTACCGCACAATTGCACTCATCTCACACGCTAGTAAAGTCATGCTCAAAATTCTCAAGCCAGGCTTCAGCAGTACGTGAACTGTGAACTTCCAGATGTTCAAGCAGGTTTTAGAAAAGGCAGAGGCACCAGAGATCAAATTGCCAACATCCTCTGGATCATGAAGAAAGCAAGAGAGTTCCAGAAAAACATCTATTTCTGCTTATTTGACTAGGCCAAAGCCTTTGACTGTGTGGATCACAATAAGCTGTGGAAAATTCTGAAAGAGATAGGAACACCAGAACACCTGACCTGCCTCTTGAGAAACCTGTATGCAGGTCAGGAGGCAACAGTTAGAACTGGACATCGAACAACAGACTGGTTCCAAATAGGAAAAGGAGTACGTCTAGGTTGTATATTGTCACCCTGCTTATTTAACTTGTATGCAGAGTACACCATGAGGAACACTGGGCTGGAGGAAGCACAAGCTGGAATCAAGATTGCCGGGAGAAATATCAATAACCTCAGATATGCAGATGACACCACCCTTATGGCAGAAAGTGAAGAGGAACTCAAAAGCCTCTTGATGAAAGTGAAAGAGGGGAGTGAAAAGGTTGGCTTGAAGCTCAACATTCAGAAAAGAAAGATCATGGCATCTGGTCCCATCACTTCATGGGAAATAGAAGGGGAAACAGTGGAAACAGTGTCAGACTTTGTTTTGGGGGGCTCCAAAATCACTGCAGATGCTGATTGCAGCCATGAAATTAAAAGACGCTTACTCCTTGGAAGGAAAGTTATGACCAACCTAGATAGTATATTAAAAAGCACAGACATTACTTTGCCAACAAAGGTCCATCTAGTCAAGGCTATGGTTTTTCCAGTGGTCATGTATGGATGTGAGAGTTGGACTGTGAAGAAAGCTGATCGCCAAAGAATGGATGCTTTTGAACTGTGGTGTTGGAGAAGACTCTTGAGAGTCCCTTGTACCGCAAGGAGATCCAACCAGTCCATTCTAAAGGATATCAATCCTGGGTGTTCATTGGAAGGACTGATGCTAAAGCTGAAACTCCAATACTTTGGCCACCTCATGCGACGAGTTGACTCACTGGAAAAGACTCTGATGCTGGGAGGGATTGGGGGCGGGAGGAGAAGGGGACGACAGAGAATGAGCTGGCTGGATGGCATCACCGACTCGATGGACATGAGTTTGAGTGAACTCTGGGAGTTGGTGATGAACAGGGAGGCCTGGCGTGCTGTCATTCATGGGGTTGCAAAGAGTTGGACACGACTGAGCGAGTGAACTGAACTGAACTGATGGACCTTGAAGGAGCTTCATTGTGCTTGAACAGAAGTAAAGGACATTTGAGATTTTTCTCCATCATGTGGTTGATGTTTTCTCTGTCCCATAAATAAGTGGAAATTGGCTTGAGATCTCTGGAGTGGTCCATGGCCCTTATAAATTCCTAAGGGGAGAGAACCTTGGTTAAAAGAAGAAATGGAAAAATCTGTAACTCTGTTCAAAGTTTTAAGAGATTACTTAAGAATAGTTTCTTGTATATCTATGCCACCTTTATAGTTCTGGTTTCTCATTTCTTAATTAGTAAATTCAGCGTGCAGTTTCTATCCCAGGCTAATTTATATACTTCCGGAAGGAACGGCCTCTTAATATACAGAGTGTTGAGGTGGGGAACCCCCAACCACCAGATTTTACCATTTGTTATAAACTTGTATATATTATTTAACCAGAACCATAAGAAAATTAGTACTGTGTGAATTCTGAAGCGCTTTCAACATGTTGTAGGAATAATGTGGACTTTCTTGAGTTTTACACATTCATAAGTGAATGGTCTGTATCTCGTGCCTTTGTTGGTTTTCTGTGAGCTGTAGTTTCTGGGAAGTGAGCAGCTCTCATTCCTGTAACTCTTGTAATCCAGTCATTCGTGTGCCTCCTTCATGTGGATTCAGCACGGCTGTGGTGCTGTTATCCCTCTGATAGGAACTCTAACTCGGTGTAAAGCCCCAAAGGTCTGTTATTTATTTTTATTTTATATTGTACTATATTTTATTTACAGTGTTGTGTTTGTTTTAGGTGTATAGCAAAGTGATACAGTCATATATATATATATATATATGAATTAACAAAAGCAGTTTCCGTCTTTTGATGGGGTGCTCATGGTTTATAACAAATGGCATTATTTTGAGAGAGGGATAACTTACGTATGGTATTGGGTTTTTTTCTTTTTGCAGCTTGAGGCAGTTGTAAAATAACTTAATGTAGCTTTTTACAACTGTGTATTCTATAGTATTTTTTCATTTGGTGAAATTTTAACTATTAATGTTTTTGGCATTGTGCTAAAGAATTAAAAAAATTGAAAAAAAAAGAAGAAATGGAGAAAGATCAACTTCTAATTTTCTTTGCCTAAGGTCAGATTATTACTCTTCTCTGAATTGCTCCAACTTGCTGAACTGGAAACTTCCTTTAATTTGGAATAGATAAGAGTAATTTTGGGCAGATAAGAGCTCTGGGAAGCTGTCATTGCTCACTGGTTTGACAGAGATACTGTAACAAAACGATTATGCAAGATTTTTTTCTGTCTATTTTGAACTATTAAAAAAAATCTAGGTTATTGATTTCAAAACAATAGATCAAGATTTCCCTCTGGCACTGCTGGAACCCAGAGTGTACAAAGGGGGCCTCTGGTGTTCCAGACAGCCTAGCACTTAGTAGATATAATGACTCACCATCTCTTCGGATTCATCTGTCATTACTTGGTTACTTGATGGAAATATTAAAGAGAATGAAGTTGTGAACTAGGATGAAGACCTTGTAAAGGAGTCAAAGACCTACTGAACCCTCAATATCCTTCTGTAACATTTGAAGAGGACTGTGTGTTTCACAGCAGCACCTCATGTTCCTGAGACAGGCCTTATCGTTGCTCTGACCCTGGGGAGGCATCGTGGCATATCCGGTAGTTCCCACGAAAGGCCAAACACAACCTTTCATGGAGAGTCTATGCTGTGCTAGGGACTGTTGAGTTTTGGGATGCAGACGCATCAGAGGTTAGGACATAGGGTCACTTGGGAGCAAAACGAAGGCATAGGGAGATTCCTGCACTGTTTCCCTTCTGCTTCAGGGCACACTCCAGCCCCCAGAGTGTGCCATCACAGCCTGTCTCTTCACCCAGGGCAGGCTGGGCAGCCTCTACTGTCTGCCTGATTTCCTTCCTCACAGCAATCACTCTCCATTGCTCCCTCATCCCTCTCAACACATACAGCACTGTGCCCTGACTCCCTCCTTTATTTTGGAGGCGCTCATTTGGGGAATAAAAAGGAGAGGGAATGACTATGGATGAGACATGGGGTAGAAAGTCTCAACAAATGAAGATATCTCTGGGCTCAGAAAGGAGGTCTACTCCTCACAGGTGAGGACTCCCAGCTAGCTGATTGTCCAATGCCACAACCAGACAGGAGCAGGTACTGTGTTGCTTTCCGGCCACTGTGCATGGGTGAGTTAGAACAAGGTATAACAAGGTTTCACCAGGTCATGTTCAGTTGTTTAATGTTGGTATTTGAAAGGGTATCGTGTTTAGGAATAGGACTGCTTTATGCTCTGGTGGTGAGGGAGGCTGAACTGGGAATGAGATCCAGTGCAAAATCTTTGTGTGACCTTAGATGTGTTATTGAACTCAATCAAGTCTGTGTGCCCAACACCCAGCAAGACCAAATAATACCAAAATGTCAGAGTCTGGAGCAGAGAAAATTTTATTGCAGGGCCACGCAAGGCAATGGGTGGCTCATGCAGCAAAGCCCTTTTATAAGAAAGGCGAGGAAGAGATGTGATTAGTTGTTGCAGATTTCTTGGTGTCAGATCCTTTTTGAGGTCAGGTCATGATATTCCTGTAAACCTCACTGAAACACTTACCTCAGTTCTGGTAAGAAAGGACAAGTCCCAGGGCTTGACTTTCACCCTCTGAGGTCCAGGCCTTGCTGAGGGAGGGAGGTGCCCGTGCAGGACAGTTAGCCTGCCTGGGAGGATTGGTCCAGCACCTGGTCTGGGTCCTCCCACCAGCGCTAAGCCCAGCGAAGAGTCGGATCTTAGATGGGGGTGCCTGCAGGGCTAGATCCCGCAGACCCTACCCAGCCGTCATAACTGAGGGAGCCAGGCACCCAGGACCCAGCCGGCCCTTATGTTTTTCATTTCAACTGGAGAGAATCACTTGTATAGGACCAATAGAAGCACATGTTGTAGCAAATACCAATCAAGTGAATTCCTAGCTCACAACAATTGCCCTTTTTGGAGAATAGCCCCAAACACAGAGGGGGACCTGAAGTAATGAGATGCAGTGTCCTTGCAACTTAACTCTGACCTCTGGTCACCTCCTAGGGGTAGACCGCTGATCTAAGCTGGACCAATTTTTGAAACTTGAACAGAGAGTGACACTGCTTGAAGCTGTTATTTTAATGGCAGTGTCCATATAGTCCAGTTGCTGAGACCTTCATGGATTGCCACCCATGGAGACTGCCCCTGCCATTAGGTCACAGAAGTGGGGATGGTGGGAGGATGTTCACTGCTGCCTCAAGTCCTGGGCCTGGCCAGTGGGCAGCTGTAGCAAAGACACAGCCAGCTCTGTGTTCGGCTCTGAAGGACACAGCCCTCGGCCTGACCCAGGCCCCCAGGTCATCTGGCTGCCCCACGGCCCCAGGACCCTTCAAGTTGCAATCCACCTCTCACCACACTCTCTGCTGGGGGAACCACTGGGAGCCTGACTATTGGCAGAGTGGAACCTCTAGCTGCTAAGCTAAGTGTCTCGCGATAAGTGTCTGGCACTAAGGGTTGTTGCTAAGGGCTGCGCACCCACCCCACCCCTATCACATGCGGGTCACTTGCTAGCTGCCAGCTCTACCCCCTCAGATGGCAAACAGGGGACGCTGAGACATGGAACTGTGTCTGCCTCTGTTTCCAACAAACTCGTGATCTTTCGTCTCTCTCTCTCTGCCCTCCAAAGAAAAATAGAAAGTCCAGGTAAATTTTATTAATTCTTTTCTTAAAAAAGAGTCAATATAAACTTAAAGCAATAAAAGGAAACTGAATTTTGGTAACACAGTTGAAGTAATTGGTGGCACTCACAGCAAGGAGAGAAAGGATTTAGTTGATTTTCTGTGGCTATTGGTTGTTTGCTAGTCTTATGGTGATAGAAGTTGCACGTTTTTTTTTTAAAGGATCCAAGAAGAGCTGGACTTTTGGTACTCCCAGCAGCAACCTGTCACAAAGCAAGGATCTGATGAATCTTCAAATCACCCCATGATTCCAGTGGGATATATTTTTGAAAGGTCATGAGTGTGGCAAAAACTGAAACTTACATATTCAGTGAGAATAGCATGTTTGTCTCCAAGAGACAAAGATGTGTGGTACCACCTTCTGCTGAAAGCACTGGTTTCCCTGTCGAACCTTGCTCAGAATTATAGTAATTTTGACTCAGTTCAAATTTCTTTTATTCTCTGAAGAATTTAATGAAGCCATCTCATCAAGGGAACCCACACTGGAATTTACAGGAAGAAATAGTTTCTTAATGTAATTTTCCCAAATGCAGCAGCGTATTGTATGCTGCTGCTGCTAAGTCACTTCAGTCATGTCCGACTCTGTGTGACCCCATAGACGGAAGCCCACCAGGCTCCCCCGTCCCTGGGATTCTCCAGGCAAGAACACTGGAGTGGGTTGCCACTTCCTTCTCCAATGTGTGAAAGTGAAAAGTGAAAGTGAAGTTGCTCAGTCGTGTCTGACTCTTAGCGACCCCACGGACTGCAGCATACCAGGCTCCTCCATCCATGGGATTTTCTAGGCAAGAGTACTGGAGTGACTTGCCATTGCCTTCTCCAGTGTATTGTATAGGACGTATGAGTTCTGAGAGTTCATACTGGTATACTCTGGATTTCCCAGAGACTTGGGTAATCAGTCAGCTGGATCAAATCCAGGAAATACTGATGAGTGAGCTTGACCCAGAAGTTATGGACCAATTATACGCAAAAGATGGTGTTACTGCAAAGATATCATTCATGAAAGCAGAATTTGTGCTAGGTTCTGTCACTGATATCACACTGTTAAGTCCTTGTAGGGATTCAGTGAGTGGCATGAAATCATAGGGAACTTATCGGACTGTTCATGCCATTCCCATGACCAGAATTTTCTCATAGTAGCTTTGAAACAAACTTTAGCTAGAACTCTTATAATGACCTGTTCAGGAAAGTTGTGAGTTTTTAAGCCTGAAAAATTTTTGACCACCTTGTTTGTAAATCAGGGTTTTAAATGTCCCACACTGCTTTCCTTGCCCTAGAAGATTGAAGTTTTAAATGCCTTGATTGACAGAGGAGTTCTATATCTAGTGATTACAATTTTATTTTTACCAATTTGGCTAAGAAATGATAGTAACAGAAGAACTGATTTAGAAAAATGAAGAAAAATACAAAACACATATAGAAGGAAATGATGGCTTCTTTCTATATATTGATACTGAGGTCCATGCTTTCCATAACCACCACCTCAAGATGCAGAAAGCCCTAGATGTGATGACAGTCTAATCATTTTAGATTGTATGTATTATTACACTGAGGAGTTAGGTATCTAGCATGAATGCTCTCTTGTGTGTTTAGATATTCTATACCACTCTTGCTGTGAAACTGAAGTGCTTGTAGAAACAACACTATGAAACTTTATAACAGATATGAAAACAATTCAGTTTGGTTTATGCACAGTGTAGTATTTCTCCAGGAATCACCCAAAATTCCCCATAGACAAAGCTTTTGTCCTCATTAGGTATTGGCTTCAACCTAACCATCTGGGACTGGTCTATTAAATTACTGTCAGAATTTTACATTCTGCTTACTGCTACTTTCTAGAATATATATTTTTTCTTTTTTTTTTATTGGAGGCTAATTATTTTACAATATTATATTGGTTGGTTTTGCCATACATTGACATGAATCTGCCCTGGTGTATATGAGTTCCCCTTTCTGAATCCCCCTCCCACCTCCCTCCTCTCCTTATTCTCCCTCTGGGTCATCCCCACTACTAATATTATTGAAACCAATTTCTACTTCGTACAGTTTTTTTTTTTTTTGCTATAGCAATTAGCTTTCCTTGCACGAATGGAGTTCTCCTAAGAAAATGATTGTGGTTATTCATTTTTTGTATTACTACTTTAACATTATTGCTCCCTGCATTCCTAGTCCTTTAATTGATTTTTTTTCTTACCTGTGTGTCTCCCCTCTCCCGCCTCAAATAAATCAATACACTGTTACCCTGTGGGTTTATACTAATCTTATCCCCCATAGGAGAAGCTGGGGTAGATCTTGGACTTAATATTCATTTAAGGTTTAGAGAGTTTGGCTTCCTTTTAATTGGCATGGGCTCTTTTGAAAGATAGTGACAAAATAAACTTATTTTGTTGATTATCAAGGATGACCCATAGAGTATTATAGATTGAGATGTGGGTGAACGGACATGACTGTACAGAAATCATATGACATCTTGTGTTTCCAGTAAATGAGATTCAGTTCAGTTCAGTTCCTTTCCCTGGACTAGGCCTTTACTAATGTGTAAAATAGTGGTATGCAAGGATTTATTATCACTGAGTTTATTATCAGAGAGATCGAGTGTAAAGGTTGTACTGGATTCAGTACATCAAGCTGGCTTGGGTCATTCACTGACTTTTACATTAGTAGCCATTTCTATGAAATTCCAGTGATAATTTTCTGTAAACCTTGTTTTAAAGCAGAATCAGTCTTTTTTATCTTGTGACTTAAAATCCTATGATTTTGTGATATATGTGATAGTGTCTAAATTCATCTGTTCCCCTCATTTTGTGTTCCCTTCACTGTTGCTTCACAGGATCGAGTGAATGACTGCACAGGAAGGCAGAACACTATTCATAAAACATAATGTACAGTGTTCCAGTATAGTTGATGGGAAATGCCTGAAAACATAGGCTTTCAAGAATTAGCATCTTTTAGCTATATTTGCAAATACTGTGGGGTTTAAGCAGCCAAGAGAACAGCAAAGTAGACTAAATTTTGTATTTCTTCTTGTCCTCAAAATGTTTTATTTTTATTTTTGTGTTGACTCAGTGATGTTTGGTTTCTTCTGTATTTATAAATGAACCACATTTCACTGGTGTCTCTAAACATAAAATCTACTTTGCTTGAAATCAAGTGGTTGGAATACTGTTTTGACTTAAAGCATATTGTTGATTGAAAACTTCATTTCAGAAGCTTTCAATCAGGAGGGAACAAGGTGGTGGAGAAATAGGACAGAGAGACCACTTTCTCCCCGACAAATTCATCAAAAGAACATTTGAACGCGGAGTAAATGGCATAAAGACAGAAATATAGATCAATGGAACAAAATAGAAAGCCCAGAGATAAATCCATGCACCTATGGACACCTTATCTTTGACAAAGGAGGAAAAAATATTCAATGGAGAAAAGACAATCTCTTTAACAAGTGGTGCTGGGAAGACTGGTCAGCCACTTGTAACAGAATGAAACTAGAACACCTCCTAACACCATACACAAAAATAAACTCAAAATGGATTAAAGATCTAAATGTAAGACCAGAAACTATAAAACTCCTAGAGGAGAACATAGGCAAAACACTCTCCGACATAAATCACAGCAGGATCCTTCATGACCCACGTCCCAGAATATTGGAAATAAAAGCAAAAGTAAACAAATGGGACCTAATTAAAATTAAAAACTTCTGCACAGCAAAGGAAACTATAAGCAAGGTGAAAAGACAGCCTTCAGAATGGGAGAAAATAATAGCAAATGAAGCAACTGATAAAGGATTAATCTCAAAAATATACAAACAACTCCTGCAGCTCAACTCCAGAAAAATAAACGACCCAATCAAAAAATGGGCCAAAGAACTAAACAGACATTTCTCCAAAGAAGACATACAGATGGCTAACAAACACATGAAAATATGCTCAATATCCCTCATAATCAGAGAAATGCAAATCAAAACCACAATGAGATACCATTTCACACCAGTCAGAATGGCTGCTATCCAAAAGTCTACAAGCAATAAATGCTGGAGAGGGTGTGGAGAAAGGGGAACCCTCTTACACTGTTGGTGGGAATGCAAACTAGTACAGCCACTATGGAGAACAGTGTGGCGATTCCTTAAAAACTGGAAATAGAACTGCCATACGACCTAGCAATCGCCCTCCTGGGCATACACACCGAGGAAGCCAGAATTGAAAGAGACACATGTACTCCAATGTTCATTGCAGCACTGTTTATAATAGCCAGGACGTGGAAGCAACCTAAATGTCCATCTGCAGATGGATGGATAAGAAAGCTTTGGTACATATACACAATGGAGTATTACTCAGCAATTAAAAAGAATACATTTGAATCAGTTCTAATGAGGTGGATGAAACTGGAGCCTATTATACAGAGTGAAGTAAGCCAGAAAGAAAAACACCAATATAGTATACTAACGCATATTCCATATATATGGAATTTAGAAAGATGCAAATGATAACCCTGTATACGAGACAGCAAAAGAGACACAGATGTATAGAACAGTCTTTTGGACTCTGTGGGAGAGGGAGAGGGTGGGATGAATTGGGAGAATGGCACTGAAACATGTATATTATCATACGTGAAACGAATCGCCAGTCCAGGTTCAATGCATGATACAGGATGCTCGGGGCTGGTGTATTGGGATGAACCAGAGGGATGGGATGGAAAGGGAGGTGGGAGGGGGGTTCAAGATGGGGAACACATGTACACCCGGGGCGGATCCATGTCAATGTATGGCAAAACCAATACAATAATGTAAAGTAATTAGCCTCCAATTAAAATAAATTAAAAAAAAAGAAACTTTCAATCAATGTGATCAGCTTGATTCTGTAATTAGCACAACACCTAATGTTTTGGTGTCCTGGTTTTGAGGATCAGTGTTCAGAGTAGATTTTGTTCTTATACAGTATCTAGTGGATTTGATAACATTTGTTGGCTCAAAGTGTGTTTTTTTCTTCTCATAGATTTAAGAATTGTATCTAATGTTGAAAAACTGTACACACTGATACACACTGCAGCAAAGCCTGGAAAAGTGATAACTGTAGATTACATAGGGATATAAATTAGTCTTAGTATAACTGAAGAGAGAACATTTGGTGCCATAATTTCTCCCTTCACGGTGTTGGATTTAAACCAGTTGAAATGCATTTCTGTACAACAATGTAAGTATCAATGAAAGCTTGCTCAATTAAAATGTGCCTATAAGTTTGTTTTCTTTACAGTGGATGCCCAGTCCTGTGTGTCCTTTGCCACCAGTTACTTATTAGCTATGAACACTTTCCCACCCGACTCCTGAGATAGTGCTTATTCTATTAGAGGAAGAAATGATCTGATGTGAGAGACATTGGTGTTAGAGGACAGGGAAGGGTGTGGTAGAAATCCAGAAGGTGGGCATGGTCTATAGGACCCAGACCTTGGAGAGTGGGCCCTGGAATCCTCAAGACAGAAGATGCAGAGGTGGTTAAGGTAAACCTCACTTCCTTGATGTTATCTTTGTACCTGTCCTGTGAGCACTGTTCCAGGCTGGGCACTGTGAGCAGTGCCTGTCTTCAAGGACTTACCTTTCCTGCAGGGCCACTGGAGTGGGACTTATGCCACATTTGTATTTGCAGAAGAGAAGTATTCCCTGTGCCTGTGAATAGTATTGGCTGTTATTTACCTTTGGAAAGGGAATATCCTGAGGGGGCTTACCTTTCCTTTGTGAAAGGAGTTCAGAAGCAGAAGGAATAAGACTCCTCCTCACCAGAGTGTTCTCCTCAAGTCCCGTGGCTGTTGACACCTGGGTGACAAAGGTGGATTTCCTCTGGAGCTTACAGGTGGGCAGGCAGCGGCACTGACAGGGCTGGTGGCAGTCAGGCCCTGAATTACAGGAAGGACCGAAAAGTGCAGCCCTAGCAATGGGGTTGGGATTCTGGTCTTCTGAGCATCCTCTCGCTGGACTAGAGAAGATCCTTGTAAAACAGACCATAGGCAGATGATTCTAATAAAGTCTCTAAAATGATAAGTCATTTCTATATGCCTTATCCTGGCCTCCTTATCATTTTGTATCATGCAAACAAGAATTTTAGACAGGCATCCCTCTTTTATTACACTTCATTTTATTCGGCTTTGTAGATTTTTTTTTTTAAAAACAAATTGAAATTTTGTGGCAACCCTGTGTTGAGCAGGTTTGAACAGCATTTTCTCACTTTCTGTGTCACATTTTGGTAATTATTGCAATATTTCAAATGTTTTCATTATTATTATATTTGTTTTGGTGATCAGTGATCTTTGATATTACCGTTGCAATTGTTTTGGAACTCCACGGACCACGCCCATGTAAGACAGTAAACTTAACTGATAAATGTGTGTGTTCTGACTACTCTGCTTACTGATGTTTCCCTGTCTCTCTTCCTTGCTTCTGGCCTTCTTACTCCCCAAGACACATGAACCTTGAATTTAGGCCAGTTAACAACACTACAATAGCCTCTATGTGTCTGAGTGAAAGGAAGAGTCGCATGTCTCTCATTTTAAATCAAAAGCTAGAAATGATTAAGCTTAGTGAGGAAAGAATGTCCAAAGCCAAGAGAGACCCAAAACTAGGCCTCCTGTGACAGTCAGCCAAGTCGTAAATGCAAAGGAAAAGTTCTTGAAGGAAATGAACTCCAGTGAACACGTGAATGATAAGAAAGTGAAACAGCCTTATTACTGATCTGGAGAAAGTTTTAGTGTTCTGGATAGAAGATCAAACCAGCCACAACATTGCCTTAAGTGAAAGCTTAATTCAGAGCAAGGACCCCTCTCTCTCTTTTCTACACATGTGTGCTTTCTTGAGGAATCAGTGGGAGGGAGGGAGTATGTACAGAGCCTGCTCAGTCCCCTGCTGGCCTTGTGCTCCTACAGCACCACCCTTGCTGACCACACCCTGGCTTACCCCTCAGGCAACTTGGGGAGGCCACCACACCAAGGCGCAGAAGGGGAGCATGGTTCCAGCCTACCTTTCCTACATAACCCACTTGCCTACTATCCTGCACGCTCACAAAGGGGCTTCATTGTAATTGATGGATGCTTTGGTTTTCGTAGTCACTTTCTTTTTCATCTCCATGAGTCATAATTCTCTTTAATTCTGTGAAGGCTGAGAGAGGTGAATAAGGTGAAGAAGAGAAGTTTGAAGCTAGCAGAGACTGGTTCATGAGGTTTAAAGGAAGTCACATCAAAGTGCATGTCTGTAAGAACATTCATGGACGTCGCTGGTGTTACAGTGGTTATGACTCTGTGCTTCCAAAGGAGGGGTTCCCGAGTTCTATCCCCAGTCAGGGAACTAAGATTCCCCATGCCACAGTGCAGAAAAAAATTTGTGATTTATGGGAAGAGGTCAAAAATGTCAACATGAACAAGAGTTTGAAAGAAGTTGATTCCAACCTTCATGAATGACTATGAGGGATTCAAGACTTTAGGGGAGGAAGTAGCTGCAGATGTGGTGGAAACAGCAAGAGAACGAGAATTAATAGTGGAACCTGAAGATGTGATTGAAATAGTGCAATCTCATGATACATCTATAACAAATGAGGAGTTGCTTCTTATGGATGAGTAAACAAAGTGGCTTCCTGAGATGGAATGTACTGCTGGTGAAGAAGCTGTGAAGATTGTTGAAATGATAACAAAAGATTTAGAATATTATATAAACTTGGTAAAATAATAGCAGAGTTTGAGAGAACTGACTCCAACTTGGAAAGAATTTCTTCTGTGGGTAAATGCTGCCAAACCATTGCATGCCACAGTGAAATTGTTCATGAAAGGAAGAGTCAATTAATGTGGAAATTTAATTTTTGTCTTATTCTAATAAATTTTGAAAGTCACTCTAATATTCAGCAACTACCACCCTGATGAGTCAGGATCTGTCAACATCTGGTCAAGACCCTCCACCAGCAAAAAGATTACAACTTGCTGAAGGTTCAGATGGTTAGCATTTTTTAGCAATAAACTATCTTAAATTAAGGTATGTATAGTTTTAAGCATGTTATTGTATATTTAATAGACGATAGAGTAAATGTAACTTTTATATGCACTGAGAAACCAAAAAGTTTGTGTGACTTTATTGTGATATTTGCTTTGTGGTCTGGAAAGGAACCCACAAAATCTCTGATGTATGCCTGTATTGATTGTTATTTCTAATCTCTGATAGAACTTAGTATAATATTCTGTGCATTAATTCTTACTAATGGATTTATTTTTACCTTATTTTTGATGAAAACTGTTGCCCATGAGAGTATCTACTTAGGTTTTGAAAAATACAGTAGACTTTTTTCTTCTATATATTATTTGATATATATTTTATATAACATATGTCAATAAAGAAGCCCAATATAAAAATGAACACCTATGAACTTACCACATAACTTGAAAGGCTGTCTTTGTGTTCTTCCCAGCTCTTATCCCTCCTTTCTTTGAAATACTGAATTTTATTCTTAGTATATACCCATAAAGACTTCCCTGGTGGCTCAGTGGTAAAGAATCTGCCTGCATTGTATGGATTGCAGGAGACTTAGGTTTGATCCCTGGGTTGGGAAGATCCTCTGGCAGAGGGAATGGCAACCCACTCCAATCTTCTTGCCTGGAGAATTCCATGGATAGAGGAGTCTGGTGGGCTACAGTCCATGGGGTTACAGAGTCAGACATGACTGAGCACGCGTGCATATATCCCTAATTGTCTCATATATGTCTGAATCTCTGAACAATATAATGTTTGGATTCAGAAGATACTGGCTTTGTTTGGGAGAATGTGGTACAGTGATTAGAAATAATGGTTTAAAACTCAAACTGATTGGGTTGAGATCTCATACGAACCATTTCCTAGCTATGTGGTCTTGAATGCATTATTTGTAGATCCTCTCTGAGCATCTACAAATGGGAGTAATTCTTCCCACCTCATCTCCCTCCTGAGGATTTAATGGAATAAGGAATGTTAAGGACCCTGTGCTTTCCTTGTCCACCTCCTTCCTCCTTCTGCCTCAGACTCCCTGGGAACTCCTGTGAAACACACTCAGCCCTTCACCACTGGCACCTACTCCAATGTACCAGCCTTAAAACAACAGAGAATGAGAAGCCCGCAATGAACAAGAGTACCAGACTGTATTTACAGTCCTTAATCTGTCCACACAGGGAAGACAAATGAGGCAGACAGCAGATAGTGGGTGCCATTACTGGATCATTAATTAGCAACTTGTTGGCCTTGGCAGGAAGTCATTCATCATTTTCAGATGAGTGGAGAACTGCAGAACCTTCTATCTGTCCTCCCTCATTCTGAACCAGTGTGACAGATGCGATCGTCCTCGCCAGAGTTTTCCCTCCCGTGGTGCCTTATCCAGATAAGTGACGGGGACGCTGCTGCCCTGTGATCTGCTGGATGCAAGAGCCTGAACTCGGAAGGGATCCGGGGCCAAAGACTTCCAGGGCTGGAGAACTATGCCAGAAACCCCAAAAGATAAATGAAGGCTTCTGGAACAAGATGAGACGATGAATAAACTATTTACTTTGAGAGTGGACATGATGTTCCAGAAAAATCAACTTTAGCTGCCAAAGTAACCCTTTTAGAGTTCACAAAGAACCGCATCAGGGCTCCCACGTGTGAGCTTGTGCTCAGGGATGGCGTATGTGGCTTCACAGTAATCAAATGGTGCAGGGTTAGTGAACTCCTAGAGCAAAGGAGGAGCCAGAGGCCCAGAAGGCAATAGTTAGTGTCCAGATGAAAATATTTAGGAAGAGGCTGATTTACATTTCAAACCAACATCTGTCTGATTCCAAAACTCAGGCTGCTCTGTGACACCATCTTGTGTTCCTCAGCAGGCTGACAGGTCACCACGAACAAGACAGATGCTAGCCAGTAGTGTCTTAACCACTGATTGCCCACTGCCTTTAAACACCCACAGGTTCTTTGGGCTGAATAGATGATGCATGATGCATCTGTGGGTTTGTTACGTATATCTAATCTTAGAGGCCCATTGTCTCTTCTTGAAATGATTTCAGATTGGCTAAGGTTTAAAGGCAATGACACATTCATTGTTGGAAGTGAGAGGGATGTCCACATTTCCCCCTGTACTGATGAGACAGGGAGACTATCTCAACCATTTCATCACAACAGGAGACTTTCAGGAGAAGCACATGGCTGAAAGTTCCAAAAGCAAATGGAAGGGGGTTTAGCAGAAAGAAGCAGGTGAAGGTGTCAATGTGGAATCTCCAATATAAGTTGATAGGTAAAGACCATGAGATACTAAGGAAATGAACAGGAAACATTGTTTTAAGTCCTTAGGTCTTGGCAGAAGAAGAGAAGGCTCTGCAGCCTGGAGCTGGGTGGTCAGGTGATTGGGCTTCTGTACTACCAAGCCTGTGCAAACTGAAGCACCTGGTCCAGGATGGGGGGGAGGGGCAACATAGTGATTGAAGCTACAGTTGAGTTTTTTCCCCAACAAGAGACTTAGGGTTGGAAGTGGCTGTTATTTTTGCCAATCCATTGTGCTTAGGGTGAGGGTCTCATGAACAATATTTAGGAAATATCTTAAATAGTCTCAGATTTATAAGTAAAATTATTGTCACAAAATCATTTGTAAGTCATATTCTCTGATAGAATAGAGAACAAATTTATTGGTATCTGTAGAGAGTAGCTATTCAGAGTAGAGAAACTAAGGTTAAGCACTAAACTGCCAAATCCATTAGATCTAGAGGCTTATCAGATTTGGATTTTTTCTAAAACTATTTTCCAGTTTGTGTCTTTCCTATTGCACTTCATCAGGAGCACTGGAAAGCTGTCACCTTTTTTTCCCTTTCAGGATGTGAAGATTCATCAGTGAATTCAGGCGATATCAGCCTGATCAATCCAGTAAGAAGTTTCTCATCAACCTTCCACCCAATGGATTTGGCAGCCATTGATGACTTTCCAGGCTCATTATTTTATTAGGGTTGCAAAGTGGGGATTCTCTGTAACAGTAATTCTGCATTTATCAGCTGTAATTATTTTATAAATAAGAATCAGTTGGATTTCCTAAAAGAGTTTATCCAGGAATGTCCAAATAAATGCTTGGTTCCTTCCAATTATTTACTAGTTTTTCAGAAAATTCTTTGGTTTTCTAGCAATCTCCAATGTGAACATTGTGGCCTTTTTTTTTTTTAATCATTATTGACTCACAGATTTTAAATTCTTTGATATAGTTCAATTCACTGCAGGCATTGTACTTTTCGATGCTTAAATTGCCCCATCCTTGGGAATTCTTTCAAATTGGCTGCTGGGTCCTTTGACTATTTTTTTTTTTTTTTTTGTAGTCTTGGTTAACTTCTTTACTTTCTGATATGACAGTCTAGAATCGTCTCAAACATTCCTGCATGCTAAGGTCTGCATGCTTGGGGTGATTATTACTACTACTGCTTTAGGTATTTTCAGCGGAAATATATATATTTTTTGCTGAGCTAAAAAGTACATATTTCTTTTTATTTGAATGAGAAAAATATGTTATGACCATAATGTGCATAGGTTTGTTTCCTGGTTTTGTATTCTGTTCCATTGAGCTATGTGTTTGTTTTTGTGTTAATACCGTATTGTTTTGGTTACTATAGCTATACAGTATAGTCTGAAGTCAGGGAGTCTGGTACCTACAGCTTTGTTCATTTTTCTCAAGATTACTTTGATTATTCAAGGTCTTTTGTGGTTCCATATAAATTTTAGGATTATTTGTTCTAGTTCTATGAAAAATGTCATGGGTATTTTGATAAGGATTGAATTAAATCTGTAGATTGCTTTGGGTAGTATGGGCATTTTAATAATATTTATTCTTCCAATCAATGAAGTTGAGATATTTTCCCATTTCTTTGTATCACCTTCAGTTTCCTTCATTAGTGTCTTACAGTTTTCAGGGTATAGGTCTTTCACCTTCTTGGCTAGTTTATTTTTAGATATTTTATTCTTTTTGATGCAATTTTATTTATTATTTTTAAAATTTTGTTTACTTTTTATTTAAATGTTTAAATTTTTTAAAATTTACTTATGTTTAGTTGAAGGATAATTGCTTTACAGTGTTGTGTTGGTTTCTACCAAACTACAGTTTGAATCAACCATAGATTTATCCATGTTCCCTCACACTTGAACAATTGTTTTCTTGCTTTTTCCCCAATATTTCATTATTAATGTATAGAAAAGCAAGAGATTCCTGCATATTAATTTTGTAAACTGCAATTCTATGAATTAATTAATTATTTCTAATAGTTTTTTTCTGAAGATTTTAGAGTTTTTTAAATGTACTATCATCTGTGAATAATGACCATTTACCTTTTCCCTTCCAATGTGGATGCTTTTTATTTCTTTTTCTTGTCTGTTGAGACTAGGACTTCTAATACTATGTTAAATAGAAGTAGAGTGAACATACTTGTCTTGTTCTTGATTTTAGAGGAAATGCTTTCAGCTTTTCATCATTGAATATGATGCTAGATGTGGGTTTGTTATAAAGCAAATGACTAATAATGGAAATAAACATAATTAAAATGAGTGATAAATAGTGTAAGGAAAGGAAGGAGCAGCCCGAAAGGGATTTTTAATAGATTAGAATGAGCGGCAGAGAAAGCCTTTCTGAGGAAATGATCATTAAGCTGGTGACTGAAGGAGGAGTTGGGGATGGGCCAGGGAAAGATGTGAAGGAAAAACATGGCAGGCAGGGTGAAAATGATGGGAAAAGTGATGAGGCAGAAGAAGGGATAACTTTTCAAGCTGTGAAAGGATTGTGAGGCTAGATCTTCTGAGCAAAATGGAGGGTGACGAGATGTAATGGGAGGTGTGTGTAAAGGGCAGTTGGCAGCTATCTGGTGGGACTGGGGACTCCGTACTAAGTTAAAGAGGATGCCACTAAAGAGTTTAAGCAAGTGGTGTGATCCTATTTATTCTTTAATATATCATTCCAACTTCTGTGTCCAGTATGAATTGGGAAGTATAAGAGCAGAAGTACTAAGAATAGCAGTAGAGATGACTGATTGCTTATTTTCAAGAAATTCATGACAGTGGCTCAACCTGAGGTGGTGGGGTGGAGGTGGAGGAGAATAAGGTTGAGTCCGTTGAGAGGTAGAATGGATCAGAATTATTGAATGGAAGGATTAGACCAGATGAGAAAGAAGAGGGAGGTTTCCAGGATAACTCCTAGGTCTTAAGTATAAGCAAATAGCTTACTAATGGTGACACTGAAGAGCATCAGATTGAAGGTGGGGGAGACCATCACTTGGGACATTTTGATATGACTCTGAGAGATGGAATGCATGCATGCTCATGCTCAGTCATGCCTGACTCTTTATGACCCCATGGTTTGTAGCCTGCCAGTCTCCTCCATCCATGCAATTCTCTAGGCAAGAATACTGGAGTGGGTTGCCATTTCTTCCTCCAGGGGATCTTCCTGACTCAGGGATCAAACCTGTGTGTCCTGCATCTCCTGTTTTGGCAGATGGATTCTTTACCACTGAGCCACCTGGGAAGCCAAAGATGGAGATATTGGGAAATTTATTTGAGTGCATGTCCTTGAACCTCTGGAGGTACCAATATAGAGGTTGTGACACAAACAGGACAGGAGAAGCTTACCCAGAGGAAGGGAACCAAGTGAGTAAAGAGGTTCTAGGACTTAATTTGAGGGACTCCAGCATCATTGGCTCAGGAGGAATAAAGTGCTGGCCAAGAAGATGGGATTCTTTTTTAGCAATAGCAAGAGTGAAAATTAATTTTCTTTGATTTATATCCATAACATTCCAGAACAAAAGAGATCCTAGAGATATGTAGTCTGCCTCCTGCATTTAATAGGAAAGAAATGAAGTTGTAGAATTCAGAAATGATAATCTACTGCCTTCCATTCCTGTAAAAATAGTGACTCCTGGAGTAACATTGATCACACCAAAGGAGAAAGTGATCAGTTTAGTTCTGCCCATAATTTGTAACCGATTTTATCAAGATATAATTCACACTTAATTTTTTTCCACCTCCAAAATTAGTGCTTGTCCTTAGGTATAAAAATTAGCTTGCAGATGCAGAAAAAAATGCAGAGTTAGAACTATACAGTTGCTCTTAGAAGTCATTCTCTGAGGTGCAAGATGATTATCTCTTCCTTGTTCTGGTGGAAGCACTATGGCTCCCTTTGAACATCACCACAGTCTTCTTTGGAGCTACTTGCAGGTCTTATGGGTCTAAGAATTGATTCCAGTGATTATAGGAGGCAGATGCAGCTGGACATGTCTATCATTAATGCTGTTTGCCTCATTTTCTTCTTCTCCCTCCCCCTAGGCTTATGGTGGACTTCCTTGGTGGCTCAGTGATAAAGAATCTGCCTGCCAATGCATGAGACTTGGGTTCAATCCCTGGGTTGGGAAGATTCCCTAGAGAAGGAAATGGCAACCCACTCCAGTATTCTTGCCTGGAAAATTCCATGGACAGAGGAGTAGGCTACAGTCTATTGGGTCACAAAGAGGTGGACATGACTTAGCAACTAAACAACAAGGTATATGGTAGGATTATACTTCTTGGTTCCCTTGTGCTTAGGTGAGGCCATATGATTCCTTCTGGGGAATGAGTTATGAGTGGAAATAATGCATCATCTCCAGACCAGAGCTTTTAATTGCTGATGTGAGGTCTCCGTAGTAATCTTGCCCTCTGCTACAATGACTGGAATTCTGGAATTCTAGTGGCTGCTTCATCACGCTGAATTGCTGAGTGACTCTGAAGATCAGAGCCCCCTTGCTAATCTAAAATGGACATGTGGCATGAGAAGACATAGATCTTTGTTATTTTAATCCACTGAGGTTTGGAGGTTGTGTGCTGTTGTAGCATGACTTTGTCTTATGCTGACTGATACCTGGCTGTTCTCTTGTCTATTTTCAGGGGCTTAATGGGCAACTTGTATATTTAGTTCTTCAAGGAAATACAGACAGCATTCTCCAGATGAATTTGCTGCTCTGCTAGAGGCATCGCAGCAGATGAATAGAATTGTACTGTCATTGCTCTATCTCCTCTTATGGTTTGTCCAGGGCATACTTGCTGCCTTGTTCCCATTAGGTACCAGTGGGGTTCCCTTATAAGTGGCCAGTAACAGACAATTAGTACAACATTTTGGGTCAGATAGGAATGGGTTTCAGTTCTTGGCTCTAGGTCTCTGAGATTCTGTTTTCCTTTTCTACATATGCCACTGGGTTGTGGTGAGATGGAGAGAAACACTGGATGTGAGGAAATTATATTCCTGATTCATCTGTGTCCCATGTTAGTTATCACTGTGGCTACTGCTGGTTGTGGTGTAGACAGGAGAAAGGTAGAGAATAGCTAAGTAGGTGGAAAGGTGGCAGACTACACCCTGCTGATCCTTTATGGGCTTCCCCTCTTACCTTTTCCCACAGAGAATCATGTCTTTCTATTGCAAATTTTCTTTGTTCTGTCCTCTGTCTTTACTCTGGAGCACTCAGCTCTGGAGATAACCCAACCCCTTCCAGAGTAACATTTCTCATGATTATAGTTATTAATAATCATAAGTCAATTTTTCCCGTTATAAATAATTACCATTATTGTTACTGGTTGTTATGTATGATTACTATTTATATAATTATGTCCTTATGCTGTGCAGGATTTGAGGTTCTTCTCATGGCCAGTCAGTTTTTTTTTTTTTTTTGGATCTTTATTTATTTTTTTTATTTTACAATATTATATTGGTTGGTTTTGCCATACATTGACATGAATTCGCCCCAGGTGTACATGAGTTCCCCCTCCTGAACCCCTCTCTCACCTCCCTCCTCCCTTTATCCTCCCTCTGGGTCATCCCCGCACACCAGCCCCGAGTATCCTGTAACATGCATTGACCCTGAACTGCTGATTCGTTTCACATATGACAACATACATGTTTCAATGTCATTCTCTCAAATCATCCCACTCTCACCCTCTCCCACAAAGTCCCAAAGACTGTTCGATACAACTGTGTCTCTTTTGCTGTCTCGTATACAGGGTTATATTTCCATCTTTCTAAATTCCATATATATGTGTTAGTATACTGTATTGGTGCGTTTCTTTCTGTCTTACTTCACTCTGTATAATAGGCTCCAGTTTCATCCACCTCATTAGAACTGATTCAAATGTATTCTTTTTAATTGCTGAGTAATACTCCATTGTGTATATGTACCAAAGCTTTCTTATCCATTCGTCTGCAGATGGACATCTAGGTTGCTTCCATGTCCTGGCTATTATAAACAGTGCTGCAATGAACATTGGAGTACATGTGTCTCTTTCAATTCTGGTTTCCTCGGTGTGTATGCCCAGAAGTGCGATTGCTGGATCATATGGCAGTTCTATTTCCAGTTTTTTGAGGAATCTCCACACTGTTCTCCGTAGTGGCTGTACTAGTTTGCATTCCCACCAACAGTGTAAGAGGGTTCCCTTCTCTTCACACCCTCTCCAGCATTTATTGCATGTAGACTTTTGGATAGCAGCCATTCTGACTGGTGTGAAATGATATCTCATTGTGGTTTTGATTTGCATTTCTCTGATTATGAGGGATGTTGAGCATTTTTTCATGTGTTTGTTAGCCATCTTTATGTCTTCTTTGGAGAAATGTCTGTTTAGTTCTTTGGCCCATTTTTTGATTGGGTCATTTATTTTTCTGGAATTGAGCTGCAGGAGCTGCTTATATATTTTGGAGATTAATCCTTTATCAGTTGCTTCATTTGCTATTATTTTCTCCCATTCTGAAGGCTGTCTTTTCACCTTACTTATAGTTTCCTTTGCTGTGCAGAAGCTTTTGATTTTAATTAGGTCCCATTCGTTTATTTTTGCTTTTATTTCCAATATTCTGGGAGGTGAGTCTTGGAGGATCTTGCTGTGATTTATGTCGGAGAGTGTTTTGCCTACGTTCTCCTCTAGGAGTTTTATAGTTTCTGGTCTTACATTTAGCTCTCTAATCCATTTTGAGTTTATTTTGGTGTATGTGTTAGGAAGTGTTCTAGTTTCATTCTTTTACAAGTGGCTGACCAGTTTTCCCAGCACCACTTGTTAAAGAGACTGTCTTTTCTCCATTGTACATTCTTGCCTCCTTTGTCAAAGATAAGGTGTCCATAGGTGCGCGGATTTATCTCTGGGCTTTCTATTTTGTTCCATTGATCTATTTTTCTGTCTTTATGCCAGTACCATACTGTCTTGATGACTGTGGCTTTGTAGTAGAGCCTGAAGTCTGGCAGGTTAATTCCCCCAGTTCCATTTTTCTTCCTCAAGATTGCTTTGGCTATTCGAGGTTTTTTGTATTTCCATACAAATTGTGAGATTATTTGTTCTAGTTCTGTGAAAAATATCGTTGGTAGCTTGATAGGGATTGCATTGAATGTATAAATTACTTTGGGTAGTATACTCATTTTTACAATATTTATTCTTCCAATCCACGAACACTGTATAATTCTCCATCTATTAGTGTCCTCTTTGATTACTTTCACTAGTGTTTTATAGTTTTCTATGTACAAGTCTTTTGTTTCCTTAGGTAGATATATTCCTAAGTATTTAATTCTTTTCATTGCAACAGTGAATGGAATAGTTTCCTTAATTTCTCTTTCTATTTTCTCATTATTAGTGTATAGGAATGCAAGGGATTTCTGTGTGTTGATTTTATATCCTGCAACTTTACTATATTCATGGATTAGCTCTAGTAGTTTTCTGGTAGAGTCTCTAGGGTTTTCTGTGTAGAGGATCATGTCATCAGCGAACAGTGAAAGCTTTACTTCTTCTTTTCCCATTTGTATTCCTTTTATGTCTTTTTCTGCTCTGATTGCTGTAGCCAAAACTTCCAGAACTATGTTGAAGAGTAGTGGTGAGAGTGGGCACCCTTGTCTTGTTCCTGACTTTAGGGGAAATGCTTTCAGTTTTTCACCATTGAGGATAATGTTTGCTGTGGGTTTGTCATATATAGCTTTTATTATGTTGAGGTATGTCCCTTCTATTCCCACTTTCTGGAGGGTTTTTATCATAAATGGATGTTGAATTTTGTCGGAGGCTTTCTCTGCATCTATTGAGATAATCATATGATTTTTATTTTTCAGTTTGTTAATGTGGTGTATTACGTTGACTGATTTGCGGATATTGAAGAATCCTTGCATTCCTGGGATAAAGCCCACTTGGTCATGATGTATGATCTTCTTAATGTGTTGTTGGATTCTGATTGCTAGAATTTTGTTAAGGATTTTTGCATCTATGTTCATCAGTGATATTGGCCTGTAGTTTTCTTTTTTTGTGGGGTCTTTACCAGGTTTTGGGATTAGGGTGATGGTGGCCTCATAGAATGAGTTTGGAAGTTTCCCTTCCTCAGCAATTTTCTGGAAGAGTTTGAGTAGAATAGGTGTTAGCTCTTCTCTAAATTTTTGGTAGAATTCAGCTGTGAAGCCGTCTGGACCTGGGCTTTTGTTTGCTGGGAGATTTTTGATTACAGTTTCAATTTCCGTGCTTGTGATGGGTCTGTTCAGATTTTCTATTTCTTCCTGGTTCAGTTTTGGAAAGTTGTATTTTTCTAGGAATTTGTCCATTTCTTCCAGGTTATTCATTTTATTGCCATAAAATTGCTGATAGTATTCTCTAATAATCCTTTGTATTTCTGTGTTGTCAGTTGTGATCTCTCCATTTTCATTTCTAATTTTATTGATTTGGTTCTTCTCCCTTTGTTTCTTGATGAGTCTGGCTAGTGGTTTGTCAATTTTATTTACCTTCTCAAAGAACCAGCTTTTGGCTTTGTTGATTTTTGCTATGGTCTCTTTTGTTTCTTTTGCATTTATCTCTGCCCTAATTTTTATGATTTCTTTCCTTCTACTGACCCTGGGGTTCTTCATTTCTTCCTTTTCTAGTTGCTTTAGATGTAGAGTTAGGTTATTTAGTTGACTTTTTTCTTGTTTCTTTAGGTGTGCCTGTATTGCTATGAACTTCCCCCTTAGCACTGCTTTTACAGTGTCCCAGAGGTTTTGGGTTGTTGTGTTTTCATTTATTTCTATGCATATTTTGATGTCTCTTTTGATTTCTTCTATAATTTGTTCATTATTCAGCAGCGTGTTGTTCAGTCTCCATATGTTGGCATTTTTAATAGTTATTCTCCTGTAACTGAGATCTAATTTTACTGCATTGTGGTCAGAAAAGATGCTTGGAATGATTTCAATTTTTTTGAATTTACCTAGGCTAGATTTATGACCCAGGATGTGATCTATCCTGGAAAAGGTTCCGTGTGCACTTGAGAAAAAGGTGAAATTCATTGTTTTGGGGTGAAATGTCCTATAGATATCTATTAGGTCTAACTGGTCTATTGTATCATTTAAAGATTGTGTTTCCTTGTTAATTTTCTGTTTAGTTGATCTATCCATAGATGTAAGTGGGGTGTTAAAATCTCCCACTATTATGGTGTTATTGTTAATTTCCCCTTTCATACTTGTTAGTAATTGTCTTACATATTGCGGTGCTCCTATGTTGGGTGCATAAATATTTATAATTGTTATATCTTCTTCTTGGATTGATCCTTTGATCATTATGTAGTTTCCTTCTTTGTCTCTTTTCACAGCCTTTGTTTTAAAGTCTATTTTATCTGATATGAGTATTGCTACTCCTGCTTTCTTTTGGTCTCTATTTGCATGGAATATCTTTTTCCAGCCCTTCACTTTCAGTCTGTATGCGTCCCTCGTTTTGAGGCGGGTCTCTTGTAGACAGCATATATGGGGGTTTTGTTTTTGTATCCATTCAGCCAGCCTTTGTCTTTTGGTTGGGGCATTCAACCCATTTACGTTTAAAGTAATTATTGATAAGTACAGTCCCGTAGCCATTTTCTTTATTGCTTTGGGTTCAAGTTTATACACTCTTTCTGTGTTTCCTGTCTAGAGAAGATCCTTTAGCATTTGTTGGAGAGCTGGTTTGGTGATGCTGAATTCCCTCAGCTTTTGCTTGTCTGTAAATCTTTTGATTTCTCCTTCATATTTGAATGAGATCCTTGCTGGGTATAGTAATCTGGGCTGTAGGTTATTTTCTTTCATCACTTTAAGTATGTCTTGCCATTCCCTCCTGGCCTGAAGAGTTTCTGTCGAAAGATCAGCTGTTATCCTTATGGGAATCCCCTTGTGTGTTATTTGCTGCTTTTCCCTTGCTGCTTTTAATATTTGTTCTTTGTGTTTGATCTTTGTTAATTTGATTAATATGTGTCTTGGAGTATTTCGCCTTGGGTTTATCCTGTTGGGGACTCTCTGGGTTTCTTGGACTTGGGTGATTATTTCTTTCCCTATTTTAGGGAAGTTTTCAACTATTATCTCCTCAAGTATTCGCTCATGGTCTTTCTTTTTGTCTTCTTCTTCTGGGACTCCTATGATTCAAATGTTGGAGCGTTTAACATTGTCCCAGAGGTCTCTAATATTGTCCTCATTTCTTTTAATTCGATTTTCTTTTTTCCTCTCTGCTTCATTTATTTCTACAATTCTATCTTCTAGTTTGCTTATCCTGTCTTCTGCCTCTGTTATTCTACTCTTTGTTCTCTCCAGAGTGTTTCTGATCTCATCTATTGCATTATTCATTGTATATTGACTCTTTTTTATTTCTTCTAAGTCCTTATTAAATCTTTCTTCCATCTTCTCAATCCTTTTCTCCAGGTTATTTATCTGTAACTCCATTTTGCTTTCAAGATTTTGAATCATTTTCACCATCAAAATTCGAAATTCTTTATCAGGTAAATTCCCTATATCTTCTTCTTTTGTTTGTGTTGTTGGGCAATTATCTTGTTCCTTTACTTGCTGGGTATTTCTCTGCCTCTTCATCTTGCTTATATTGCTTTGCTTGGGGTGGCCTTTCCCTCTTCTTGCAGTTTGTGGAGTTCTCTTTATTATGTAGTTTCTTCGCTGTGTGTGGGGTTGGACGGGTGACTCATCCGGGTTCCCTGGTTAGGGAAGCATGTGTCGGTGTTCTGGTGGGTGGAGCTGGATTTCTTCTCTCTCCTTTTTAAGACAATGGGCTGCTTTTCTGGGAGCCTGATGCCCTCTGCCAGTATTCAGAAGTTGTTTTGTGGACTTTACTCCACGTTCAAATGTTCTTTTGATGAATTTGTGGGGGAGAAAGTGGTCTCGCCGTCTTATCCCTCCGCCATCTTGTTCCTTCCTCCCCAAAACACTGGATTCTTATATTCCACTTGGTCGTGGAGTATCTCTTCACAGCTGCTCCAGCAAGGCGCAGCCGCTGTACCTTACCTTGGATGAGGGGTATCTCCTCAAGGCCGCCCCTCCTGCTTTGAATGTGGAGCAGCTCCTCTCAGCCCTCCGGTGCCCAAGCAGCCACTGCCTCCTGGATGTGGTACAGCTCCTCTCGGCCACTGCCCTAACCTTGGTTGGGGGCGGCTCCTCTCAGCCACGATTCTGCACGTGGTCGGTTGCACCCGAGCCAGGCGTCTCTCGCGTCTGCGCCGCCAGAGCCGGGCGTCTCTCGCGTCTGCGCCGCCGGAGCCGGGCGTCTCTCGCGTCCATCAGTCAGTTTAATATGTGGCTCCTACTATTAGAATTGTTCCTGGAAGAATCTGCAGGGCAAAGACATTCCTGGAATTGGCTACAGTGTCCTTGTGAACATGTCTGCTCCAAGTGTTGCAGAACCCTTGCACTCTGTGGCTTGTCCTAACTCTGTAACACAAGCCTGAATTATAGACTAACCTGCAGAGCAGAGCCAGTAGACAGCTAAGTGAAGCTCCGTATTTCAAACATAGATCACTGAGGTCAGAATTTACAGGTAATAAGTAATGGGTAAGAAGGAAAGGGATGCCCAGGAGTTCCACTGTAGAAGTGGCATTTCATCTGTCTGGGCTCTGAATGTTGATTAGTAGATGCATTTGGGGGAAGGACATTCCTGACTGAGGTGACAACTTTCACAAAGGTGCATAGTATGTTCAGGAAATGTTGTTTTGTCACTAAATTGTATCAAACTCTTTGCAACCCATGGACTCCTCTGTTCATGGGATTGTTCAGGCAAGGATACTGGAGTGGGTTGCCATTTCCTTCTCCAGGGGATCTTCTTAACCCAGGGATTGAACCTGCATCTCCTGCATTGGCAGGTGGATTCTTTACCACTGAGCCATCAGGGAAATCCACTGTTCTGTACGTCAGGAAATGGTGAACATTTAAAAGGTCCATAGACTGCATCTGACTCTCTCACCATAGACCCTGGCAGTCCATGGTGGGGGATGTCATAGCCATACTAAGTAAGATCTGTGATCCAGCTCTATCTGAATGACTATGCTGAAGTGAAAATTGAGCTATGGGCTCTATTTACCAACTCTCCAGACAGTCATTGGAGAGAGGGTCATTGAACTCCTCAAGAAGAAAATGGACGGTGACCCAGAGCAATTCACATCCTGTGTCTGTCAGGGGAGGCCAAGCCTAGATACAGTTTTTCCTTGTATGAGTGAACATTAAAAAGAAGTTTCCATGGCATGATCCTGCAGCTCAAGGAGAATAGCATGTTATTTAGAGGATTTAGAGAAAGAGCAGATCTCCAAATCACTTATAGGAAAGAGAAAAATGTTTCAGAAAACATCTGTTTGGTATCCTCACAAAGGAAACAAGAAGACTTGATGTCTATGGAATGAGAGGAGAAAGCTGCAGGGAGAACATATGGGTTATGGGGAGGGTAGAATCAAACTTCAGGGGCCTCAAATGAAATGCCTTCAAGTTTTGTTCACCTACTTGTATTTGCCTTGGTGCAGAGAGAAAGTGAAAGTGAAGACAAACATACTGGAGTGGGTAGAAGATTACCTTCTTCAGAGGATCTTCCCTACCCAGGAATCCAAACCAGGTCTCCCACTTTTCAGGCAGATTCTTTACTAGAGCGACCAGGGAAGCCCAAGTGGTGGAGAGAGAAGTCCACGCGAAATCAAGTGCAGTGGCAGGAGTGGTTTCCCTCATATCAACGGAGGCCTTGACAATGCCCCAAGAATATTGAATATAAACTATTTAGCACTGTGCTTAAACCTCTTGTTATCTCCATCTCCAATTCTTAATCCATGCCTACCTCCTAAACCCTCTGGAAACTCACCTGGAAAAAGGGAATGCCTAGAAATTCCAGCTTTTCCATTATTGTAGCCTGAGAGATTCTAATTGGAAGCCAGTGGTCTCCAACAGATCCCCCACAATGCTGTGTGGACTTCCTTCTGTAGGGATAAGCAAATAGAAAAAACACACCATACACTTGGTTTCATTTGGAATCAGAACAACAGACTGACTCCAAGAGAAATTAGAAATCACCTAAAAATCTGGATTTGAACTCACAGTAAAATGTAAGAATACTGTGAATTTATGAAGGAGAAAAAACTGACAAGAAATGGATGAATTTAAAGTGAAAAACATAATTACCCCAAATGAAAATGGCACAGAAGCAATGATGAACAAATTAGGTACTGCAGAAAGTTTCATGAGCAAATAATTGGTTGGTAATTACTGTATGGCTATTAAAGCAGAACATAAAAGTTCTCCCTCAGGAAAAGAAAATTTGTAGATATATAATGATGATGACATACCAATAACCTTAGATATGCAGATGACACCACCCTTATGGCAGAAAGTGAAGAGGAACTCAAAAGCCTCTTGATGAAAGTGAAAGAGGAGAGTGAAAAGGTTGGCTTGAAGCTCAACATTCAGAAAACAAAGATCATGGCATCTGGTCCCATCACTTCTTGGGAAATAGATGGGGAAACAGTGGAAACAGTGTCAGACTTTATTTTTTTGGGGTCCAAAATCACTGCGGATGCTGATTGTAGCCATGAAATTAAAAGACGCTTACTCCTTGGAAGGAAAGTTATGAGCAACCTAGATAGTATATTAAAAAGCAGAGACATTACTTTGCCAACAAAGGTCCATCTAGTCAAGGCTATGGTTTTTCCCATGGTCATGTATGGATGTGAGAGTTGAACTGTGGAGAAAGCTGATCGCCGAAGAATTGATGCTTTTGAACTGTGGTGCTGGAGAAGACTCTTGAGAGTCCCTTGGACTGCAAGGAGATCCAACTAGTCCATTCTAAAGGAGATCAGTCCTGGGTGTTCATTGGAAGGACTGATGCTAAAGCTGAAACTGCAATACTTTGGCCACCTCATGCAAAGAGTTGACTCACTGGAAAAGACTCTGATGCTGGGAGGGATTAGGGGCGGGATGAGAAGGGGACGACAGAGAATGAGACAGCTGGATGGCATCACCGACTCGATGGACATGAGTTTGAGTGAACTCTGGGAGTTGGTGATGGACAGGGAGGCCTGACGTGCTGTGATTCATGGGGTCGCTAAGAGTCGGACACGACTGAGCAACTGAACTGAACTGAACCGAATGATGATGAGACAAAGATGAGAAACTAAGGTCAGATTCACAGAAGTCCGTGTACTAAGGACTACAGCAGGAGAGTCACAGATTGATGTTTTCCAGTTGTGGTGTTTGTGAAAAGGGTCTCTTGGACAGCAAGGAAATCAAAACAATCAATCCTAAAGGAAATCAACCTGAATATTCACTGGAAGGACTGATGCTGAAGCTGAAGCTCCAATACTTTGGCCACCTGATGTGAAGAGTTGATTCATTGGAAAAGACCCTGATGCTGGGAAAGATTGAGGGCAGGAGGAGAAGGGGGGCACAGAGGATGAGATGAATGGATGGCATCATTGACTCAATGCACATGAATTTGAACAAACTCCGGGAGACAGTGAAGGACAGGGAAGCCTGGCGTGCTGTAGTCCATGGGGTCACAAAGAGTTGGAGATGACTTAGTGACTGAACAGCAACAGCAACACACACAAAGTTGCAGAATTGTTATAGAACAGTTAGAGTTATAGACGCAGGTCACATGGAAAAGTTCAAAAGTGTTCGCAAGTAGAGCAAAACTAGAATTAAATGACAGAAGGGTAAGCGGAAACGTTGGAAGCTCAAAAATATTTTAAAAAACAACTCCTTATGCCATAGGGAAAATCAAAACTGCCATTACAGACTATGTAGAAAATAATATGTAGTTGAAACTTAAGGAACAGATAATTATTTTGCTGAAACTGTTCCAGACGCTGCTGCAAAAAGAAATAATTGCCAAATCCCTTTAACAGATATCATAAGCCTGATAACATAGTACAAATAGCCCTTCAAAATTAACCTGCAAAACAATCCTCAGGATGAATTATTCAGATATATATAGACGTCAGTTCTTTTCATTAATATGCAAACATGCTATTATATAACTCTAGTCAATATCCCAACATGACTTAATTTCAATACCAAAAAATTCTAAAGTGTATCTGGAAGTGAAACATGCAAGGAAAGCCAAGAAAATTCTGGAAAAGGAGAAGGTAATTGTGTGGTAATTTCTGTATAGCTATTAAAGCACATCCTAGTGTTTCAGTGATCCAGATAGCTTTGAACTAACCTCGGTGGATACGGATCAATGGAGAGAGATGGAGCACAAACGTGCATCTAGAAACAGATATATACAGTCAAGAAGATTTCTGAAATAGTAAAAGTGGTGTTTAAATCAGTGTGGCACAGGTTTATCACTCAGTAAAATAGACATTAGCTCAACTGGCTATATTTGGCAAAATACTAGCAGCAAAAATGACAACAGTGGTAATACATTTAGATCCTTATCAGGTTAGTTAAATATGAAACAATTAAAGCCAGACATTATCAGAAGGAAATCCAAGAGAACAATTTTGTAATTTTGGGGTTGGGGAAGCTTCTTGAATTAGGATCTTAGAGTCAGAAAACTTAAAGGGAAAATGGAAAAATCTTCAGATGAGACAGGAAAAGAAAGTGCCTACAACAGAGAGAACAAAATACTATTAAGATATCTCGCCACTTGTGTGCTGGGTCATCTGCCCAAATGTGCTTATGTGTACTCCTGACTCCTACCGCTGCCCTTCTACTCAAATGGGAAGGTAACTGCGTATACCACTCATACATCTGACTGCTCTACTCCAGCAAACCTGCAACTATTCCTGGATGTTTTGCTATTGGTTGACTTTATGGTTCTTCCTGAATAATGCTCTATTGGCAAGAAGTTTTAAAGCAACAGAAAACCCAAGGTTTGATGGATTTACCATCCCCTTTATTTATATAAAATGGCTTCCAGTAAGGAGTTCTGCTACAATTGGCTGCAAATTTATTTAAGGTCCAATGGAAGATGAAAATAAACAAGTATTAATCCTGAGAACTTTTTTGTGGAATTATGAAAACAGTCTGTTATAAAACACATCCAGATGTCAGCCAGGACTGAGTCAATTAGAATAATAGCTTCAAGTAAAATCAACAAAGGTCAGCCAGTCAGGCTGAGGGGTGAAATCTCCAGAATATCCAGTTCAAAGGGGCAGGGAAGGCTGCTGTTATGCCCCAGCCTTGAGCTTTGTCCGTGAAACATAATTATTTAAGTGATCTATGAAGAAGAAATTATGGATCCTGCTGATCAACATAACTTTTTAAAAAGATTAATTTTGTCACAGCTGAGGGTAGGCTTACAGAAGACCAAAATAAGAAAGAGTGTCATTTGAGAATGAGCAGAAATTTTGAAAGAACAAAATGAAAAAAAAAAACCCAACTTCCCCTATATTTGAAAATTACTAAAATTTTGTATTAGTAAAAAAGTTTATGAAAACCTATGGAAAAAATTTCCTATTGATCCACTAGCTCTATTTTTTCAAAAACTGTGTGTAAGAATATTCATTGGAACATTTAATATTAAACCCTTTGCAGTCATCTAAATAGTGACCTATAGAATATTGCTTAATAAATGATGGCACCATTGCATAGTATAACAAAATGCAAATTTTGAAAAGGACAATCAACCTGTTTGTGAATTGCTAGGGAAATGTATCTAACAAATGTTAAGTATGAAAAAGAAAGTAACAGAGCATTATTCAGCCATTTTTAATTAATCAATCTATTGATTTGTGCTTCTTACATTGTATGCAGGGAAAGTTCTAGAAAGAAAGCAGTGTTTGTAATGACTACCTCTGGAAATACAGGGGCTGAGAGCAGAAGTTCTTTTCATTTTGTATTATATTTTTTCTATAATGTTTAATATTTTACTTTGGGCATGTACTGCTTTTACAAAAAATTTTAAAAGGTTGGTTAAGAGCAGCAGGAGAGGGAAAGAAAGAATGAGAGGTCTATTGAAGTGGAAAGCTAACTAATGGAACATTGATGATCTAGTGCGTTCTTAAGAGGAAATAGTACAGCTGTGAAAATATTGGCAGCCTCTGAAAATGTTAGGAGTTAAACAGTCACCACAAGAGAAATAGTTTTACTCATTATGCTTTCTCCAGTGAATGCGTAATTGCCTAACAATGTTGTTACATCGGTTTAGTACCTATTGAAGGTTCTGATAGCCAACAGCATCTCATATGCCTGAACCCAACATCAGTTTGAAATTTATTTTTTCTTTAAAAAAGATGACTGATAATTTCTGTCCATGGAGAAGCTTGGAAGCATTAACATCCCTGTTACCTATCTAGACGGCTTACGGACTATAGTTGGAAAACTTTGGCTGTCAAAGATCCTGAGAATTTCAGGTGGAACATGGCTTTGCCTGATCACTATCACAGGAACCACTTCTGCCTTTCAGAGGAGCTCAGAGCAGTACTGATGTCCTGTCTCTCTCCCTGATGCTTGTACTTCAGCATGAGATGACCCACAATCAGATCTGTTCTGCCAAGCAAAGTCACTGGTTGATTTTATGAAACAAAAGTCAGCCTACTGGTCATTGTGAGCACATGAGACCAAATTAAACATCTGATGGGATGTTTCACATATGTGAACACAGCATCTTCTAGAGCCAGAACATCTTTGTATTTGAGGGAACTTAGTAGTCATGACCGGAGAAGGCAATGGCAAGCCACTCCAGTACTTTTGCCTAGAAAATCCTATGGACGGAGGAGCCTGGTAGGCTGCAGTCCGTGGGGCCACTAAGTCAGCCACGACTGAGTGACTTCACTTTTCACTTTCACACATTGGAGAAGGAAATGGCAACCCACTCCAGTGTTCTTGCCTGGAGAATCCCAGGGATGGGTGAGCCTAGTGGGCTGCCATCTATGGGGTCGCACAGAGTCAGACATGACTGAAGCGACTTAGCAGCAGCAGCAGCAGCAGTAGTCATGACTGAGCGACTTCGCTTTCACTTTTCACTTTCATGTATTGGAGAAAGAAATGGCAACCCACTCCAGTGTTCTTGCCTGGAGAATCCCAGGGATGGCGGAGCCTGGTGGTCTGCCGTTTATGGGGTCAAACAGAGTCGGACATGACTGAAGTGACTTAGCAGCAACAGCAGCAGCAGCAGTCACACAATTCAGGCCCATGATACATCATCAGTCACTTCAGTTCAGTTCATTCGCTCAGTCGTGTCCGACTCTTTGCAACCCCATGAATCACAGCACGCCAGGCCTCCCCGTCCATCACCAACTCCCGGAGTTCACTCAAACTCATGTCCATCGAGTCAGTGATGCCATCCACAGCCATCTCATTCTCTGTCGTCCCCTTCTTCTCCGGCCCCCAATCCTTCCCAGCATCAGAGTCTTTTCCAGTGAGTCAACTCATCGCATGAGGTGGCCAAAGAATTGCAGTTTCAGCTTTAGCATCAGTCCCTCCAATGAACACCCAGGACTGATCTCCTTTAGAATGGACTGGTTGGATCTCCTTGCAGTCCAAGGCACTCTCAAGAGTCTTCTCCAGCACCACAGTTCAAAAGCATCAATTCTTCGGCGATCAGCTTTCTTTATAGTCCAACTCTCACATCCATACATGACCACGGGAAAAACCATAGCCTTAACTAGATGGACCTTTGTTGGCAAAGTAATGTCTCTGCTTTTTAATATGCTGTCTAGGTTGGTCATAACTTTCCTTCCAAGGAGTAAGCGTCTTTTAATTTCATGGCTGCAATCAGCATCCGCAGTGATTTTGGAGCCCCCAAAAATAAAGTCTGACACTGTTTCCACTGTTTTCCCATCTATTTCCCATGAAGTGATACATCATACTACAGTGCATTTTCCACTTCATTTGGCTCTTTATCACAATGACTATTCTATTAAGGTTAAAATATTTTCTTATTGATTTCCATATGACAATGATATTTTAAAACAAAAATATGAAACAAAAGAAACTTCATTTATACAAGTGTACACCAGAGATCAAATTGCCAACATCCGCTGGATTATGGAGACAGCAAGAGAGTTCCAGAAAAACATCTATTTCTGCTTCATTGACTATGCCAAGGCCTTTGACTGTGTGGATCACAATAAACTGTGGAAAATTCTGAAAGAAATGGGAATCCCAGACCACCTGACCTGCCTCTTGAGAAACCTGTATGCAGGTCAGGAAGCAACAGTTAGAACTGGACATGGAACAACAGACTGGTTCCAAATAGGAAAAGGAGTGCATCAAGGTTGTATATTGTCACCCTGCTTATTTAACTTACATGCAGAGTACATCATGAGGAATGCTGGGCTGGAAGAAGTACAAGCTGGAATCAAGATTGCTGAGAGAAATATCAATAACCTCAGATAGGCAGATGACACCACCCTTATGGCAGAAAGTGAAGAGGAACACAAAGGCCTATTGATGAAAGTGAAAGAGGAGAGTGAAAAGGTTGGCTTGAAGCTCAACATTCAGAAAACGAAGATCATGGCATCTGGTCCCATCACTTCTTGGGAAATAGATGGGGAAACAGTCGAAACAGTGGCAGACTTTATTTTTTGTTCTCCAAAATCACTGCGGATGCTGATTGCAGCCATGAAATTAAAAGACACTTACTCCTTGGAAGGAAAGTTATGACCAGCCTAGATAGCATATTAAAAAGCAGAGACATTACTTTGCCAACCAAGGTCCGTCTAGTCAAGGCTATGGTTTTTCCCGTGGTCATGTATGGATGTGAGAGTTGGACTGTGAAGAAAGCTGATCGCCGAAGAATTGATGCTTTTGAACTGTGGTGCTGGAGAAGACTCTTGAGAGTCCCTTGGACTGCAAGGAGATCCAACCAGTCCATTCTAGAGGAGATCAATCCTGGGTGTTCATTGGAAGGACTGATGCTAAAGCTGAAACTGCAATACTTTGGCCACCTCATGCGAAGAGTTGACTCACTGGAAAAGAGTCTGATGCTGGGAGCGATTGGGGGTAGGAGGAGACGGGGACGACAGAGAATGAGATGGCTGGATGGCATCACCGACTCGATGGACATGAGTTTGAGTGAACTCCGGGAGTTGGTGATGGACAGGGAGGCCTGGCGTGCTGTGGTTCATGGGGTTGCTAAGAGTCGGACACGACTGAGCGACTGAACTGAACTGAACTGAACTGATAGAATAAGTGTGTGTGTGTGCGCATGTGCACATGTATGTGTGAATGTGTGAACACTCTTGCTTGCATGTGTTCACTCATGGAGAGGAAGAACAAGAAATGGAAGGGAATGGTTTGTTTCTTTTTGGAATTTAAGAAAAAAACTCAAGGTAAATAATTTCCTTCTAGTTTCTTCCTCAGATGACTCAAAAATGAACAAAAAAAAAAAAGAAAGAAACAGAAAAAGCAAAAATTCCATAAACTTCAAGCACTCATTTTCCTGTGTTAAGGAGAGATTCAAATATTGTCTAAATCCTATGTGGCCTAAAGGTTTCTACATTTTATGTAAGGAGGTATTAACTCTAGGCTGTAAAAGTTAAAGAAATGTATAATAATTTCTAAGTAATCACTAAAAATGTAATGCAATGAGGTATGGCTAAAAAGCCAATAGGTGAATTAAAATGGAATTCCATATAATTCAAGTAAACAGAGAGTAGAGTTGAGGATAATTTATTTAAAACCTCTGGGGGCAGATAACAGACCTGAGATGAATGTCAAAAGAAGATTAAGCAGAAGATCAAAGAAAAACAAAAAGAAAATGGAAAACTTTTATACCTCCTTTCCTAAAATATTAAAGAATGCAGTTTGTAGAATACTGATTAAAATCCGTCTGAAAAAACACTTGCTTAAGATATCTAAATATCTTAGCTAATAGGATAATTAAAAAGATAAATACTTATACCTTCAAGGAAATACAACCCTGAGCTCTGTAATCTAGAGATTAAAGAATGAAATGGAAAGAGAATTAATAAGTGAAGAAGAACAATGATAACATTTTAGGACTATCAAATTTATTAAGATTGACATTGTAAAAAATGAAACTGTATATCAAAAAAGATAATAAAAGAATACTATGAAGATCTCTGTACCCACAAATTTGATAATGTGAATGAAATGGATAAATTCCTTGAAAAACACAATCTGCCAAAACTCACAGAAGAAGAAATAGATGATTTGAGTAGGCCTATATCTATTAAAGAAGTTCAATAAAAAGTTAATAACCCTCTAAAACAGAAAGTGACAGACCCAACTGGATTCATTGGTGAATTCACATTTGAGGAAGAAATGATATCATTGTTTACAGCTTCTTTCAGATGATTAAAACAGAGGGCAAACTTCCTAACTCATTCTTTAAGTCTAGAATTACCCTAATACCAAAGCCAGACAAAAACATTATAAAGAACTACAGACCAATATCTCTCATGAACATGTATGCAAATAGTCTCAACAAAATATTAGCAAGTCAAATCCAAAAAAATGTAGAAAGAGTTATACCCCACAACTAAATGTGACTTATTCCAGGTATGCAAGGCTGGTTCAACATCTGAAAATCAATTAATATAACCCCTTGCATCAATAGAAAGAAAAATCACATGATCATGTCAATAGATGCAGAAAAGTGTTTGACAAAATCCAACACCCATTTGTGATAAAAATTCTCAGTAAACATGGATTAGAGGGCAACTTTCTCAACTTGGTAAAGATTATCTATAAAAACTCTATAGCTAACATCATACTTAAGTGAGAAACTTGAAGCTTTCCCATTAAGATCTAGCATAAGGCAAGAGTGTTTCCTCTTACTCCTTTTCAACATTATGCTGCAAGTTCTTGCTATTGCAGTAAGAAAAGAAAAGAAAATAAGAGGTATACAGATTAAGAAGGTAGATACAAAACTGTCTTTGTTGACAACTTGATTGTCTACATAGAACATTTGAAAGAATCCATGAAAAAACTCCTGGTACTAATAAGAGATTATAGTTAGGTTGCAGGATATGAGGATAATATAAAAGCCTGTTGTTTTCTTATACACCACCAATGAACAAGGGGAATTTGAAATTAAAAATGCCACTTGCATTAATACCCTCCAAATGAAATACCTTGGGTATAAATCTAAAAAATATGTATAATATCTATATGAGGAAAACCATAGAACTCTGATGAAGGAAATAAAATAAGAACTGAATAAGTGGAGAGATAGGCCATGTTTATGGATAGGAAGATTCACTATTGTCAAGAAGTCAGTTCTTCCCAACATGATCTATAGATTCACTGGAGGATCAGCAAAAATCCCAGCAAGATATTACATAGAGAGTCAAAAGACCCAGAAAAGTCAACACAATACTTCACAAGAATAACAAAGCTAGAGAACTGACACGACATGACTTTCAGACCTGCTTACTCTAAATCTACAGTAATCAAGACAGTGTTGTACTCGTGAGAGAACAGCCAAGTAGACAGAGAGCCCAGAAATAAAGCCACATAAATATAGTCAAAGGAGAAAAGAAAATACCATGGAGCAAAGATGGTCTTTTCAGCAAATGATGCTGGAAAAACTGGACATCCAGAGACAAAGAAACAAAAGAAACCAAAACAAAAAGCCTAGACACAGACCTTATCCCCCTCACACAAATTAATGCAAAGTGCATCACAGACCTAAATGTAAAACTATGAATTCATAGGTGATAACATAGAAGAAAACTTAGATTTTTTTTGGATCTGGTGACGCTTTTTAAGATGTAATACTAAAGACATGATCCATGAAATATATTTGATAAACTGCTGCTACTGCTAAGTCACTTCAGTCGTGTCCGACTCTGTGCGACCCCATACACGGAAGCCCACCAGGCTCCCCGTCCCTGGGATTCTCCAGGCAAGAACACTGGAGTGGGTTGCCATTTCCTTCTCCAATGTGTGAAAGTGAAAAGTGAAAGTGAAGTCGCTCAGTCGTGTCCGACCGTTAGCGACCCCACGGACTACAGCCAACCAGGCTCCTCCATCCATGGGATTTTCTAGGCAAGAGTACTGGAGTGGCTTGCCATTGCCTTCTCCGATTTGATAAACTAGACTTCATCAAAATTAAAAACTTACACTTTTCAAAAGGCAAAAAGAAAATTAAGAGAGGCCACAGACTAGGGGAAAATATTTGCAGAAGACACACCTGATAAAGGATTGTTATCCAAAATATACAGAGAATTCTTAAAATTCAACAGTGAGAAAAAAATGATTAAAAAATGGGTCAAAGACTTTAAAAGATATCTCACTAGAGTAGATGGACAGGTAGAAAATAACCTTGTGAAAAGGTGCTCCACATCATATGTCATCAGGTCAATTAAAATTAAAACAACAATGAAATACCACTGCGTGTGCATATGCTCAGTTGCTAAGTCGTGTCTGAATCTTTCTTTTGACCCCATTGACTGTAGCCCACCAGGCTCCTCTGTCCATGGATTTTTCAGGCAAGAATACTGGAGTAGATTGCCATTTTCTCTTTCTGGGGACCTTCCCAAAACAGGGATCAAACCCCCCTCTCCTGCGTCTCCTGCGTCTCCTGCGTCTCCTGCGTCATTGGCAGGTGGATTCTTTACCACTGAGCCACCTGGGAAGCCCGAGATACCTCTGCATGTCTATTTAAATGGTCAAAATTATGAACACTGGTGACACCAAATGGTGGTGAGGATGTGGAGCCACAGGAGTTCTCATTCATTGCTGGTGGTAATGCAAAATGGTATAGCTATGCTGGAAGACAGTGTGGTAGTTTCTTGCAAAACTAATAATCTTCTCATATAACCCAACAATTGTACTTCTTGGTATTTACCCAAAGGAACTGAAAACATGTCAACACAAAATACAAAAATCTGTACGTAAATATTTACATCAGCTTTGTTCATAATTGCCAAAACATGGAAGCAAACGAAGATGTCCTTCAGTAGGTGAATGGACAAGTAAACTGGTACATCAAGACCACACTAAGTATTATCAAGCACTAAAAAGAAATGAACTATCAAGCCATGAAAAGACATGGAGAAATGTTAAATGCATATTACTAAGTGAAAGAAGTCAATCTGAAAAGGCTACATACTATAATATTCCAACTATATGACATATTGGAAAAGACAAAACTATGAAGACAATAAAAAGATCAATGATAGGGAGATGAAGGGTGAGGGATGAATAGATGGAGCACAGAGGATTTTTAGGGCATTGAAAATATTTTGTATGGTAGTATAGTGATATAATTGTATATTGGTTAAGCCCATACGGGCTCAGAAGGTAAAGAACCTGCCTGCAGTGCAGGAGACCTGTGTTCGATCTTGTCGGGAAGATCCCCTGGAGAAGGAAATGGCAACCGACTCCAGTATTCTTGCCTGGAGAATCCCATGGACAGAGCAGCCAGGTGGGCTATAGTCCATGGGGTTATGAACAGTTGGACATGACTGAGCTGCTGCTGCTGCTGCTAAGTCACTTCAGTCGTGTCCGACTCTGTGTGACCCCATAGATAGAAGCCCACCAGGCTCCCCCGGCCCTGGGATTCTCCAGGCAAGAACACTGGAGTGGGTTGCCATTTCCTTCTCCAATGTGTCAAAGTGAAAAGTGAAAGTGAAGTTGCTCAGTCGTGTCCAACTCTTAGTGACCCCACGGACTGCAGCCTACCAGGTTCCTCCGTCCATGGGATTTTCTAGGCAAGAGTACTGGAGTGGCTTGCCATTGCCTTCTCCGACGACTGAGCTACTAACACATTAAACCCACACACTGTACAATACTGAGAAGGAGTCCTAAGGCAAACTATGGACTCTGTGATTATGAGATGTCAATGCAGGTTCATCAGTTGTGACAAATAATTGCACCACTCTGGTGGTGTTTGTTGATAATGGGGGGAAGCTGTGCATGTGAGCAGGGATATATGGGAAATCTCTGTACCTTCCACTCAATTTTGTTGTACATCTAAAACTACTCTTAAAAAGTCTTTAAGGAAGAAAAAATTGGAACTGAAATATGGATGATAGTTTAGAAATTACACAGGATATGAGGATAAAGAGCAATTTGGAAACTGTTGTTAAGTACAGATGATAGGCAAATACATTCCTTCATATAAATTAGTTGATGTACTTGAAATACAAAAAAGGGTACATAAAAAAGGAAAATTTTATCTAAGAAGGACTTTTTTTAAGGGTTTAAAAAAACTATTGAAAAGACAAAAAGAACTATGCTATTAGATTGAGTGTTTACTACATCTTTCATAAAAAGTAATCATTAGCTAAGACATATTCTTTGAAAGTGACTACATTTTAAAAATGAATATAAATCCTATAAGCATCCAGGAAGAAGAAAATCATTTATAAGGGGGAAAAGATAATTCTTGTCTCAAACTGTTCCAACTATATTTAAGAAGGAAAATCCTTCAGAGTGAGAGAGAAATATTGTAACCCATAAATTCCATATATTCAGGTTGTTAGTCACTTGAAAAGATACGAAAAGAAAATTTCAAATAAACAGAGAAAAAACTAATTCCTGTAGCATAATCTATGACCTTTTCTATACTAATGATATGATAAGATTTTAAAAATATGGGTAAGTTTCATATCCCATAAAATTAAAGTACCATATATAAGGATCTTTGGACAAAGATGTTTATTACAGCTTTGTTCATAGGGGCTAAACACTGGAAACAAACTGAACATTTTTCAATTAAGGAACAATAATTCTGTTTATGTCCTAAACTGTTATGCAGCTGACAAAAGGAGAGAGAAAGAGAGAAAGAAGAAGGAGGGGGAGGGGAGAAGGGAAAAGAAGAGAAAGAGTGGGAAAGAGGGCAAGAAGGAGAGAAATTAAACCGGAGGAATTTCCGTCTGATACCACTGAGCAAAATGAAGAAATCACGTATCATCTGATTCCATTTGAGCAATCAAACAACTGTTAGAGTCATATCTATTTATCTACCATCCACGTTAATATTTAAATATTGTACCTTTTTACTTACAAACACCAAAGATGAATATACATTTGGAAGTGGACATAATTGGTTGTAAGCCTGGACAGCTCGAGTGTGGGGACGTGAGCTTGGAGGTCGATGTAGGTGCAAGGAGGAAAGATAAGAGAAGGGGAGGAGAAAATTAAAAAGGAAAAAGACTAGTAAGAAAGCAAATAGTTATGTTTAACGCATTTATGCCAAATTTGAACTCTTGATTTTATATATCCATTTTCTTATTATTTTCTAATATATTGATTTCTATCATGACCTTTATCTCTTTCTTAGCTATTTGAAAAATTTTTTGTCTTTTGTGGATATGTCACTTTGTCATATGCATTATACTTTCCCAAGTTTTTATAGTTCCTTTTGATTGTGGTTATGATGATTTTGCAGAACTACTTACATTTTACATAATCAAATTTGTCTATCTTTTGCTTTATTATTAATTAATTCTGTGCATTTCAAGAAAGATTTTATATATCCCAGCATTATAAAAGTAAATTCTCTTCTGGTAGTTATAATTTCATTTATGTTTGAATATTTGCTACAATTGCCTGCAGAATCCCATGGACAGCTGGCGGGCTACATCCATGGGGTCACACAGAGTCGGATACCACTGAAGTGACTTGGCAGCATTTCCCACAATTGCAAATAAGTTTGGGATAAGGATTTAGGTGGGAGACTGTATTTTCTATGGCCGGCCCTCTCCTCCAAATGTAGCTGATTTTCATGGAGTGTGTGTGTGTGTTAGTCGCTCAGTCGTGTCTGACTCTTCGTGACCCCATGAACTATAGCTTGCCAGGCTTCTCTGTCCATGGAATTCTTCAGGCAAAAATACTGGAGTGGGTAGCCATTCCCTTCTCCAGGGGATCTTCCTACCCAGGGATCGAATGCAGGTCTCCTGCATTGCAGGCAGATTCTTTACAGTCTGAGCCACCAGGGAAGCCCATGGGAAGCTTATTCAGTAGCTTCTCTCTCTTACTGAAATGTCACATTTATAAAATTCAATACTTTCATTTAAATCTTGCTTTCATTTCTTGATTCTGTCTTTCTATTTGCTTATTTTGGCATCTGAACTACTGGATTTTTAAAATTGAAATATATTTAAAATAATTGTGTAAATTTAAGGTGTACAACATGTTAATTTGGTAAGTTTATATAGTGTAATATGATTGCCATTATGTCAGTAATTAACACTTCTATCATGTTACATAATTGTCATTTCTTTTTAGCGGTGGAACCACTGGATTTTAGTTATTTTCTAGCTTTTAACATCTGGTAGTGCAAACCTCATTACCCTTCCCCCTCCAACTACTTATTTCTCTGATTTTTCTTGATTACTCACATATTTAGTTTTGATATTGAAAAAAAACATTTAAAAACAAAGTTTCTAAAAATGTTTGGATTCTTATTATGATTGTGTTAAATTAATTATTACTATATGACATATTCTCTCCCAGACAAAAGCATGTCTGTCTGTTTACTCGAGTCTTATTTTATGTCTCTCAAGAGAGTGGGTGCGGCCTTCTAAGCAAAACAAAACCAGACCCAGAAAATATAAGGGAAAAGACTAACAGATATGAGAACACATTAAAAAAAAATTACCAAAGGAAAAAAATGGCAGAAATTAAAAGACAAGTCAAGCTGGAAAAGTATCTGCCACACATGTCAGAAAAGAATATGCTAGTGTAAACCTAGAAATTTCTCATCCTTCACCAAAAACCAAACCCAACAGAAAAACTGACAACACACAAGGCAATCCACAAAGAAAAGACTAAAAACAACAACAACACAACCTGTAACATACAATTGTTCATCTATCAGCCTGGCCAAGAGGAAATTGCCTTGTAATAGCCTATTTGGCAGGTGGTGCTAGTGGTAAAGAACCTGACTGCCAATGCAGGAGAGTCAAGAGATGCGGGTTCCATCCCGGGGTCGGGAAGATCCCTTGAAGGAGGGCATGGCAACCCACTCCAGTATTGTTGCCTGGAGAATCCCATGGACAGAGGAATACAGTCTGTAGAGTCTCAAAGAGTTGGATACGACTGAAGCGACTCAGCACGCCTGCAGTTTGTTTGGTAACAAGAGGGGAAAGGGCTTCTTACATTTTGGCAGGAGTGCGAATTTGTGCATTGCCTTTGGAGAGCGATTTAGCAGTTTCCAACAAATGAACAAAAGACAGATTCTTGGATCTTACAATTGCCCCACTAAGAATTTATTCCACAAGGCACATTCCTGTATGTCCAAAAAGGCACTTAAACAAGGGTGTTGTACCCATCTGTAAAAATCAAAGAAGGAAACCGCTTAAATGCCAAGCTATATAGGGGTTTGGTAAAATGCTTTCTCTTTCTTCCATGAAATAAAATACAATGCAATCTTGAAAAAGAATGAGTTGGTTTGTATGTGCTGAAATGTATTATTACAGTAAAGAAAAGCTCGGTGCAGAGGAGTGGGTTCTGATGCTCTCATTCGACATGAGTGTATATAAACATACACAGATGGGCATACGGGTTGCACATGCAGGGCCTCTGGGGAGGCACACAGAAACTATGAATGATGCTTACATCTTGCAAAAAGTTTTGGGTCTGATTTTTGAGGTTGATTTGCTTTTCATTTTTTAACCTTTGTGTAATATTTGGATTTTTTTCTAACACATACTTGCCTTACATTTCAATAAATAAATAAAAGAGAATTAGATTGAAAACCTAAGACTGAATCTGAGATATGATTCATCAACGTTTGGCAAACAAGTAGTATGGAATATCTCTCCAAACTCAATCATAATTTGCAAAATTGGCCTAGTTATAATTTCCTAAGTTTTGTGAAAATTTGAATTCCATCCCATTATGCTTTTGAATTTTGAAAGCAGGTGGCTTGAAACCGAGATGTGAATGGAACTGCATGTGAGGAATCACTTTCAATAAAAAAAAAAAAAAATAGAGGTTTAGATTGATTAGCTAGAGTGAGATGAACTTTTACAGAGAAGGTAAGACTGACATGGTGGCAAGAGGAGGAAGCAAGGAACAATATTTTTCTAATATTACACAGAAGGCTGAAACTTGCTCAGCCTTTGCTTTCTCTTAATTCAACCTCTTAAGGAAATGCATTTTCAAACTATTTTCTGTTCCTTTTCTGTACCTGAGTATGACTTTTGTGTCAATCCTCTTTGGCATAAGAATTTTAATTATTTCCTTGGTCTTTGGTCTGACCAAGATTAGAGTGAATTTCTTCTTGCTGGATCTTTCCGGATTGCTGGACATGAGGCTATCTCTGGGAGTCATACAGAAATAGGTCATAATCTATTAACTGAACAATTGCTCATATATCCTTTGTGAGTCCTGAAAGTGCTGAGAGCTTTTTAGAATAGTCTGGAGATAATACCCTGGCCTTGTCCATGCTCATTTTTTGAAACAAAGCAGATGTGGAATAATTAGTTGTTGGTTCCATATTTTTGGAAGATGAGAGTAATTTTTTCCCTCAAAGAATTCACAAAGCAGATGCATTTCCCCACAGCAGGAGGAGTGCTGTACATGGGGGTTTTTGAGAACGGAGCGGAAGGAGGCTGGGCAGGACTCAAACGATGAGGAGACACTCTCAAAGGGGGAAATGGTCACAGGACAGAAATAGAGAAGGCAGATAGGTTTGGGGAATGGAAAACAACTCAATTTAACAGCTCAACTAAGTGAAAAAGCATACAAGTGAGATACTCCTGGGGCCTCTGCACTGTCAGGAGTTTTGGTGCGAGAGCCATGAGGATGTGATCCACTCCTCCTTCCTGCTAAATAACTCCTTTTGGAGAACAGAGACCTGGCTGTCAGGTAAGGCCCCTCCACTCACCAGGTGTATGTCAATGTGTAAATCACTCATCCTCTGAGAACCTCCATTTTCTCATTTGTGAAATTCAAATATTTAGCACCAGCTTCACAAAATCCTGTGCCTGGTACCTAGCAGTTGCTCAATAAATACACGTTCTCTTTATCCTTTGTGGATTCCTTTTGTCTAAGTACTATTTAAAGGCTTCCTTGGTGACTCAGTGGCAAAGAATCTGCCTGCCAATGCAGGAGATTCAAGTTCGATCAGTGAGTCAGGAAGATCCCCTGGAGAAGAAAATGGCAACTCACTCCAATATTATTGCCTGGGAAATCCCATGGACAGAGGAGCCTGGCGGGCTACAGTCCATAGAGTCACAAAGAGTCGAACACAACTAGCCACTAAACAAAAACAACAACAAGTATTATTTGTCAATCAGCTTAGCACTCAAAGTCTTTTGACCCCTCATCTTATTGAACAAACGTAAACTACTAACACTTCTGAACATTAGACTGACTTTTCCTTTATTTATTTATCTGGGCTGTGTTGGGTCTTTGTTGTTGCCCAAGGGCTTTTCTCTAGTGGCAGCTGGCAGGGGCTCCTCTTCGTTGTGGTGTATGGACTTCTCTTGTTGCAGAGCAGAGGCTGTAGGGCACACAGGCTTCGGTAGCTGCAGCACGGGGGCTAAGCATCTGGAACTTGTAGGCTCTAGAGCTCCCAGGCTTGGCTCCACAGCTACTGTGGTGCCTGGGTTATTTGCTGCACTGCATGTGGGATCTTCCTGGACCAGGGATCGAACCTGTGTTCCCTGCATTGCACCATTCCCTTATCCATTGCACCACCAGGGAAGTCCTAGACTGACTTTAATGATAGAAACAACTGACATTACTCTATCAAATTATTCCCTACACAAGCTTCTAGATCTTTCTACCATATGCACCCTGTGATGTAACTGGGCTAGGATCAATATGGTGCCCAATAGACGAATGTGGCATTGAAGGCTAAGGTGTTAAGTGACAGGTAAGGTCACAATGAATGACGGGCGTACCTAAGCCTCAACGAGCATCCTCTGAAGCTCTAGCCTAAGCTGGTAACAGACCTCTCAGGTGGGTCATTAAATGTCAAAATCATATGAGTCTCCCTTTCTCATTTGTCCTTCCTTTCTGCCTGGGGAAATGAATTCATTTTCAGGATTCATCTTAAGATGTTCATATTCCAGGAATTTTTCTAACACCAGTGTGAAGTGTGTCTGTGTGTGCACATGGTGAATGTTCTCGCATTTTTGTAGGAGACCCTTTGGAGGCTCTGGAATGCCTTCACAACAATCCTTCCTTTGCATGGGAAGAAAATATGGGTAACAGGCAATGACCATGTCCTTAAGCAAGGTAGAGATGGGTTGTGTGTGTGTGTCTCTTTGTAGAAGATGGACTTTGCAGATTTCAATAGAGGCTAGAAGAGGGATGTGTGATGTTTCTACCTGCCCTGGGAGAAGTCCTTTTTTGTCTAGAAATTATTTATGTTTTCCTTTGTAATACTTTTGGAAGAATAGAAAGAAAAGCCTATTTTCTGTATGAGATAAGAATTTTTTGATTGAGTATGTCTACTGAACCAGCCTGAAATGATGCTACAATTGTGCTTGGATGTCACTGTTGACCCAATAGTACAGTCCTCATGAAAGTAATGAAGGGATTCAGATGCAGCTGTGATTTGAGGGGCCCAGAAAGAGGGTGTGGCCAGAAACGTGGCAGAGAGGCTCATTGTGGGAACAGCTTTCCCTCTGACAGTGTCCAAAAGGATGTGGAGGAGGCCAAGGTAAGGCCATTTGCAAAAGGCACCTTGAAGTTAAAAAAACTTTTACAGAGCTGATAGATAATTTATAGTCAGGGAAAGTGAGTTGGAAAAGTCACCAAATAGTAGATTAATGATTCCATTATCAAATATCTTGGGTTTAGCTTTCTGGAAATTGGTGTTCTTCACTTTTAAAATGACAGCTGGCCTTTTTTATAAACATCACTGCCTCTGGCTTTCCCTCTGAAGTTGGAGTTACTTGGTGCACTGTGAGCCTGTAAGATGTATGGAGAGGCTCTGGGGTTCATCACAGAGCTTCCAGAAGCAACCATCTGTTTTTTTCCCATTGGCTGTGACATTCCCTAGCTAAAGAGTTAGTGGACACTTTAGTGTTCTTAGTCTTCCTGAAACCAGGCGAGAAATTATTCCCAGACTGGAAGGTGCCCCAGTGAGCAAGAAGCAAGATTTTAAAAAAAAATTTTATTAGAGTGTAGTTACTTTACAATGTTAGCAAAGTGAATCAGCACTGTATAGCAAAGTGAATCAGCTATATGTATACATATAACTCCTCTTTTTAGATTTCCTTTCCATGAAGGTCACCACAGATCACTGAGTAGAGTTTCCTTTGCTACACAGTAGGTTCTCATTTATTATCTATTTTGTACAAAGTAGTGTGTATATGTCAGTCTCAATCTCCCAATTCATCCCGCTCCCCCTTCCCTCCTTGGTATCCATAGTTTGTTCTCTACATCTGTGTCTCTATTTCTGCTTTGAAAATAAGTTCATCTGTACCATTTTTCTAGATTGCACATGTAAGCAATATTATACAATATTTGCTTTTCTCTTTCTGACTTGGTTCACTCTGTATGACGGTCTCTAGGTCTACCCACGTCTCTGTAAATGGCAATGTTTAATTCCTTTTTGTGGCTCTTAATCTCAGTGGGGCTTCAAAAAAATATGGATGGCCAAGGTCATGTGTCACATAAATTGGACATGTGGCACTGGGAGCAAGTGGTCATGCATATGAGGTCACGGCTGCCCCCCTCCCAGCCTCTGAGTAAGGGAAGGTGGTATGCTCTCAGGTCTGCTCATCATCTTAGCCTTAATATGCCAGGCGGGCAATGTGTGTTCAGTCGGTGTTGTTGGAGGAAGAGTAACGAGCTTCAGCTTCGGCTGAAGTTGTGTGCCATGCTTCCTTTTCCCCACTACCCTGTGATGCCTCCATGGGCCTGTGTCTCGTTGGCCTTTGTGAGTTCTTTGTATGTTATAGGCTCTGCATGGGGTGAGTGAGTTGATGCTATGGAATGACGCAAAGTAAGCTCTGACTGGCATTTGGGGAAGAGCAGAAGGTCACATCTTGACCTCGTCCTTCAATTAAAGGGCCACCATCTGCAGGAAATTTTCTCTAACTTCCCCAGCAAGGACAGACCCTTCCTGTTCATTTGGGGCTTTTCAAAAGACCACAGTATAACATTGCTGCCAACATTGTATTTTAATGTTAATGTGTGTGTCATTTCACCTAAATTGGGAGCATTTTAAGGGATTAGGATTGAGATTGATCCATTCTGTTCACAACAGCATGAGGTATTGATTGGAGGGATGGATGAATGTGATTGGGATGTGGGATTAGAAAAGGATATGCAAGGAAATGCTTCCATGGGTGGAAACCACAGTGGCCCAGACCAGGCTCCACCGACCTGTCCAGAGGCTGCTCACCTGTGCAACTCCTGGTCCTGGCCTGGGCCACCTTTGGAAGCTTGTTTGAACTCTGGTTTCAGAGACATGCTCCTTCACTTCTGGGTATTGCATGTAGAGAAACTAATAAAACCTGAGAGAGTGAAGAAAAGTCATCCAGATGAGCATGTGGGGTTGGCGTGTTTCACGGGACATTGTGTGACCTTTTCCACCTTCCTCTGGAAGGGAGGAAGTGGGTTTGCCAGCATAGCCCTTAAACTTAACCTTCAGAGGAGCCCACTGCCCACGTCCACCAGGGCATGTGTCCCAGCACACTGCGGCTCCCCATCCATGCGCACAGAGATACGGAGCAAGTGGCAGTGGGAGTAGTGGCTTCCCTGGCAGCACACACTGCCCCAGAACAGAGGCTTCCACAGTTCAATCAGCACTTTGTGATGAGTCCCCAGGGACATAGGCACAGAGGCGGGTTACTTGTGGAAGACCCCTTTGTGTGCCAGAAGGCTGCCAAAACTGCTGTGATTGCTCTGCTAGAGGCAGGTTCAAAGTCCCAGAAACACAGAAAGAAGGAACCTCTTACCTCTGATTCAGGGAGTTAGAGGTAGGGGAGACCACATGGAGAGGATGGCACATAAGTTGGATCTGAGAGGATGCATATAACTAGGAGTTGAGAACAAGGGAGACAGCAGGAGAGACAATGACCTGAGCAAAGGCAGACGAGCCCAGGGATGCTTGTGTGTAGAGAGCAGAGGGTCCTGAGGAGCTGATAGGTGTGGACTCGGGCTGTGGCAGATGATTTAGGGTCTTCAGTGCTGCCTAAGGAGTCTGGACTCTACCCTGCGAGTCAGACAGGAGAATCTGAAGATGTTCTGCCTGATGGCAGCTCTACCTGCTGCATCAGAGACAGGAGACATGGTGATAAATTAGTGTGTGAGGGTGGTCCTGGGACAAGACCGCGGGCAGGAGAGGTGGGCTCCGGAACATGATGGGGCAGGAAGAAAGTTCACAGCTAACTCCAGGCATGAGTGACATGGGGAGCAAGGGGAGACCATCCTGCAGCTCCTCCCTCATCAAATGACAGATGGAATGCCTACAACTTCATCTTACTCAAGGAGTCTGACTCTTTCAGGATTAGAACCAATATTTTTGTGTTGTGTTAGTCTGCCTTTATGCTTTGTGCACAGATGCTAAAATAAATCCAGCTGAGCTCAGGAAAGGTTTGTTCAAAGGGAAAATTGGTTTTGTGACTTGCAAAATTGATGAATTTGGACTAAAATCACTGAGTTGCAGCTCTCTGTGAGTTCTATAATAGCTGTAAGAAGGCAACTGAGAATAGTGTTAAAATTATGGGCTCTGGAGCCAGCCCACCAGTGTTCAAATCCCAACTTTGCCACTTAGCAGCTGTGTGACTTTGGGCAATTACTTAACCTCTCCTGTACTTCAGCTCTTGCATTATAAAAAGTGGCTTAATAGTATCTAGCTCCCAGCATTGTTTCAGTGATGAGAACTGGACCCAATCAGCACTATATAGAAGTTAGCTTTTACTTTTATTGCTGTTGATGCCCAATTCAAACAATTTGATATTAGTAAATGTAGGGGAACAAAACTTAGGGGAGGTTGAAAGGAAAGTAATTTAATGATAAATCCAGGCAAAAAGCCTGTGTATAAAATTAAACATGAAAAAAATGCCTGACTAGTAAAAACAGAGTACTGTTTCTGGCAGAAGCGTTATTTTCCATTGTAAATACTGCGGTTATTAAGTCCTTGTGTGATTTTTGGCATGTTTTCGTTTTTTTGGAGGATATTTTCAATAGTTTTGTTTCCTTCTCACTACCCTTATATGACTTCATAATGCTATTTGGGGGAAATTATAGGAGCTAAGAGGTCTTAATAGAGAATATTAAACGTATAATCTTAGAGTGTTTTATCACTGGTGTTATCAGAATGCTGTTTCTAGTGTGCTTTTTGCCACATATATAAGATGTGACATTTTCTGAGAAATGTATTATACTTTATAATGTTACAAGGAAAGAATCACAGACTTGGATTTTTTAAAAATTAAATATTTTTAATTGGAGGATATTTGCTTTACAATATTGTCCTGGTTTCTGCCATATATCAATATGAGTCAGCCACAGTCATATGTATATCTCCTCCTCCTTGAATCTCCCTCCCAGGTCCAACCTGGGATTTTGTTATAAATATATTGACAATATATTATAGTTTGAATTTTCTTTTTCTAATTTTACTTGCTAACTCTTTCATGACAAAGAAATTTTAGCACACAATATCTTATATATTTGAAACCGCTAAGAATGACTGGGATAAAAGCACAGAACATTATTTCTATGATTTTTATTTAAAAAGCCTTTCTCTAATATCACTCTGGATATAAGAGTAACATTTGAGATTGAAAATTCACTTGATTATTTGTCTATGTTTACCTGCTTTCAATGAAAAAACTCGAACAGATATATGATTTCCATGTATCTAGATGATTGACAGTATTATGCAAAGTGAATTCCGTAACTGATTTAACTTGTTTTACTCACGTGTTTAAAACTGTGTGGCCACGTTCTTGATCTACATCCTAACCATTAGAAATTTTAAAGGGCAATGGAAGAAACAATTTTTCTCAAACAAGGACTATCCTGAAAGTTTGGTTCCAAATGCCATTATATATCTATTTTCCCCAATATGTTCTGGTTCTTTTGCTTCAAAGTTTCTTTTGCTTTCAATTTTCTTTTGATGACTTTCTACCTGCCAAATACAACCCTCTAGTACATTTTCCTGTGGTTCACTTTTCTGCATAAGTAGAAACAGTCTTAAATTATTGGGCACATTCATCTCACTGAGCCAGCTTAGAGTGAGGCAGCTCCAGCGGATAGTGGGACTTTGAGCCACCCTAGACCTTATTTTGGATGTTGTCCAGGAGGTTATGGGAAGAAACTTGTTTTGAAGCTGATTTAACATCTCATGGGGTCCCTATTATTATGTAACACTTATAAAGAGCTGAGACCCATGTGGTTCAGTCCCAGAGCAGTATTGTGGTCAAATGAACACAGTCCGGCTGCTAATAGTTATTTCAAAATAATTCTTTACTTATGTTTCTCAAAAAGAAGGAAAAGAGGGGGTTGGAAGAGGGAGGAGGAGGAGGAGGAGAAGCAGGAGAAGGGGAGGAAGAAGTCATAGAGCTGGAACCTCTTTTTGTTTCTCAGATTGCCTCAGGCTGGTTAGCTGTTTGAAAACCCGCTTTAACCTCACCACCCAACTCCAGCCCCCTCCAAAATGTCCCTTTCTTCCTTGAGTGTTATTCATTATTCTAAGTGCTGAGTTAATAAAGTTACAAAGAATCTAAGTGGCAGAAAAGAAGCTTCTTGGAGGAGCGAGCTGAGGGGGAGCATTCCAGAGCATAGTGGGAGAGGCAGATACCTCCTTAATGAGAAGACAGAGGGAAGGCTGGAATGACAAGTCATTAATGTGAGAGTGAATTTTAGATACCTTGGTAACTCTAGATTTTACTTTCTCTTTTTCTAATAATGTCATGCTTATTAATAACTGCGGAGAGCCCTTTCTCTGCATGTTAGAAGGGGCCTGGACTGTTTCCATGGGATGCTTTCTTAGTAACTGGAAACCAGAACATCCCAGCAATACTCTTCAGGAACGTTCCCCACTTCCTACCACTCGGGTTTTTTTCCCCCACTGAGAAGCTTCACCTCAATAATATTTATAGATGATTCTTCCTGGCAATATAAAAGAATTTCCCTGTTGCTTTCTAACCGAATAGTTGCAGATGCTTATAGTTGCTGGGGGAGCTCACCTACTTTGCAAGGAAGAAGGGAAGGAAGAGAATATATATATAGTAACTGTGATACTGGTAAAACCAGCTAGTCAACAAAGAAGGAAATTCTGGTGGCCAAGAAAGCCTCAAGGGAGAAGAAATGACACAGAGCCTGTATCATAAACCTGGTGTCTGTCAGAGGTCTTTACTGCTGATTTTTACCACATCCCCTTCTCTGAATTGGTGTGTCTGAGTCAGGACAAGGCATCAGAACTCACCATCCAGGTGATCATTCTGAATGTAGAAGTAAGCCCTTTGGAAACGAGGGTGGAGAGAAAGAGCACTTGAGGAATAAATCCACACTCTTTCCACTGCGCATGTGTGAGATGTGCAGGGCGCACTGTGCCCACGTCCGTAGCTCTGGTTACCTTTGGTGAGTGCTTTCTTACCCAGAACTTGGCTGACCTGCTGAGCATGGATGTTCTTCTCCAGGTTCCATTTCATTTAATGTAGTGCTGATCAATGGCTAAGTAGCCCTCATGTTCAGCAAATGCAGGCACAGAGATTTACATTCTTTGTGGAAGGTGACACAATTGGGATCTGGAACTCCGATTCAAATCCAGGAGTCTGGCGCCAATGTCTGGGCCCCTGACCCCTCACTGTATCACGATAAAACAAGCCTGGGGGCCAACCCCTATGCTGAACCGCAGGAAGACAGCATGTCAGCCTGCAGTCTCTTGGTCAATCTTCACGGTTGGCCAGTGCCACAGTCACCATGCATTGTCTCTAAGAGGCTGCTTGAATGTGGCACATCAGTGCATCTTCTTAGACCTGTTTTGCTAACTGTGCTTTATGTGCCCATTTGAATTTAGGAAAAAATCCCGAATTTCTCGATTGTTCCAAGGAGAGGAAGAATTTAAGGAACAGCAGCTTTCACCTTGAAGCAGGGCCTGAGAGCTGTAGTGTATCTCCCAGGCCAGCTCTGTCACTAGGACTTTGGGACCAGACAGTAGGCAGGCCTAGGGACTGCAGATGGGGGGTGGGCATTGTAAATGAATACTGTAATTTGGTTTCATTTTCTAATAGAACAAATGACTGCACAACATTGATTTTAAAAGTTGCAAATATATGACTTTTCCATTTTACCAGAAATACTCTTGTCATAAGACAATAAGTTGATTCTGTAAAATGTGGTGACTATTACCCACTTTGAAAATTCTGTTTTGATATTCTTTTAGGATTAGAATTACTGTAGTACATGTAGAATGCACCTGGCAGATAGTAGATATTTAATAATAAATAATAGCTATTATAAAAAAGGGCATAATTTATCTAGCATATACCCTGCCCCCCATTGTAAGTACTTGGTTGGACAGTTGGCAATTTGTTACTTGAAATAGATTATAAAGAATTTTAATGAATGCAAACCATAATAAACCTTAAAACTCCAGATTTTTTAAGTAAAGGGTTAATTTTTTTTGTGTTCAGTTCAGTCGCTCAGTCGTGTCCGACTCTCCGCGACCCCTTGAATCACAGCACGCCAGGCCTCCCTGTCCATCAGCAACTCACGGAGTTCACTCAAACTCATGTCCACAGAGTCGGTGATGCCATCCAGCCATCCCATTCTCGGTCGTCCCCTTCTCCTCCCGCCCCCAACTTTTCCCAGCATCAGACTCTTTTCCAGTGAGTCAACTCGTCGCATGAGGTGGCCAAAGTATTGCAGTTTCAGCTTTAGCATCAGTCCTTCCAATGAACACCCAGGATCGATCTCCCTTAGAATGGACTGGTTGGATCTCCTTGCAGTACAAGGGACTCTCAAGAGTCTTCTCCAACACCACAGTTCAAAAGCATCAATTCTTCGGCGATCAGCTTTATTCACAGTCCAACTCTCACATCCATACATGACCATGGGAAAAACCATAGCCTTGACTAGATGGACCTTTGTTGGCAAAGTAATGTCTCTGCTTTTTAATATACTATCAAGTTTGGTCATAACTTTCCTTCCAAGGAGTAAGCGTCTTTTAATTTCATGGCTGCAATCAGCATCTGCAGTGATTTTGGAGCCCCAAAAAATAAAGTCTGACACTGTTTCCACTGTTTTTCCATCTATTTCTTATGAAGTGATGGGACCAGATGCCATGATCTTTGTTTTCTGAATGCTGAGCTTCAAGCCAACCTTTTCACTCTCCTCTTTCACTTTCATCAAGAGGCTTTTGAGTTCCTCTTCACTTTCTGCCATAAGGGTAGTGTCATCTGCATATCTGAGATTATTGATATTTCTCCCAGCAATCTTGATTCCAGCTTGTGCTTCTTCCAGCCCAGCGTTCCTCATGATGTACTCTGCATATAAGTTAAATAAGCAAGGTGACAATATACAGCCTTGACACACTCCTTTTCCTATTTGGAACCAGTCTGTTGTTCCATGTCCAGTTCTGACTGTTGCTTCCTGACCTGCATACAGGTTTCTCAAGAGGCAGGTCAGGTGGTCTGGGATTCCCATCTCTTTCAGAATTTTCCACAGCTTATTGTGATCCACACAGTCAAAGGCTTTGGCATAGTCAATGAAGCAGAAATAGATGCTCTTCTGGAACTCTTTTGCTTTCTCCATGATCCAGCGGATGTTGGCAATTTGATCTCTGGTGCCTCTGCCTTTTCTAAAACCTGCTTGAACATCTGGGAGTTCACGGTTCACATATTGCTGAAGCCTGGCTTGGAGAATTTTGAGCATGACTTTACTAGCACGTGAGTTGAGTGGAATTGTGCGGTAGTTTGAGCATTCTTTGGCATTGCCTTTCTTTGGGATTGGAATGAAGACTGACCTTTTCCTTCATACAAATATTGGGCTTCCTAGGTGGCTCAGTGGTAAAGAATCTGCCTGCCAAAGCAGGAGACACAGTAGACATGAGTTGGCTCTGGGTGGGGAAGATCACCTGGAGGAGGAAACGGCAACCCACTCCAGTATTCTTGCTAGGATAATACCAAGGACAGAGGAGCCTGGTGGGAGCCTCTTTGTCCATGGGGTCAAAAAGAGATGTGACTGAGTGTGCACACGTGATCATGATAATATAAATATCACCCTTCTCAAGGTTTCTGAATAAAAAAAGAAAACTGGAGTCTCCTTACTTGGGTCTACAAGATTTTTCCCAAGTGTGAGATCATTTCCTAACTCATCTCAGCCCTCTTAGTGTCTAGGTATTTCACTGCTCCAGTATCTTCCCTGAACTCTTACTACTTGTTCAGGCTCTGAAATATCAGCTACAGCCCAACCTTGGTCTTGCTGGGAAAAATACTCTGCACCCTCCCCGCACCCCCCAGTTACTTATTTTGAGTCTTCAAAATACCCTTTGAGTCTTCCCAAAGGACTGTTTACTCACTGAGTATTAGAATGTTCTTTCACATTGTCCTAAATTAAACTCTGACCAGTTCATCCTTAGAAGTGACCAATTTAATCATCCAAGGATCAACATATTAGAGTTGCTGGAAATAGGCAGTTATGATGCTTATTGCAAATGCAAGCCAGTGTTTGGAATCTGGTGTCAAATTATTGCAACCAGGTCAGATTCCCTCATATTATTGTCTGAGATAATATTTTTTTCCCTAATATTTGCCTAAGAATGGAAGAATTTCCATTTAGGAGTCAGACTTGCTCCACTCTACTACTTTCCAACATAGCAAAGAAAGGACAGAAGCAAGCAAGCTGGCAAGAAAGAAGAGGAAAGGATGCAAACAAAAAGAAGGAAGGAAGAAAAGAAGCAATGAAGGAAGGAAAAAAGGAGCTCTATAACAAAACCCCAGATGGCTCAGTGGTAAAGAATCTGCCAGCCAATGCAGGAGATTCAAGCAATGTGGGTTTGATCCCTGGGTCAGGAAGCTCCCCTAGAGAAGGAAATGGCACCCTACTCCAGTATTCTTGCCTGAATAATCTCATGGCAGAGGTGCCTGGCAAGCTACAGTCCATGGGGTTGCAAAGAGCTGGACACAACTGAGCCACTGAGTATATAGCAAAACCCATAATGAGATTTCCATTTCTGGCAGTCTGACTGACTAGGTATCTGGAAAAACCACACCAGTACAGAACACCAAAAAATACTGGATAAAATGTCACAAAATTTAAATGCATGTTAAACATATGTGAAAATTAGGACTACCATTCTTCCCTGGTTGCTTAGATGGTAAAGAATCTGCTTGCAATGTGGGAAACCTGGGTTTAATCCCTGGGCCAGAAAGATCCCCTGGAGAAGAGAATGGCAACCCACTGCAGTATTCTTGCCTGGAGAATTCCATGGACAGAGGAAATTGGTGTAGCTACAGTCCATGGGGTTACAAAAAGTTGGACATGACTGAACGACTAACACATACACACAGAGGTCAGAAATGTTAAGGAAGTTCAAAACTGGAAAGGCGAGCAAACCTCATCCTGTTTTCTCCTGGGAGTGGAATGGGGGCAGGCATTTGACTCTGGGGTAGAATCTAGAGCTTGGTTTTTTTTACAGGCTTTACAATAGGATGAAAGAGAGAGTCTTGGATCTTATCCAGGTTCTAGGGCAACTAGAGAGTTTCACATAAAGCTGGGATTTGAAAAGATGACAACTTCAATGGATAAACCTAGGTAACACCCATTCTCTACAGCAGCACTCTTAAAGAGAACTTTCTGGGATCATAGAAATGCTCTGTATCTGTAGCTGTGTGCAGGCATTGAACTCTTGAATGTTACTCATGTAACTGAAGAGCTGTGCCAGAAATTTTATTTGTTTTATTAATCTTAAGTCCCTTGGACTGCAAGGAGATCCAACCAGTCCATTCTAAAGGAGATCAGTCCTGGGTGTTCATTGGAAGGACTGATGCTAAAGCTGAAACTCCAATACTTTGGCCACCTCATGTGAAGAGTTGACTCACTGGAAAAGACTCTGATGCTGGGAGGGATTGGGGGCGGGAGTAGAAGGGGACGACAGAGAATGAGATGGCTGGATGGCTTCACCGACTCGATGGACATGAGTTTGAGTGAACTCCAGGAGCTGGTGATGGACAGGGAGGCCTGGCGTGCTGAGATTCATGGGGTCGCAAAGAGTAGGACATGACTGAGTGACTGGACTGAACTGAACTGAACTGAACTGAACTTATTGTCACAGATTTAAATATTAATAGTGATTGCCACACTGAACAGTCCAGCCCTGGAGTCTAGAGCAGGGATGTGCAAACTACAGCTATCATGCCAAATTGAACTTACCACCTGATTTTCTAAAGTTTTATTGAAGCACAGAGTAAGTGAAGGAAAAAACCCTTTCTTCTACCTTCTTACATCCAGGGCCTGGGTCTTGTTATTAAATTAACCAAAGACAGATTAACAAGAAAGACTTTACTATGCATGCACATAGGACCTTCACAGGAAAGAAGTTAAAACCCAAGGAGATAATAGGGGGGCTTATTTACCATTTCAACAAAGGGCAACAAATTGTGAAGTGACAAGACAGAAAAATGAGCTTACATTCCAAGGGAGTGGCAAATTGTGGGGAGGTAAATATGCAGGGAAACTAATGGAAGATAAGGGTTATAAAGATTTGTCCAGACTCAAGTTGGTGCTATCCCAGTGATGAGGGTCATCAGTTCTTCCTGGGACAGGAGAGGGCATGGATGACATCTTCACGAAAGGAAATGTATGCCCTGCTCTTAGGCAGAAGGGGGAAGTGTACTGTTTCTCAATTCCTTTCAGTTAAAAATAATCCAAATGCCAAAGTGGCAGAGTTTGGATGGTGTCTTGTCATCCCCTCCAACAGACACACCCATTAGTCAGTGTATTGTCTATGCCTATTTTGCAAAGGAAGAGCAGGGTTAAGTAGTTGCAATGAGGGTCGTATGGACAACAGAGCCAAACACAGTTCCTGTCTGATCCTCTGCATAAAAAGGTTACTCACTCCTGGTCTCAAGTATTAGAACTGAGATAGGACTGGTCTTGCTTTTGAGTGGAGGGAGGGATAAAGGGGAAAAAAATCAATCCTTAGATTTAGAAAGGTCAGAAAAACAGGCAGTATTTAATAAAATTCTTATCAAGAAATATAGGAAAGGTCCAGAACTCAAAGACAAAGAAAAGATCTTACATGCTGAGAGTGGGAGAGAAGTGAGCAAGAGAGAAAAATACCATCATATTTCTTCAAATCTAAAAGGAACATTTTAACAATTAAGCATGTTCACATTTGTAACCAGTAGATAGAAAACATTGTGTCATAGTTGAATTGAAAGTATTTTACTTTCTTAATAATAAATAAAAAAGTGGTATAATCAACAACTGGTTATACATTGGCTCTAATGAAATATGGTACCTGTAATGGATTGACAGCCAGACTGAGAGCTGATTTCTCACCTGCAAGAGCAGAAATTGGTGGTGGGACTTTTCTAGAAGCCAAGTGATGTCCTAAGTGTGTTTTTTTCTAATTGGTTTAAAATTGTCAGCTTATTTAATCTCCACAAAGCCTTATGAGGTAAGCTTTTATTAATCTTAAGTTTATAAACTGTAAATGTTTATTGCTTTATAAAAAAGAAGAACTAAAGCAGAATCAAGATTCAGATTCACGTATACCCAGTGGTCTTAACAGTTTTATATTGATGTCTCTGTGAAAAAGAAGAGACAGGAAAAATCAAAGAAGTGACATAAAGTTATATAGCCCATGGTGTTATTTTTCAAGATAAAAGACAAAATCAATGGTACATTTCTGTAAGATACATTTCAGGAAGAAGGAAAATGATCTCATGAGAAATGTCTGTGAGAAGAAATCATGCAAGAAGAGATACAGCACAAAGAAAGTAGTAAAAATGAGTGAAAATGTAAACAACATAGACTCTATTGATAATGTCCAGTTTTTAGTGTTTAAAGAAAACAAATGAAACCTACATTTAGTGAAAGACCAAGCAAGTTGGGAATGGAATGAGCAGATTTAAAACATTCTAATATTCTTTAATGATTTGGAAGAAAGATAAATATGCTAATATAATATGAACTGTTTTCAGTTAAATGTCTATAACGATTTAAAGAATGCCAATTCAAAAGTATAGAAATTAACTACAAAACTTCATGGAAAAGTAAAATGAGAAGTTAAAAACAAAAAAAAACCCTCTACTAGTCTGAAAGAAGGAAAATAAATTAAAGAAAAAACAAAAAACACAGAAATAATCTAGCCAAAATAATAAATGTATCCATAATCATAAAAAAATAAATGATATTTTTTCTTTATTTTAAAACAGAATTCAGTTCAGTTCAGTTCAATTCAGTCACTCAGTTGTGTCCGACTCTTTGCGACCCCATGAATCACAGCACGCCAGGCCTCCCTGTCCATCACCAACTCTCAGAGTTCACTCAAACTCATGTCCATCAAGGTGGTGATGCCATCCAGCCATCTCATTCTCTGTCGTCCCCATCTTCTCCTGCCCCCAATCCTTCCCAGCATCAGAGTCTTTTCCAGTGAGTCAACTCTTAAAGGTGGCCAAAGTATTGGAGTTTCAGCTTTAGCATCAGTCCTTCCAATGAACACCCAGGATTGATCTCCTTTAGAATGGACTGGTTGGATCTCCTTGCAGTCCAAGGGACTCTCAAGAGTCTTCTCCAGCACCACAGTTCAAAAGCATCAATTCTTCGGCGATCAGCTTTCTTCACAGTCCAACTCTCACATCCATACATGACCACTGGAAAAACCATAGCCTTGACTAGACGGACATTTGTTGGCAAAGTGGTGTCTCTGCTTTTTAATATACTATCTAGGTTGGTCATACTTTCCTTCCAAGGAGTAAGCATCTTTTAATTTCATGGCTGCAATCACCATCTGCAGTGATTTTGGAGCCCCCCAAAATAAAGTCTGACACTGTTTCCACTGTTTCCCCGTCTATTTCCCATGAAGTAATGGGACCAGATGCTATGATCTTCATTTTCTGAATGTTGAGCTTCAAGCCAACCTTTTCACTCTCCTCTTTCACTTTCATCAAGAGGCTTTTGAGTTCCTCTTCACTTTCTGCCATAAGGGTGGTGTCATCTGCATATCTGAGGTATTGATATTTCTCCCGGCAATCTTGATTCCAGCTTGTACTTCTTCCAGCCCAGTGTTCCTCATGATGTACTCTGCATAGAAGTTAAATAAGCAAGGTGACAATATACAACCTTGACGTACTCCTTTTCCTATTTGGAACCAGTCTGTTGTTCCATGTCCATTTCTAACTGTTGCTTCAAAACTCACATTAGATTAAATAAAACAAAAAGTAGCCATAGAATGATTATTGAGAGACCCAGCTAAAACATAAGGACACTAAAAGTTCAAATAACAAGGTTGGGAAAATGTACCAGACATATAGTAACTAAAAGGGAGCTGGTCTAGTTGCAGTAGTAACTTAAGAAAGATTTTAAGGAAAAATGCATTACTGGAAAAAAAAAGGATTACTATTAATAAAATATTCCATTTCTAGGAAGATATAATATTAAGATGTAAACCTGAGTTCACCTAATAAGTCATTATTATACAGACTATATTCTTCTTTTTTAAAAATATATATTTCAGTATCACCAATTAACAATATTATGATATTTTCAGGTGGACAGCAAAGGGACTCAGCCATGCATAGACATGTATTCATTCTCCCCCAAACCCCCCACCCATCCAGGCTGCCACATAATATTGAGCAGAGTTCCCTGTGCTGTACAGTAGGACCTGGTTGGTTATCCATTTTAAATATAGCAGCATGTACATGTTGATCCAAACTTCCTGTCTCTTCCACCCATTCTCCTCACTGGCAATTGTAAGTTCATTCTCTAAGTCTGTGAAACTGTTTTCTGTTTTGTAAATAAGTTCATTTATATAATTTCTTTTTAGATGCCATATATAAGGGAAGTTATTACAGTATTTCTCCTTTTCTGACTAACTTACTTCACTCAGCATGGCAATTTCTAGGTCCATCCATGTTGCTGCAAATGGCATTATTTCATTCTTTTTAATGGCTGAATAATACTCCATGGTATAAATGTACTATTTCTTCTTTATCCATTCCTTTATTAATGGACATTTAGATTGCGTCCTTGTCTTGGCTGTTGTAAACAGTGCTGCAGTGAACATTGGGGTGCATGCATCTTTTTGAATCATGTCACATACCATAGCCTATGGTCTGCTATTAAATCAGAACTCAAAATCCAAAAAATATTTAATAAAGTAATCATCTGTTTGGTAGTTTTAAAAGCATACTTCTAAATAATTCATGAAATGTAGAAGAAGTCATAATGGAAATTCTTTAGGACTAAAAACTAAATAAGATTCTGTGTATCAGAATTGCATGTTATAGTTAAACTAATATTAAGGCCGAAGAATTGATGCTTTTGAACTGTGGTGCTGGAGAAGACTCTTGAGAATCCCTTGGACTGCAAGGAGATCCAACCAGTCCATTCCAAAGGAGATCAGTCCTGGGTGTTCATTGGAAGGACTGATGCTAAAGCTGAAACTCCAATACTTTGGCCACCTCATGCGACGAGTTGACTCACTGGAAAAGACTCTGATGCTGGGAGGGATTGGGGGGCGGGAGGAGAAGGGAACGACAGAGAATGAGATGGCTGGATGGTATCACCGACTCTATGGCTGTGAGTTTGAGTGAACTCCGGGAGTTGGTGATGGACAGGGAGGCCTGGCGTGCTGTGATTCATGGGGTCGCAAAGAGTCAGTCACGACTGAGCGACTGAACTGAACTGAAGGGAAATTTATAGCTTTAAATGTTTATATTAAAATGAAAAGGGTAAAAATAGACTTTTTTTAGCCAATATGAGAAAATACTAAACATAAAAGTAGAACAGAATTTAGTGGGGTAAAAAACAAAGATATGATATATCAGATAAGAAACATCAAATTTGTTCTTTTGGAAAGCCTGAAAAAATAATGAACCCTGGTAAGACAGAATAAGAAAAGAGAAAACAAGCACTAAAAACAAATCAATACCAGGAATGAAAGAGAACTCAGTCACAAACAGAACTGAGATTTAAAATATTCTGAAATAGAATATAAGGAACAACTTTATAATATGTAATATATTTGAATCAGGTAAAGTGGAAATATTTACAGAAAACATAAATTACTACTCAAGAAGAAATACTAAACCTCAATCAACTTGTGTCCATGAAAAACGTGAATTCTTAGTTAAAAAAAAAACAACAAAACTATGTCCTTGAGGAAAATACCAGACCCAGTTAATTATATAAGTATTTTGCCTGGGTGCTCAGGGAATTGAAAATTTTAATCTTACATAAAGACTTTGAGAGGTTCACAATAAACAAGAAAACTAATTAAGAGGTTTAAAAATCGGAATGGAAGTAATATAAATATGATTATTTGCATATATACTGTTATCTATATGTTAAATCTTACAGAGTACCTGGTATAATTATTAGAATTAATGAGAACTTAGCAAATATATTGGATATAAAATCCATATACAAAAATCATTTATATTTCTGTACACTAAAAATAGCACTAGAAATTATTATTAATATAATAAATTAGAAATTTATGAGCATAGTGATTAATAACATGAACTCAAGTTCAAATTCCACATCATTTCAAGTTATATGACTTTTGTCACATTATTTAACCTCTCCACGGCCTAGTCTCTTTATCTGTAAAATAGGATAACAGGTTATAGCTACCTGACAGGTTTGTTAAAAGAGTAATACAAAATGTGGAGCCCAGTATTTGGCTTATAGTAATTGGTATGTAACATTAATGTGAAAAGTAAGATACAAAAACTTTTAGAAGAACACATATAGAAGAATATCTTTATGACTTCCAGGATTTGGAAAGATTTCTCAACAAAATACAAAAAACACACACCAGAACCGGAAAGGGTAATAAATCCAGCCACATTAAAATCAAGAACTTATGTTCATCAAAAGTACCATGCAAAAAGTGAGTAGACAACCACGAACAGAAATGATAATCTCAATAGCTATAACCACAAAGGATTTATATTTAGTGCATATAAATAAATCTGCAAACCAAAAGAACCCAATAGAAAATCTCAAGATATATTTTGTAGAAGCAGAAATATCAAAAGTCATCCAGCATATGGAAAATGCTAAACCTCATTAACTATCAGGGAAATGCAAATTAAAACCGCAACATAAAATTTTAAATCCCACAACTAGGCAAAATTGAAAGTATGATCATACCAGCTGTTGGTAAAATAGGAAGCCATGCATTGCTGGTGGAGATATAATCATTTTGGAAAAAAAAATATGGCATAACCTATTAAAACTGAATATATGATTACCTAATCATCTGGTAATTTGTCTCCTGAGTATAAACCTTATGACTTGCTTGATATTAATTTTCCAGTCATATTTTTCTAATTAATAAAATATTCAAAACCTTTGTGCATATATGTATACAAATATATGTGTATATACATATATGTTTATATACACACACACATATATTCATGTTGCCGTGTCTCTCTCTCAGTCATCTGCCTACCTATTTATATCTCTGACTAGCCAAATACTAATAGCTCTTTTTAAGAACCTATATTTTAGGTTTGAAGAAGTGTTAATACTTGTAACTTACCTTTTTCTTTGAAAACTTTTTGGGTTTATGCAAATTTTCTCATTTATTACCAGATAGATGAGCAAAATATTCTCTTACACAGCTTTAGCATCCCTTGTGTTTGGCATAAAATCTTGTTTTTCATTTTTAATTTGGGGACTCTTTTCTCATTTTGTTATTGATTTGTTCAATAAATATGCATTGAACAATTAGCATATAGGATCATTGTAGACATTGGGAAGTGTCTTCTATTTATAGCAAGGTTTGCCTGATATTTAATGATATATTATTTGACACATAAAGGATTATGACAGTCAAGTGTTTATTCCGGATTATCTATTTCATTATCATACTGTGGGTTTCATGTAATTTTAATGCCTTTTTAAACTTTAAATTCCACTGGCTTTGTTGTGTTATTGTGGAACCCCTGTTTTGTTTTCTGCTGACACATGTCTGATCCACCTCCTCCCTGTCTCTGAGTTGCTTTGCTGAGGAAGTCCTCATCTCTGTAGCCTAGAATACTTTTACCCCAACTAAATGTCTCTCATTTACATACTCTAATATCTCAGATACTTGTTTTTACTCCCATCTTCTCATTTTCTATTTTGTCTTTTTTCAAATGGTTATTTTTTTTTCTATATTCACTAAATGGCCTATGCTGTTTTTGAATTTTCTTTCTCTTGGTCATTGAAAAGGTGTGCCATCTCTTTTTATTTCTTTGCGAGGGAATATTTAGGACTAGAGGGCTACAGTATATGTGGGAGGGGCTGTGGAGTTTCCCGCAAGGAGCTCGCCTTTTAAAGGCTGGTGCTTCACAGGCTGGTGGAAGAGGAGGTAGCAACAGGTTGCTGGTGACCCACTTTGAGACACTGAGGCTGCCAAGAACATGCCACTTAACTGTCCTGCCATGAACTTTCAGCCAACCCAGTACAACCCAGTAACAGCCTAAGGGGTCTTCCTAATCAGGAGAGATGTTTCCATCTGATTCCCACATTTCCAGAGCACGGAGTTGCTCTTAATCCGGGCTACAGTGACTGGTGCCCCTGTGATGAGTGCTTTGGACTAAGGAAATAGCTGTGCTCACGGAGTACTCTGAAAGCATTGCTCCAGCCTTGGCTGGTAAGACCATGATGCTGGACCATGAATTCTACATGCTAAGGGCCATTCCTCACACTTTTACATGTCCCTTTGTCCTTACTCCTGCCTGGCATAGTACTGTCTTAGCTCCATAGGTGCAGAAGAGTTAGGGTACTGCTCTCTTCTGTACAGACCACAGTGTTTCCAGGAGCAAAGGCAGTGAATCAGACTGCATGACTCTCCTCCTATCTGGACATGTGGGCCCATGGTAAGAGGGCTTCCTACCTGGGTAGAGGCTTGGGGGCCAGGGAGATGTGGACTAGGCCTCAAGAGTGGTGAAGAGCTGGGAGCTTCAGGCTGAACATCTTAGGTGTGAGCTGAGGTAGCTGAATAGGAAGGAACCTGGGAAATTCAGGGAGTCGGGGCTGGGGCTGGTAGGTGGGGCTGGGGAAGTGGGAGGGGCTACCTGAGAAGGCCTTGAGTGCTCTGCTGGTTGGAAATGCACTGGTAAGGACCCTGACTGGAGGTGGGATCTGTTATGAGGGTATCATTATAATCCAAGAGGAAAAATGTTGGAATGAATTGAGGCAGGAAAAGTGGGTAAAGAGAAAGGGGAGGGCTGAAGAAATCTAAAAATGACAAACCAGAAAGGGTCTAGAAAGTGATTGGAGGGTGGGCTGAGAGAGGAAATGCCCAAGAAATTTGGGGTGATGGTGATGCCATTTAAGTAGGGAGGAATCACAGGTGGGAAAAGGGCAAGAGGGACTGCAAGGGAAAAGCCTGGATTCTGGGGACCACCCCACTGGAACTAGAAGTTGGGGGAGGGTGATTGCACAAAAGAGGGGGTGAGGAAGCTGCAGGCCCTGAAGCTGCACCCTGCCCCCCTGGGGTTGGGGTCTCTCCCCTCTGAGCAGTTCTGCTGCCAGATATGGGACATGATGTGAGAACAGGGCAAGTGGTCCGGAGCTGTCAGGGACCTGCCTTTCTGGGAACTGGCTGTGCTGACGGCTGCCAAGGGGAGGAGGCACCAGAGGCTGCTTCCAGGAGATGCTGCTGAGGAAAACAAACAGGAATGAATGAGTGAAAGAAAGAAAGAAAGAACTGAAGGCATGAATGGAGGAGGAGCGGGAGGAAGGGACGGAGGAATTCAGGGACTGTTTCTTTAGTTCTAGGCACAGTTCTAACCATGCTGCACGTACATCTTCTTGTGATAATCCTACTTTGTCACCCTCATCTTAAAGATGAGGAAACAGAGGCGTCACAAGGATAAGCCGTGATGGAGTCGGAAGTCAAATCCTGGCAATTGGATTCAGACTTCTCATTCTATTGCCTGGTATGAATGGATGAATGAAAGGTGGGGATGGGGATTAAGATGTACAGCGTAAGTAACTTACTGCCTACACATGTAGTGATAAGGAAATTGTAATCTGAATGGCCTATAGCGGATTCATCTATGCTGCTATAAGTCAGACAGTGGCTACTGCTGGCAGTGTGGGGACTGGGAGGGCATCTGGGGAGAGCTTCTCTGCTGGCAGTCATTCCATTTCTGGAGCTCAGTGCTGACTCCTCAGGCCTGACACACAGGGAAGCCTAGATTGTTTAAATGTGAAGTCTTACCAACAGGCATGGCATCTTTGGGCAGTTTGGATTATGACTGATAGAATTAGTAGAATAAGAGAATGGGCCACTGAGCTAATAGATGCAGTGCGTCTGAAATGTGAGCATCATTGTAGACTCAGGCATAGAACTGTTGCCATGACTGAGGGAATCTGTTAGAACTTTCCAAGCTCCATGGGGCTGGAGACACTTGAATGCTAAGACGAGGCAGGTTGTTGCTTCGTTTCTCTGGGACACAACTGCCAAGACCCAGTCTCCCTTGTCCAGCTGGCCTTGGGCAGACTGGGATGGGAGTTTCATCCACGCATAAGAACTTCTGGACACGATGGCTTGGCTTCATTCAGCCTTTGGCATTTTTAGAAGCCTCTGTCTTCTGGCCTTGTTTTGAGTAAGTTCAGCTCAAACTCTGTGAGTTGCTTTTGGCTCTGGCCAAATTCTGCTGTTTAGAGATTTGTTTTGTTTCTTTTTGATGCTCTATGAGTCAACAATCCCTGCAGGCACCAAGGAAGAACATGTGGTGAAGACAATGGAAAACAGATCCATGCCTGCCAAATAAGGAGGTAGAAAGACTCACCCTTTGAGTTATATAAGTGGCTCAGTTCAGGGTGCACAACGCCAAGAGAGAATGCGCCCTGGCCCGGTGGTGGAATTCCTCGTGGGCGAGCGCCTCTCTTTGTATCTGGGTTCAATAAAGATAATTCACTTCATCCAGCATAATCTTCAAGTATTCTATGGCTTCTTTCCCAAGGTCTTTCACCTACTTTTAAAATGCAACCAAGTGTGGATTTTGGGCTGGGCTGGAAGAAATGATGAAAAATTAGCAATTTGGGGCTCCTTTTTAGCTCTAGAACACTCATGAAATTCCAACGAAAGGTGACACAAAGCCCCACGTCTTACAATATCTGCCTCACTAGGTAGTTAGCTGTTTGCATTCTTGTGATTTGAAAGGCTGAATTGTGTCTGCAAAAAGAAGAGGAAGTTCTCCAGTTTGTCACTCAAGCTTGTAGTCATCAATGAAAAATTTGAGTGAGATCCCCTTTGACACCAGAAGAATGGACAGAAACATGTATTCCTACTTCTTGAAATTTGGCTGATAGTTACAGTGGAGCAAGTAAGAATATCAAGAAATTATCTATTCTCGTAAGATAGATGACACAGTTTCACAATTAATATAGCACCTTAAAAACAACAAAAAATTCCAGCTTGGTGAGGTGGAAACAACAGAATTTTCTTTCATAGCATCCTTAATTATTTTAAATTATGTACTTATATATGTATCTATTAGCTAATGTTTTTCCTCCAGATAATTGTAGTTCCCTGACAATGAGGTCTTTTCTCCACGCCCCCCGCCCTGCCTCGCCCCGGCCAATTTCTATTTACCAGCCCTAATACAGTGCCTGGAAGATGGTAGTTTTATAATTAGTATGTTGTTGTTGTTGTTCATTTGCTAAGTCATGTTTGACTCTTTGCAACCCCATGGACTGTAGTATGCCAGGCTCCCCTGTCCTTCACTATCTCCTGGAGTGTGCTCAAATTCATGTCATCACTGAGTCGGTGATGCTATCTAGCCATCTCATTCTCTGCCACCTCCTTTTCCTCCTGCCTTCAATCTTTCCCAGCATCAGGGGCTTTTCCAACGAGTCAGCTCTTCACATCAGGTGGTCAAATTATTGGAGTTTCAGCTTCAGCATCAGTGTTTCCAATGAATCAGGGTTGGTTTCCTTTAGGATTGACTAGTTTGATCTCCTTGCAGTCCAAGGGACTCCCAAAAGTCTTCTCCAGCACCAGAATTAGAAAGCATCAATTTTTTGGTGTTCAGCCTTCTTTATGATCCTGTTTTCACATCCGTTCATGACTCCTGGAAAAACCATAGCTTTGACTAGATTGATTTTTGTTGGCACAGTAATGTCTCTGCTTTTTAATATGGTCTCTAGGTTTGTCATAGCTTTCCTTTCAAGGAACAAGCGTCTTTTAATTTCATGACTGCAGTCAGCATCTGCAGTGATTTTGGAGCCCAAGAAAATGAAAATCTGTCACTGCTTCCACTTTTTCCATTTCTATTTGCCATGAAGTGACAAAAACTTCTGTCCTCTCAAAGCTTATATTTAGTAGAGATGAGACAGACTTAGAAAAAAAGGGAAAAAGACTAATAGTAAACAATGAGGCAGGGAATATTATGGATTATGTGAGTATATGTTTTTGGAAGAATGTGGAAAAGCGCTTATGAAATTTATATTGAGTGGTCCAGAAAAGGCTTCATTGAGGAGTGTCATTTGTGTAAGGTTATCAAGGAGGTACAGATTTATGAGGGAAAAGCATTCTAGTCACAGAAAAGCACAAGTGTAAAGGGGATGCAATGGAAGTACACCCCAAATTTAAAGACCAGTACACAAGTCCGTGTCCTAAGAGTAGAGGGAGCAAGGGGTGGGGGAGAATGGTGGAAGATGAGCTCAGAAAAGTTGGTCATGAGAGTCTTGTGGATATCAGGTCGTAGACTTGTGACCTTTTGATACCATTTTATTCTGAATAAAACAAGGAACCATGGGAACACAGGAGTAACTTGATCTGACTTGAGTTTTTATAGGACTACTCTGGCTGATATGCTGAAAATTCATTAAAAGGCAGAAAGTGTGGAAGCAGATAGATCAGTCAGAGGTTGTTATGATGGTCCCAGAAGTAGAAGGTGGGGCCTTGGGCCTGAAGGTTGAGACATGGTAGGATTCTGGATATATTTTGACATAAAGCCAATAGGTTTTCTGAGTGACCAGATGTGGAATGAGAGAAATAGAGAAATCAGGATGGCTCTAAGACTTTTGATTTAAGCATCTGGAAAGATGGAAATGGGAAACCTTTGTGATAGTAGGGGAGTTATATTGGGTTCTATGCTATCAGTTCAGTTCAGTTCAGTTGCTCAGTCATGTCTGACTCTTTGCAACTCCATGAATTGCAGCATGCCAGGCCTCCCTGTCTATCACCAACTCCCGGAGTTCACTCAAACTCATGTCCATCGAGTCGGTGATGCCATCCAGCCATCTCATCCTCTGTCGTCCCCTTCTACTCCTGCCCCCAATCCCCCCCAGCATCAGAGTCTTTTCCAAGGAGTCAGCTCTTCGAATGAGGTGGCCAAAGTACTGGAGTTTTAGCTTTCCAATGAACACCCAGGACTGATCTCCTTTAGGATGGACTGGTTGGATCTCCTTGCAGTCCATGGGATTCTCAAGAGTCTTCTCCAACACCACAGTTCAAAAGCATCAATTCTTCGGTGATCAGCTTTCTTCACAGTCCAACTCTCACATCCATACATGACCACTGGAAAAACCATAGCCTTGACTAGATGGGCCTTGGTTGGCAAAGTAATATCTCTGCTTTTTAATATGCTATCTAGGTTGGTCATAACTTTCCTTCCAAGGAGTAAGCGTCTTTTAATTTCCTGGCTGCAATCAGCATCCACAGTGATTTTGGAGCCCCCCAAAATAAAGTCTGACACTGTTTCCACTGTTTCCCCATCTATTTCCCATGAAGTGATGGAACTAGATACCAAGATCTTAGTTTTCTGAATGTTGAGCTTTAAGCCAACTTTTTCCACTCTCCTCTTTCACTTTCATCAAGAGGCTTTTTAGTTCTTCTTCTATGCTATGCTAAGCCTTGAATTTACCAGATATTGCCATATTTCTCTCAACATGGTTGTCTAAATTACAGTTCCACTAGCAGGATATGAGCATTCTTATTTCTCTACTTTCTTCACAAGGATTTCTAGGCTAATGGCTGTTAAGGGATATTTTGTAGTTGTTTCAAGTTGTGTTTCCCTGACTGCCAGTGCAGTTGAACCCAATTCATACTATATTGACCTTTTGAATTTCCTGTCCTTCGAACTGTTTATTCATATCCTTTATTCAATTTTCTGTTAGATTATCCTTTATTTTTATTATGGAATTCCTTTATATTCTTAGTATATTGCTTGTTATACCTCTTGCATATATCTTCTCTCAATCTTGTGTTGATTTTAAATGTTAGTTATGATATCTTAGGTTGTGATTTGTGAACTTTAATGTAGTCACATTCCTTTATCTTTGCCACTTGGTTCATGATTTTTGCATCTAGCTGAAAAATTTCTTACTTTCCCTGATGTCATAGAGATATTTGCATATATTTTCTTCCAGAAGTTTTTAGTTTTGTCTTTTAATTTATTTAATAAATACTTTATTGTGCATGATGTTGTTCTAAGTGCTTTCCAAAAGATCACCTCATTTAATTTTCAAGATAACCTTATGAAAATGAAAAGTGAGTGTTGGTTTCTCAGTCGTGTCTTACTCTTTGGGACCCCATAGACTGGGGCCCACCAGGCTCCTCTGTCCATGGAATTCTCCAGGCAAGAATACTGGAGTGGGTAGCCATTCCTTTCTCCAAGGGATCTTCCCAACCCAGGGATTGAACCCAGGTCTCCTGCATTGCAGGGAGATTCTTTGCTGTCTGAGCCACCATGGAAGCCCATCTATAACCTTAAGAGTTAAGTAGTATTCACATTTGACTGATGAGGAAGCTGGTGGGTAAGGAAGTTAAACAATTTGCTGAAGATCACAATTCTAAGTTGTGGAATCTTTAGTTTATCTGAAATTAATTGATATAAAGTTGGATAGTTTTGACTTTATCCATATGGTAACCAGTTGTCACAGCATCATTTATTTAAATAACCTGATGCTAAGTCACTTAAGTTATGTCCGACTCTGTGCAACCCCATAGATGGCAGCCTACCAGGCTCCCCCGTCCCTGGGATTCTCCAGGCAAGAACACTGGAGTGGGTTGCCATTTCCTTTTCCAATGTGTGAAAGTGAAAAGTGAAAGTGAAGTCGCTCAGTCGTGTCTGACTAGTAGCAACCCCATGGACTGCAGCCCACCAGGCTTCTCTGTCCATGCAATTTTCTAGGCAAGAGTACTGGAGTGGCTTGCCATTGCCTTCTCCGAAGTAATAACTATACATGGTGTCATTGGAAGGATACAGTGAGACTTCATATACAAGCTGGTGATAATGATATGAGATGCCAGAAATGATTTCATTGTTTCTTTTATTTGATACTTAATGGTTTGTTTAAAATTTTCAGAACTCCCATTAGCTACAAAGATGTAAAAATTATCAAAAAAGCTCTTACGTTTATGATAGATATTTTCAAAGACAAGATTGATGTCTCTTAAGTAGTTTGTGTGGCCAGAAGAGGAAGAGATCCAGTGGGTCTAGAATGTTTCCCACATACACGTGTCAAATAGCTATAGAAAGGGAAATGCTGACCTGTCATTTGTGGACTGGGGTCCTGGAGAGCAGGCTGCAGGTGCTGGGTGGCAGGTTTGCTCACACCTTTCTAGAGTTGACAGGTGTGGGGCAGTTTTTTCCCCCAAAGTCTCATCCTCCAGGGCAGGATTTCACAGGTGGTGCTAGTGGTAAAATATCCACCTGCCAGGAGACGTAGGAGATATGGGTTTGGTCCCTGGGTTGGGAAGATCCCCTGGAGTAGGAAACGGCAACCCACTTCAGTATTCTTGCCTGGGAAACCCCATGGACAGAGGAGCCTGGTGGGCTACAATCCTTGGGGTCACAAAAGGGTCAGCCACACTCATCCCATCACACATACACAAACACACACACGTACAACATATACACCTCCCCATATAAACACCACATACACAACCACACACACACTACACCAAACACCACAATCCCTCCCACAGCAAGCATACACATACCCCACTGTGTGCGCGCACGCGCGTGCGTGCACACACACACACACACACACACACACAGCACAGTAAGACAGTTCAAGAAGGCAAAGTCAGTGTAAGAGATAACAAGGACCAAGGCTAAAGGTAGTGGAGCTGGAGGGAAGACCAATAATAGTCACAAGTTATAATTACATTATGTGCATAACCACACTCAATAATAGCTGCTCAAGGTCGCTGGTACGGAAGTAAAAGAAAACAATAAGCATTATGACGCTATAAGTGAGGATTGTCTAGACAAGGAGCTGGGTGTTGTTCTTGGACTAGGAGGTGGGGTTATATCCTCAGTGCTAAGAACACAATGACTGACAGTTTCACGGTGTGGCCTTCAATCCTGGAGGTCGTCTTGGTGGGCAAAGCCTCCATTCCTCAGATCTACCTGAAGTCACCTACTTGGCTGGCAGGTTTACCTACAGAGAAGAGGAGGACTTTCCCAATGTCCCTGAACTTCAGTTCAGTTCAGTCGCTCAGTTGTGTCCGACCGTCAATAGAACTGGCCTGAAAATAACCTTAGAAGATGAAGTGTTCAGAGTTACAGCAGAGCGTAGCCTCTTTCAAGTGGACAAAGGGAGAATCAAACAAAGAATTGAAATGAATTGGCATGTACAGGTATAGGAGCTGAGGGAATGGCTGGAAAAAGGACAGCACCCAGAAAGGTCAAGATCAACCATAGCCATAGATGATAGTCACCCCATGGGCCACAGTGACTTTCTCCAGCTGCTAGCATGGGGCCTGGCACAGAATATAGGATTGCTGAAGGCAGCTTTTGGGGTTGGGAGTTGGCGTGGAGTTGGGAGATATGATGCTCACCTCCAATCCTCATGCCTTCTGCCTGGCCAGCATCTACTTCCCCATCCTCCAAAGCCAGATAAAAAAAATTTTTTTTCCTGTCTTCCTCACTCCAGCTACGAGATCCATTCAATCTCTTTCCCCCAGTTATCCTAAATGCCCTGCCAGATTCTCTCCAGTCTGCCAGGCCACACCCTCCAAGTTCTCAGTGGCCGCTGAGTCAAGATTCAAACATCTGTCGACTCAGATCTCTCTGCTTTTTCCTTTGGCCCATCACCTTTCTGAAGCAAGGAACAACTGATGGTGCATTGGAGCCACAGTCACCCCAATGTTGATAGAAACTGTAGCTTTCACCTACACTGACCATCAGCCCGTCTTTTCTTGTTCTTGGAACCCAAAGGTCTCCTCTGAATATTTCAGGTAATGAGATACGGACACCAGTTAAGAAAATCTACTGGCATTTTCTTCTGCCTGAACTCCAAGTTTGGGCTCAGCATTTCTACTTTGAATGATCGCATCCCCACAGTGACCCTCCCTGTTGTAACCTGGAACATTGGCAAGTCCATAAAAGAACTGCTGATTTATAACACACCTCAGATATTTTTTTTAAATCCTCCTTGGCAGTCTCTTTACAACCCCTCCTTGAAATATTTTTTCTTAGTGGTTTATAGTCTTTGTTTTAAGATTTTGTTTGTTTTTGCCATTTGTCTTCAAAGGTGAATTGGCAGGCAGGGCCCTGTGGTTATTTCCTGATAGAGTATTCACAACCCGGGAGATATTCTTGTTCTTTCACTTTGGAAACGGAAGCTTCCAGGGCTCTGTGTTTTCCCCAGCAGTGGCAGGTCAGCTTAATGTTCCAGGACTATAGTTTAGCTGCAGAGGAGGCATAGCCTATTCCCCACATTGCGTGCAAGTGAGGTGCTCAGGCCTATGCTTCACTGGAGTCCCCATCACTCTCTGATTACCCACTTAACATACTGACTAGCCCCCAGGACAGTGATTGAGTTGGCTCTTTTAGGGCCAAATGTCACCCATGAGAGAGATGGGACAGCTGAGGGCTTACCCATGAAATGTTCTGGAGCCAGGGTCCCCCAGGTGAGCTAAGCCTTCTTTTCCTCTTGGGACCTGGTCCTCTTGAACCAAGCATCCCTTGGAGGGGACACTCTGGGTGGGATTCTGGCTCCAGCTTCAAGAAGGGGCTCTTTCTGTAGAATCTCCCAAACAGTGTAAGGGAGGATCCTTTTTTTTTTTTTAAGAAAAATGTGCTTTATTTCTGATGTGTTCCATACACATAACTGTCTCTCCTGGGTATCCATCCTCCTAGACAGAGATCCTCCCACAGTGCTGAGAAGAAACCTGCCATGAAGGATTAACCACGAGTCTGGAGTATGCACTGATGCAGGCAGGGCAAGAAGGTGAGATTCTTATCCTCTGTTGGTAGAGGGTTGGAGGAGAGTGGGGGTGGGAGGGGGAGACAAGCAGTTGAGTGCACTGATATTTGCTCCCCTGGCTTTACCCAGGGAAGCAGATGCACTGGGTCAGCAGGTAGGGACACCTAGGGTGTGTGTGGGAGCTCCCAGTCTGAGGCTTTGGTAGGCAACTGTCATGCAAGGCAGGCTCAGCCAGAAAAGGGTCTCTAGATTCCTCATCCAACCTGGGGCTCCTGTTTGGAGTGGATGCTGGATTGAGAGCCAGTGGCTCTGCCAGTGTGTTCATCATGATAGGGAAGCAGTTAATGCATGTCAGGGGCTTGTCCAGGGGAGACAGTGAGTAAGGCAGTGTTGTGGGATGTTCTGTGGTTAGTGAGATCAGCAGAGAGGGAATGCAGGAGGAGACTGAGTTCAGGAAGGACAGACTTCCACTGTAACTGCTACACAGGCATCTGGTTCCTAGCATGGGGCCGACAACAGTTTCAGACACTAGAGTAGTTCCTTGGCAGCTTAGCATAGACTCTGGAACTCATTACCTCCCCTCCACTGCTGTCAAACCATGTGACTCCTCCCCATACATACCCAGAGACTGTCTAGGAGGGAAGCCAGGGAAAATAGTAGGAACGAGACAGATTGAACAGTTACCCTCAGAAGGCTGTGCATTATTCCCTGAGGGAGGTTGACTCTCTGGACTGAAAAAATCAGACATATTCTGCCTGATTGAATTGGGGTTTCACTTACAGGCCCTTCTATGCTTTTAGTACCAATTTATGTCCATATTCTTTAACATTCTGGGGGAATAGGAAAGGGCAAAGTTGAAATGCCAGTTGTTAGAAACTTTCCAGAAGTTCCCTCTGGCTGATTCCTCTTTGGCACCGTGTCTCCCCAACAGCACTGCTAGGAGGAGGAAATAGTCTCAGACATCACCTTCAGGGCTCTGGTGAAGCCAGACATGCTTGTGGGCAGTGTCCTTGGGATAGGCTTACTCACTTATTCTCTCATTTGTGTGGTGGAAACCTCCTGCTTCCTGCTTCCTGGGGCAGCATAGGAAGGCCAGCAGTGGCCCCTTCTCTCTTTCCCTCTCTGAAATTATCTGCACACATCACAGATGTGAGAACCAGAACCACGGCTTGTGGCCCTTGATCAGGCCTCATAGCCTAATACCTTTCTTGGTCACTTCCTCTGCTCTGTGTGTGAGGGGAGGTTTGGTTTTCCTTGGAGCAGGAGGAAGTGATAGTTGTTGGAGAGCAGGAAGGCCCCACGGACCTAGGATCAGGCCTTTTTGTCCAGCACTGACAGGAGTTCTGCTTCAGGGTACAGCACACACAAAGCATAGCTGCCAACCAAACGCTATTGTTTTTCCCATTTGACTGGTGCCCTGGGCATAGTTGCCTCTCTAAGCGTGGGGGACTGACAGTGACTTGAGGCAGGATCTGTGTATTACTGGTTATTAGCTATTAGACACCACCATTTCTAAAGCCAGGGTTTGCTTTCTATCCTCCACCTAGCCTGTGCATGTGATTGCTTCCCCCAGCAGGGTAGAACTCAGCCCCAGAGCTGGAGTACTCCAGGGCTAAGAGCATAGTGCTTATGGCTGTGATGCCTGCTCTGAGGCCTGTCTCTGCCTCATAGCTTGTTACTTAGGGCAGATAACTTATGCTGACTCAGTTTTCCTTGTCTTAATGTTACAGGTAAGGAGACTGAATAGCTGGACTAACTAGACACTTCAACACTGACTGCATTGTATCCACGTACATGTTGGGAATAATACATTTATGATGCCAGAAGAAAAATATCCTGAATTTAATGAGCAAATTAAAGAGAAAATGAAGTTTCCTGGGGGTACCTTTTAAACCACCTGGATTTGAATACTGTGCATGACAAATACTAGGAAGCTGGATAAAATCAATATGCAGTTAAAAGCTTCCAATTTTGTTCCTCTTAACCAAAAGTACTTTTTAAATTTTATATTGTATATGTATTACTTATCCAAAAGTTATTTATATAATTTTAAAAATGATAACCCTGTATACGAGACAGCAAAAGAGACACAGATGTATAGAACAGTCTTTGGGACTCTGTGGGAGAGGGTGAGGGTGGGATGATTTGGGAGAATGGCATTGAAACACGTATGTTGTCATATGTGAAACGAATCACTAGTTCAGGGTCAATGCATGTTATAGGATGCTCGGGGCTGGCATGCGGGGATGACCCAGAGGGAGGATAAAGGGAGGAGGGAGGTGGGAGGGGGGTTCAGGAGGGGGAACTTATGTAAACCCGGGGCAAATTCATATCAATGTATGGCAAAACCAACCAATATAATATTGTAAAATAATTTGCCTCCAATAAAAAATAAATTAACTACAAAAAAAAATAAAAGTAGACAAGGAAATGATTTAAAAAATAGCTTTATTGTTGTTCAGTCACTAAATTGTGTCCAACTCTTTGCAAGCCCATAAACTGCAGCACACCTGGCTTCCCTGTCCTTCACTATCTCTCTGAATCTCCTCAAACTCATGTCCATTGAGTCAGTGATGCTATCCAATCGTCTCATCTTCTGTCACCTGCTTCTCCTCTTGCCCTCAATTTTCCCAGCATCAGGGTCTTTTCCAATGAGTCAGCTCTTTGTATCAGATGACCAAAGTACTGGAGCTTCAGCATCAGTCCTTCCAATGAATATTCAGGACTGATTTCCTTTAGGATTGATGGGTTTAATCTCCTTGCAGTCCAAGAGACTTTCAAGAGTCTTCTCCAACACCACAGTTCAAAAGTGTTAATTCTTCAGTGCTCAGCCTTCTTTATGGTCCAACTCTCATATCCATATAAGACTACTGGAAAAACCATAGCTTTGATTATAGGGACCTTTGTTGGCAAAGTGATGTCTCTGCTGTTTAAAACACTGTCTAGGTTTGACATAGCTATTTTTCCAAAGAGCAAGAATCTTTTAATTTTGTGGCTGCACTAACCGTCTGCATTGATTTTGGAGCCCAAGTAAATGAAATCGGACACTGTTACCACATTTTCCCCATATCTTTGCCATGAAGTGATAGGATCAGATACCATGATCTTCATTTTGTGAATGTTTAATTTAAGTCAGCTTTTTTCACTCTGCTCTTTCACCTTCATCAGGAGGCTCTTTAGTTCCTCTTCACTTTCTGTCATTAAAGTGGTATCATCTGCATATCTGAGGTTGTTGGTATTTCTCCCGGCAATCTTGATTCCACCTTGTGTTTCATCCAGCCCAACATTTCACATGATGTACTCTGCACATAAGTTAAAAATAGCTGCTGCTGCTGCTAAGTCCCTTCAGTCGTGTCCGACTCTGTGTGACCCCATAGATGGCAGCCCACCAGGCTCCTCTGTCCCTGGGATTCTCCAGGCAAGAATACTGGAGTGGGTTGCCATCTCCTTCTCCTTATTTAAGGCTGATCTCTGTGCTAAGTGTTCATTCCTAGAACAGGAAGCATTAAAAGACAGACAGTAGAAGTGTTCCTGATGCTGACAGCAGAGGAGGAGCTGGGGCATTCCAGCAGAGGTGCATGGCAGTGCACAAAGTGAGGTGTGTTCTCTCTGCAGGGTTGAGTGAAGAAGCATCTGACAGGGCTGTGGAGGGGGATGGGGATGAGGAATTTCTTACTCTCAGCTGAAGTATGGGGGTGCTCACCAAGTCTGAGAAAGGCACAAAAACAATGAGGTAAATCCAAAACTAATCTGCAAGGCAAACAGTCAGTGCAAAGCCAGGCTGTTACCGCAAGGGACGGCCGTCTTAAAGCAGTCTGGTTCTAAATCATTTCCAAGTCCAACGACAGTATAGTTAAGGGAATTTCAACAGGTAATGGACCAAGAGTAACACAGAAGCCAGCAAAGGCAACCCACACATCACATCTTTGCTCAGTCCCTGCTGTTTGGGAGGCAAGTAAGCTGAGGGAGAAGGAGCAGAGCACCTTAGTAAGGACCCTTGGTTCGCATGAAACCAGAGGGGGTTCTAGAAGGTGAGAGGCGCTGGTGGTTAGGGGGGAGAAGGGCCACATGATCCAAATTGCTTTTTGCTGTGACGATCAGAACCTGATAGCTTTTCAGCAGGGGAGATGCATGATCAGTTTTCTGCTTTAGAAAGAAAGGGAAGGGCTCAAAATTCTGGAATTATGATATCAGAGCTGGAAGGGGTATCAGCCTGCATTGAATTGTAGCCCTCTCCTTGTGTAATGAGCAACTTGCCAACATCATCATATCCTTTATTTAAAAACCAACACAAAACAAAGTGAAGCAATATAGCCACAAAGTCCTTCCTATTACTCGGCTGGGCCACCATCCTATTTCTAAGAGACACGCGTTAAGTATTGGCACCTTGGTTTCTCAATTCTGACTTACAGCAGGCCTGAGTTCTCAACCATTAAAGATGCCTTCTAGAATGGCACTCCAGGGTCCCACTTTTTTCTTTGTCTTGGTACAAAGAAAAGGAGTTAAATTAAGTCAGCAGAAGGCTGTGTCATGGTTTTAAGTGTTATAACAGAATAACAGAAGCTCCTATTGATTCATGAATGCATGCATCCATCCACGTACCATTTACTGAAGTCCTGGGACTAAACTTGCTTAATGGGGGAAAGATAGACCATATCTGGGTTAACAGAGAAGAATCATTGCAGGCCATGATACAAACACACTGCTGTATTTAAATCTATATGCTGTATTTAAAATGGGTAACAAACAAGGATCCACTGTGTAGCATAGGGAATTCTGCTCAATATTATGTAACAACCAAATTGGGAAAAGAATTTGAAAAAGAGTAGATCCATGTATATGTATAACTGAATCACTTTGTTCTACACCTGAAACTAGTGTAACATTGTTAATCTACTATACTCCAATAGAAAATAAAAAGTTATAAAGAAGAAATAGGTGAAGAAATGGGGAGAGGATTGAGGGACGAGGCAGGAAGAGAGTTGTATTTCAGGTAGAGTGATTAGGGAAATTCTCTCAAAGGACAGGAGGGATAAACTCATAACTGAAAAAGAAAAGGGTGCAGCCAGGTAAAGATCTGGGGCAAAAGCTTCTAGGTAGAGAGGGCTGTACAAATAAAGGCCCTGAGGCATGAAAGATCTTGGAGTGTTCAGGGAACAAAAGGAGGGGAATATGACTGGGGATTAGGAGCGTCCAGAGAGCCTGTCTCAGTGCTGCAGTCCAGAGAGAGGGCTCTACCTGGGTGCCACAGCCCTTCACAGAGCAGGTGGCATGTGAAGGTCTTGAGGGATTGAAAACTACATGAAGGTCAAGTGGGTTTATTATGATGTGGGAGGATAAGGTTGGAGGCAAGAAAGGATAATAATAAAGATAATATATAGTACTAATGTTTATTCATCTCTAATTATGTTTCAGGCACAGTGCTGCACACCTGATCCCATTCAAACCTTGTAATCCCTTTATTGAGTCCTTTGATTTTCCTTGTTTTACAGAGAGAAAAGGAGTTCATGGTCAAGTTTGAGACTTGTTGACATTGAGATCATAGGAGGTGTATAGGTGGAGATATAGAGAACAATTGGAATCACACCTTGCTCATATTAGGAACTCTGTTGATACGTGTTGGATGAAATCAGGGTGAGATACAAATATGGAAGCCAACCCTCCAGTGTTAGTACTGAACGTGAGAGGATAGGTAAGTGTCTATTTTACAACTTCCTGGGCACTGGGATGAGGTTGCTGAAATGCTGATTAAAATCTGCTTTACTCCCCAATAAAGATTTTATATAACCACATGGTGACTGAGTGTCTTTTCTGATTACTGAGTCTCTGAATCCCATACTTGCATTTAAGCAGAGGTTTTGTGCATTTATGCATAGAGCCCACCTTCCACAGAAGATGCAACAAGGCTCCTTTGAGCTATGGTGTGGCCATGTAGCCCAGACTTTGATAACCAGATGCACCTGCTTGAGCTTTGAAACAGAAGCTGGGCCACACAGCATCAATTTTGGAAGTGTCATTAGAGAGACTGAAAGTAGTGACCCAAGGCTGCAGGGATAGAAGTTCCAGGCAGGGTCCAAAAGCCAGGGTCTGGGTTCTGAGCTACGCAATTGAACCCAGTAGTTTCTCTGTGGTCTATTCAAGTTCTATAATTTTGGCTTAATTTTGTTTATATTTGATTTCTTAAAAAACTGCCTAGTTCATAATCACATTTGTTGTATGGGGTTGAATATAGTGCTCTCTTATAACTATTTAGTCTCCACTGTGTCTGTGTTTACAAACCCTTTCTTCTTTTTCTTTTTTTTTAACATTCATGAAGGGATATTATTTTATTAAATGAATCTTAATGATATTTATCAAGTGTATCTTTTTTCATTTCCTTGCTTTTTTATTGAAGTGTTGACATATGACATTATGTTACTTTCAGATGTACAACATAATGATTCAGTATATATCAAATATAATTTTATATAAAAACTAAGAATGAAAAAATATATAAATTTTGTAAAACTTAGATATAAGAGTGTGTGACATTTTTCTCTGAGTGGTTGAATTAAAAAATATCTTTTTATACATGCCAGCCACTCCAGTACTCTTGCCTAGAAAATCCCATGGATGGAGGAGCCTGGTAGGCTGCAGTCTGTGGGGTTGCTAAGGGTCGGACATGACTGAGCGACTTCACTTTCACTTTTCACTTTCACACATTGGAGAAGGAAATGGCAACCCACTCCCGTGTTCTTGCCTGGAGAATCCCAGGGATGGGGGAGCCTGATGGGCTTCCGTCTATGGGGTTGCACAGAGTCAGACACGACTGAAGTGACTTAGCAGCAGCAGCAGAACATTCACATTTTGTGTAGTGAGTCCATGTTTCCTTTGTACTCAGAAAAAAACAAAGTGCTATTTGAAAAATGAACTGTGATCACATAGCAATACAAAGACCCTAAACTTCTTCTGAACATTATATTTAGGCAAGTATTTGATGTAAATATAATAAGTATCATATACCCATCAGGCATCTTTAATAATTTCTCCAATGAGAAAAAGATCTTTAAAGATGCCAGCTTCCATACTACTTTGTAGAAAAATGACATTTATTTTATATAATCTAAGAAAAATTTCTAAGAAAGCTTCTGCATTTGTTGTAAACATTAATCAAACATTTCCCAAATTTGTCAGTGTTATTGATATTTCATTGGTGATTGCTCAGTTCGAAGTGAGAAAAATACTTTTTTCTCCTTCAAATCCGTAAAATAATTTTGTGGTCCTTTGTTAAAATATGATATAGTATATATGATATAACATGTCTTTTTCAGGTTATTATTATGGAATTCCTTAATAAGAATCAATACTCAGGTATATATGATATAACATGTCTTTTTCAGGTTATTATTATGGAATTCCTTAATAAGATCAATACTTATGATCTCTTTTCTTCTTGACCTGACTTATGTCTGCTGTTTCATGTTTAATTTTCAAAAATAACCAGCTCTTCATTTTACTTATCTACTAAGTAATCTTTCCCTTTATTTTTTTAACTTCTGAGTCTACTATTAATATTTTTCATATTTATTTTGTCTATTTTATTATCATTTGGCTATTTGCTTTTGTTGGATACTTAATTCATTTATTTTACTTTTTTTCTTCTAAAAAGTAGTTAATTCTGTAAATTTTCTAAGTGTTACCTTGACTGAATCCCATATGTTTATGTACAGAATATCCTAATTGTGGTTTAATTACAATTTTGTTTCCATGTTTGGCTCCAGGTTTATTTGAATGTCCGGATACTTAGAGTTGTTGGCTCCTCTTTGTTTATTAATTTCTGGTTTTATTACGTTGTGGTTAGAGAAAGTAGTCTGAAGGATTTCAATTTAGAAAAAATGTATTTTTTGTCACCTAGAACATGCACAATTTCTGTCAGTGTTCCAAAGATACATAATGAGTCCATTATATTGTGTGTTAGGGTACAGTAACACACGTATACACATTGTCATATGCTTATATTTATATATTTGGTCTGATGGTGGGCTGTATTAGCTGAGTTCTGGATTCATTTCAGTGCAAATTCTTTGAGGTAGACATGTCCATTTTCTTCTCAACTCTGTCCCAAATACCTAACAGGATCTGACTCATATAGGAATTAAGCATATTTGTTGAATGAATTAAAAAATTTATATCCTTAGTTTTACTTCTATATGAAGCATTATTTTCAGAGTTATACTAAATTATTTTATTTTGATCATGTAGTTGTTAAATTTGTCTTTATTTAAAATACATTTTAGTAAGGTATTCTTGAAGTTTTTGAGTACTTGAAGGTTTGTGATGCTATATATTGGGGTTTATTTTAAAAACACTGAATGCTTCTTATGTTCTAGGTACTGTGTTAAGTAAGCACTAGAAATACAATGGCAAATTTTAAAAATCCCTCAGTTTCCTGCATTTCATGATTCATACATGTATATTTATGGAAACGAATAATGATGAAGTAAATAAGAAAATGTTAGTTTGAAAGAATTGTGATTGGTGCTCTAAAGGAAACCAGTAGACAACTGTTAAAGATATCGAGCTGGTACTGTCAGAAAGTCCAACCTGCGGTGGGTATATTGAATGGAGGCCAAAAGACAGGGCAAACCATCCCCTTGAACAGCTGGTCATGGGGGCAGTCCTCCAGGAAGAGGGAACAGTATCTTCTGTTAGTATGAGATTGCTTCTCTCTCATTTAATGTTTGGCTTGAGTGCTATATTAGCAATACTGATGCTTCAGTTTTCTTTTGGTTGGTACTTACATGATACATATATTTATTCATGCAGTCATACAAACCATGCAATTAGTTATCAGTACTTTTGTATCATTTGTTGTTGGTCTTATAAATAAAACATTAATCTTGAATTCTCCCTATTCCCTTCACCCCTTTGGGAAATTTTTGTTTTGTTGAACAGGAATTTAATCCACATGTAATAATCACTGATAGATTTTGTCTCATTCCTGATATTTTAATAGATGTTTTATGTATTATCCTTTAGTTTGCACCATTGCTTGGCCTTTCTGCTGGGTTTTATTAATATGTTGGGCATTATTTATTTCTCATCCATGAACAGGAGTGTTAGAGAACAGCCTTGTTTTTGTGTTAATCCACATGATTACTTTTGAATTTCTCTGAGGATGCCAACTGAAATCATACCTCCTCCAGCTTTATTCAGATATAATTAACAAAGAAAAACTGTATATATTATAGGTGTACAATAAGTTCTGATATATGTATACATTGTGAAGTGATTACCACAATCAAGTTAAAAATAACATACCTCTAACTTCATGTATTAATAGCTAATCTTTTTTTTTTTTTTGGTGAGAACAATTAAGATCTATTTACTTCAGATTTCTAGAATATAAATCAGTATTACCAACTGTAGTCACCACATTGTACATTAGATTCCTAGAACTTGTCCATCCTGTTCATAACTGAAATTTTGTATCCTTTGATCAACATTTCTGAGTTCTGTATTGCCTGCAATACCTCTGTTTACTCAAAGGCAAGTTATTCTACTGGTCCAGCTTCTTGTATCTTCCTTAGGCAGTTTAGTTCATTTCAGTTCAGTCGCTCAGTAGTGTCCGACTCTTTGCGACCTCATGAATCACAGCACGCCAGGCCTCCTTGTCCATCACCAACTCCCAGAGTTCACTCAAACTCACCTCCATCGAGTTGGTGATGCCATCCATCCATCTCATTCTCTGTTGTCCCCTTCTCCTCCTACCCCCAGTCCCTCCCAGAATCAGAGTCTTTTCCAGTGAGTCAACTCTTTGCATGAGGTGGCCAAAGTATTGGAGTTTCAGCTTTAGCATCAGTCTTTCCAATGAATACCTAGGACTGATCTCCTTTAGAATGGACTGGTTGGATCTCCTTGCAGTCCAAGGGACTCTCAAGAGTCTTCTCCAACACCACAGTTCAAAAGCATCAATTCTTCAGTGCTCAGCTTTCTTTATAGTTCAACTCTCACATCCATACATGACCATGGGACAAACCATTGCCTTGACTAGACGGACCTTGGTTGGCAAAGTAATAGCTCTGCTTTTTAATATGCTGTATAGGTTGGTCATAACTTTTCTTCCAAGGAGCAAGCATCTTTTAATTTCTCTGCAGTCACCATCTTCAGTGATTTTGGAGCCCAAGAAAATAAAGTCTGTCAGTGTTTCCACTGTTTCCCCATCTATTTTCCATGAAGTGATGGGACCAGATGCCATGATCATCGTTTTCTGAATGTTGAGCTTCAAGCCAACCTTTTCACTCTCCTCTTTCACTTTCATCAAGAGGCTTTTGAGTTCCTCTTCACTTTCTGCCATAAGGGTGGTGTCATCTGCATATCTGAGGTTATTGATATTTCTCCTGACAATCTTGATTCCAGCTTGTGCTTCTTCCAGCCCAGCGTTCCTCATGATGTACTCTGCATATAAGTTAAATAAACAGGGTGACAATATACAACCTTGACGTACTCCTTTTCCTATTTGGAACCAGTCTGTTGTTCCATGTCTAGTTCTAACTGTTGCTTCCTGACCTGCATATAGGTTTCTCAAGAGGCAAATCAGGTGGTCTGGTATTCCCATCTCTTTCAGAATTTTCCAGTTTGTTGTGACCAACCCCACGTCCAAGTGGCGGTGGCTGCGTGGGCGCAAGAGGGCCGAGAGGAGCTACTCCATGTTCAAGATCAGGAGGGGTGGCCGTGAGGAGATACCCCTCGTCCAAGGTAAGATGCAGCGGCTGAGCTTTGCTGGGGCAGCCGTGAAGAGATACCCCATGACCAAGGTAATAGAAATCCAAATAAGACGGTAGGTATTGCGAGAGGGCATCAGAAGGCAGACACACTGAAATCATAATCAAAGAAAACTAGTCGATCTGATCACACGGACCACAGTCTTAGGCTGTTAGTTTCCCTCAAATTTGGGGTGACCATATATCATTTACACTTGTAAAGAAAGTTCTAGATTGAACATTGGGTAGTGGTTGTATACTAGTGTACAGGCTGTGAAGCCAGAGTTTGATTTCCTCTGCCAAGCTCTCCACCCTGCCCTTCATCTGAGTTTCTTCTTCCCTGGCTGGAGGGGGATGCTTTGGAGGAGACAGGTGGGCTGAGACCCCTTCCCACAGGGACAGATGTGAAGGTATTGGTCTAGGGGCAGAGAACCTTGGGAGATACTAATACTGTCCCAGGTAGATGTTGCTTTCCCTTTCATCCTGTATCCATGAGGGGAGGGGATGTTCCTGGGGTACTGCTGTGTTCCTTTGTTTGGCCCAATGCCTTCTGAGACCTCCTTTCTGTCTTTTCCCTTGACTCAAGAGTCATAAATTTCCTGGAGTTTCTGGTCCTCTGATGGGAACCTTTCTTGGTTTATGCTTATAAACATATGCCATTATTTTCATTTTTTTTTTCAGGTATTTCAATGGGATTGGGGGAGGGAAGAGGTAAACATGTGACCTATTTTGCCATTGGGGTCGGAAATCTGCATATAGACTTTGCTGGAAGATGAGGTCGCAATAGACACTGATTCCTACCTCTTCCCTTTCCAGTTTACTTGCAGAGATTCCAGAGTCAGAATTAAACAAATCAATGAGGCTTGAAGAATGTAGATTTAAGAGTTTTTTGGGTTTTAATTAATCTGTCACATGGGGTGTTTCAGGATTACTACTGAAATAAACTAATTAGAAAATTCTCTATTTTCTACTTGGCACCAAATCAATGATAAGAACTCACAGTGACATTTCGTCTGGCCTAGTGTTTAACCTGGGATTGTGGAGGTTGGTGGGGAACAGTCAGTCCTAGGGGAGCTGTGGAGGTAGGCAGAGAGTAAAAGCTAATAGAGTCATACTCCTGGTTTTGCAGCAACACAGCAGAGGAAGAAGGGAATTTGGAAGTCATGAAGATGTCAGTATTTGTGACAAATGGCCCAGAGGCAGGGAAGTGCAGAGTTCACTTGAGCCTCCTGTGTTGGGGGATGCTGTTGAGCAAGCTGAGGGGGTAGATCAGATATTTAAGAGTCTTATTTGCTGAAATAGTTGGATTGCATTTAACAGACAATTCGGAATGATGTAATGCTTTCAGGAAGGCAGCGGCATGGTGGGAGAGGTGTATTAGGTGCCAGTGTGTGCTGTGGAGGACAGACACTGGCTATTTGGGACAAACGTCGGAATACACCTCAGGGGCAAAGATAGTGCTGGCAAGGTGGCACTACTCAAACGAGCTGAAAGACAGGAGGCATCCTGTGAGTTGTCATGGGTCTTGTCACAACAGCAGAGCACACTGGATCCCTTTCTCAGAGCACTGCAGGCAAGATGGGCTCCAACCTGGATGAGCCTGGTCAGAATCCTGGTCAAAGGAGTTTACCTGTTCACCCGTGCTTATGAGGATGTGGGCTGGATGAGGGGAGAAGCTGGGTGAAGTCCTGCATGGGGGAGCCAGGGACACCACCAGGAGGTTGGTCAGTGCAGACAGGGAGCTTCACAGCTCTGGCATCATGGATTCAGGCCGAGAATGATACTGATGGCTGAATTCTCAGTCTGAGGTCCTGGGGAGAGTTGACCAGCATGGGGAAGAGAGGAGCAGGGGCACACTTAGGAGAAAAAAATGAATTGAGTCGGGGGTATATGGAATTTGAGGTCCTGTGGGACCCCTGTTAGGGAGGTCCAGTAGATAAGCATGGACATCCGGTTAAGCACTGGAAATGGGACTCTGGAGCCGTGAAGAGGAATTGGGAATTGGGTCCTTGCCAGAGAGATGGTTGTGGTGGTGAGGTGGAGTTTCAGTTCAGTTCAGTAGCTCAGTTGTGTCTGACTCTTTGCAACCCCATAGACTATAGCACGCCAGGCTTTCCTGTCCGTCACCAACTCCTGGGGTTTACTCAAACTCATATCCATTGAGTCAGTGATGCCATCAAACCATCTTATCCACTGTCGTCCCCTACTCCTCCCACCTTCAATCTTTCCCAGCATCAGGATCTTTTCCAGTGAGTCAATTTTTTGCATCAGGTGGCCAAAGTATTGGAGTTTCAGCTTCAGCATCAGTCCGTCCAATGAATATTCAGGACTGATTTCCTTTAGGATGGACTGGTTGCATTTCCTTGCAATCCAAGGGAATCTCAAGAGTCTTCTCCAACACCACAGTTCAAAAGCATCAATTCTTCAGTGCTCAGCTTTCTTTATAGTTCAACTCTCACATCCATACATGGCTACTGGAAAAACCATAGCCTTGACTAGACAGGCCTTTGTTGGCAAAGTAATATCTCTGCTTTTTAATATGCTGTCTAGGTTGGTCATAACTTTTCTTCCAAGGAGCAAACATCTTTTAATTTTGCTGCAATCACCATCTGCAGTGATTTTGGAACCCAAGAAAATAAAGTCTGTCAGTGTTTCCAGTTTCCCCATCTATTTTCCATGAAGTGATGGGACCAGATCTTAGTTTTTTGAATGTTGAGTTTGAAGCCAACTTTTTTACTCTCCTCTTTCACTTTCATCAAGAGGCTCTTTAGTTCTTCTTCACTTTCTGCCATAAGGGTGGTGTCATCTACATATCTGAGGTTATTGATATTTCTCCCGGCAATCTTGATTCCAGCCTGTGCTTCTTCCAGCCCAGTGTTCCTCATGATGTACTCTGCATATAAGTTAAATAAGCAGGGTGACAATATACAGCCTTGACGTACTCCTTTTCTGATTTGGAACCAGTCTGTTGTTCCATGTCCAGTTCTAATTGTTGCTTCCTGACCAGCATATAGGTTTCTCAAGAGGCATGTTAGGTAGTCTGGTATTCCCATCTCTCTCAGAATTTTCCACAGTTTGTTGTGATCCACAGTCAAAGGTTTTGGCATAGTCAATAAAGCAGAAATAGATATTTTTCTGGAACTCTCTCGCTTTTTCAATGATCCAACAGATGATAGAAATTTGATCTTTGGTTTGTCTGGCTTTTCTAAATCCAGCTTGAACATCTAAAAGTTCATGGTTCACATACTGTTGAAGCCTGGCTTGCAGAATTTTGAGCATTACTTTGCTAGAGTATGAGATGAGTGCAATTGTGTGGTAGTTTGAACATTCTTTGGCATTGCCTTTCTTTGGGATTGTAATGAAAACTGACCTTTTCCAGTCCTGTGGCCACTGCTGAGTTTTCCATATTTGCTGGCATGTTGAGTACAGTGGTTTCACAGCATCATCTTTTAGGATTTGAAATAGCTCAACTGGAATTCCATCACCTCCACTAGCTTTGTTCATAGTGATCCTTCCTAAGGCCCACTTGACTTCACATTCCAGGATGTCTGGCTCTAGGTGAGTGATAACACCATCGTAATTATCTTGGTCATGAAGATCTTTTTGTACAGTTCTGTGTATTCTTGCCTCCTCTTCTTAATATCTTCTGCTTCTGTTAGGTCCATACAAATTCTGTCCTTTATTGTGCCCATCTTTGTATGAAATGTTCTCTAATTTTCTTAAAGAGATCTCTAGTCTTTCCCATTCTATTGTTTTCCTCCATTTCTTTGCATTGATCTCTGCGGAAGGCTTTCTTACCTCTCCTTGCTATTCTTTGGACCTCTGCATTCAAATTGGTTTATCTTTCCTTTCATCCTTTGCCTTTTGCTTCTCTTCACAGGTATTTGTAAGGCCTCCTCAGACAACTATTTTGCCTTTTTACATTTCTTTTTCTTGGGGATGATCTTGATCACTGCCTCCTGAACAATGTCATGAACCTCTGTCCATAGTTCTTTAGGCACTCTGTCTACCAGATCTAATCCCTTGAATCTATTTCTCACTTCCACTGTTTAATCATAAGGAATTTGATTAAGGTCATTCCTGAATGGTCTAGTGGTTTTCCATATTTTGTTCAATTTCAGTCTGAATTTGGCAATAAGGAGTTCATGATCTGAGCCACAGTCAGCTCAGATCATGGTCTTGTTTTTGCTGACTGTATAAATGTTCTCTGTCTTTGGCTGCAAAGAATATATTCAATCTGATTTCACTATTGACCATCTGGTGATGTCCATGTGTAGAGTCTTCTGTTGTGTTGTTGGAAGAGGGTGTTTGCTATGACTAGTGCATTCATTCTCTTGGCAAAACTCTATTAGCCTTTGCCCTGCTTCATTCTGTACTGCAAGACCAAATTTCCCTGTTACTCCAGGTATTTCTTGACCTCCTACTTTTTCATTCCAGTACCCTATGATGAAAAGGACATCTTTTTTGGGTGTTAGAAGGTCTTGTAGGTCTTTATAAAACTGTTCAGCTTCCTCAGCATTACTGGTCAGGGCATAGACTTGGATTACTGTGATATTGAATGGTTTGCCTTGGAAAGGAACAGAAGTCATTCTGTCATTTTTCAGTACTTGCATCTAAGTACTACATTTTGGACTCTTTTTCTGACTGTGATGGCTACTCCATTTCTTCTATGGGATTCTTGCCCACAGTAGTAGATATAAATGGTCATCTGAGTTAAATTCTCCCATTCCAGTACATTTTAGTTTGCTGATTCCTAAAATTTCAATGTTCACTCTTGCCATCTCCTGTTTGACCACTTCCAATTTACTTTGATTCATGGACCTAACATTCCAGGTTCCTATGCAATATTGCTCTTTATATCATCGGACTTTACTTCCATCACCAATCACATCTACAACTGGGTGTTGTGGAATCTCAGGTTGAGACAAAGAAAACAAACTGAGGAAGATCAAAGTCAAGGCCAGTACAGTAAGGAGCTAATATATACTTGAAGTATTTCTTTATCTATAAAGTGCCTTTTATTTCATGTTCAATGAAAATTCCAGCATTTTATTATGAGTGGTGTTTAAAAGAAATGACTCAGAGGGGAGAACTGCTACATGGGCAAGCCTTGTTGCCTGCTTTTCTGAATTGCTTGTGGTACAATTGGGCCATTCACTCTGTTCCGGGCACTCTGTGTGTTTCCTCCTTTCCGGATTAGACCTATTTGCTTGGGAAAACAATTCATTTCTCAGGGCTTCAGTTTTATGTACTGTTGATCTATTACTTTATTTCTCTAATCTCTTTCCCACAGCCAATAGTTTTCACTACCTGGAACTAAAAACAACCTTCAGGATACCAAAGCACAAGTTAAAGAAAATCATCTATGCTTCCAATGGGAGGAGAGGGAACAAATAGTCCACCTATTTGCTTGGAAGGAAATATGGCTTAAACAGCTAATTGACTTTGCATTCACTTTTCAACTAGTTGTATTGGCCTTATGTTTTTCATTACCCTGTAAATCTTTTTACCATATTGAAAATTGAGGAACACATTTCTTCTCCTTGGTTTCATGCATCTGAAGGCTGTAGATGGACAAGTGTACAAGTGCCAGTGGAAAATGTCTTTTTTGGAATATCAGGTTTGGTCCTCAGAGACTAAGAGTACTCCATGTGTTGAGCAATAAATCTGGATTCTGCTGTGTTTAATTAAGGCAGTTTTCCTTCTTAGCACCAGATGTGGAGATGAGATTCAATTTTATTACGCCTAAAAGAACATGTCCTTCCAAATACATATGTCACTGGTATGGAATGTGACCACAGCCTGTGACAAGGCTCTGCACCCTAGAGGGAGAAGTTCTAGTCCTGTCTTCTGTACTTGTGGAGTTTTTCGTTGCATGGCTGTGATTTGTAAGGTGATGGAGTCCCACTGTATAGATGCCAGATGCAAAGGGAGAACAGGGAAGGATGAGAAGTTGAGCCAGTGGAGGGAAAGATGGATGGAAGTTGTTTTCTTGCTAAGTGCAATATCCATGAATAAAGACTTTGAGAACCAAGAAAGAACTGTTCTGTGCTTCTGCCCTCTTTTGCCAATTAATTGATAAACATTAAGAGAACCACCTAGTATCTCCATTCAGTTCAGTTCAGTTCAGTTGATCAGTCGTGTCTGACTCTTTGCGACCCTGTGAATCACAGCACGCCAGGCCTCCCTGTCCATCACCAACTCCCGGAGTTCACTCAAACTCACGTCCATCGAGTTGGTGATGCCATCCAACCATCTCATCCTCTGTCATCCCCTTCTCCTCCTGCCCCCAATCCCTCCCAGCATCAGAGTCTTTTCCAGTGAGTCAACTCTTCGCATGAGGTGGCCATACCAGTCCCGGAAAAGAGTATCTGGAAACAGCACTGTCATCACCAAGTGAACATTGCAAACCTTAGGATGAAAGAGAGCCGACAGTCATGTCCAATGGGGCTGAACTTCCTCTAGAGGTTTCTCATTATGAGATAGCCCAACCTATACTTGACCATGTCCAGAAAAAGGAAATGCAACCCCTTTAAGGGAAGCCCATTCTGTCTCTGGAGAACTGAAGCTGTTAAAAATATCTTGCTCATATTATTGGACAAATTCCTTTGCTCTGAGTCTTTCTCCCTTTTGTTCTAGTTTGTTCTCTTGAGAAACATGAAACAAGCAGAATCTTCCTTACTAAGGCCAACTATCTCTTAGGTTCCAGGCATCCGAGGTGATTAGTACATGTCCTTGTGGTCAAGAACACGGTAACAGTGTAGAGAGGGAGAAAACCCAAACTCCCCAAGGTTAGGGGGACATCTTATTCATCTGTGTTCATAGTGACTGGTAGAGCAGCTGGCGATGGCAAGCCACTCCAGTACTCTTGCCTAGGAAATCCCATGGATGGAGGAGCCTGGTAGGCTGCAGTCCGTGGCGTCCCTAAGGGTCAGACATGACTGAACGACTTCACTTTCACTTTCACACATTGGAGAAGGAAATGGCAACCCACTCCAGTGTTCTTGCCTGGAGAATCCCAGGGACGGGGGAGCCTGGTGGGCTTCCGTCTGTGGGGTCACACAGAGTCGGACACGACTGAAGTGACTTAGCAGCAGTAGTAGAGCAGCTGGCACTCCTTAGATATACTTGAAAGAGTTGATAAACACATTGACTCCTTTGCTTTTCTCTGATTATGTCCCATGTCAAACTCTAGGACTTTCTGTGTCAACATGGGTGGTAACTAGAGCTCTAGCTCCTGCTTCCTGCTGTCCTGCCTGGCTTACACTATCCAGAAGTTACAAGGCGCTGGTTCTCTTTCCTGATTGGTCCTGTCCGCACATGTGTCTGTGTAGTGTCTGCCTAATGACCCCATCCCCCGTGACCTGATCCCAGTCAGCCTGGTCTAGACAGAAACTCTAGGGAGCATCTGAATGTATGAGCGTCTCTGAACAATGAATCCCAAAGCTCTGGAGTTGGTGACTTTTGGTTCCTCCCTCCATGCTGCTGGGGCAAGTGGGAAATGGTTTCTTTGTATGAACTCAGTCTGGCTAGGAAGATAATACAGATATACAAGGAATTCTAAGACAGTTGTGGTGACAGAGGAGTGATGCAAACTGGCCCTTGAGTGGAAGGATGTGCAGTGTTAGCATGCTGCCCAAGAGTTCTTGACATGGCTAGGGGCATTTCATACCAGAAGAGGTAGATGATAAGACCACTGATACATAAACTTACTAGGAAATGTGTGTAAGAGACTCTTTATTATGAATGTGCAAGCTCCCATTGAGGAATTTATTCATTTTTTCATTCAATTGCTAATAGGAACTCCACTATATGAACTATTCTGGTTAGAGGGCTGTCCCAATGCCTAACAGGCTAGATCCCTGCTTTCTAATCGGGTAGTATTGAGCATGACCAAACACACAAATTAAATAAATATGCTGAGGCCTTGGAGACTATAAAGTAGCATTATTAGGCAGGCAAGATGGAGCTGCTTGGGCAAAGGCTCATGAACAGGTGACATCCAAGCTGAGACCAAATGACAACAAGGGCCGGCACAGTCCAAGGTCATATGAAGTGTGATGAGCTGGCCATGATGCTGTACCTCAAACAAAAGTTCACCAGGGAAGAGAGAAAGAATGTAGTCTCTAGACCACCCCCATGTTTGTGCCCTTTTTTGGTTTTTTGAGGAGTCTAATGGCATTCATTATTGGTTAGCATCTAGTTAGGGTGACCAGACTAAGCAAATAAAAATATAAGCCACCCAGTTAAATTTGAATTTCAGATAAAGAAAAAATAATTTTTTAAAAATATAAGTATGGTAATAGTGAACTGAACTGAATGGAAATCCACTCCAGTATTCTAGCCTGGAGAATTCCATGGACAGAGGAGCCTGGCAGGCTATAGTCCAAGGGGTCACAAAGAGTCGGACACAACTGAGCAACTAAGTACACAACACAGAAAATGTTAAAATTCTCTATTGTGGAAGTAAATACAAAAATGGATAGAAGAAAGGAGATAGAGAAATCACAGATGACATTCCTAGTTAGAAGGAGTGACCAAGTAGAAACCTCTGGGTTGGCTGGCCTCCCCTCCACTTTGCAGAGACCAGTCTATGCCATGTCCAATGATGAACCCACCTGGGGGCAGATAGCTGGTTGAGTGGGGGAAAGTGTGGGAGGCTAAGTCTCCCCACTGTAGGGTTCAGTACATAAGTGAACAGTGGGGTTGGATCCCAGCCCTCACCTTGGATCCAGCAGTGTTGGGGGCAGGGGCAGTATATCAGAAAAGTTGTTCAGAGACAGGGCCCTGGGACCTACCTGAGCTTAATACCATCTGGTGTGCTTTGGGGAAGTTATTGAACTGAGGATAGCAAATAAAGCAAATAAGAAAAGGCTAAATCCCCTAAGGCCATTGTGATGATTCAATGAATTAATATATAGGGAAAGGCATTAGTTAAATTCTTGGCCCACAGTTACTACTTTAAAAAAATTCTAAGATAATATAGTATATGTTTGATTCTTTAGTCAGACTATATTGCAGATGACTTAAGACCATGTAGCAAATTTAAGGTGGAGCCATGGTTATCAAAAAGGCTGCCCAGACCACAGAGTTGATTTATCTCAATCATAACAGCAGCAAATTCCTGTTATTGTAATGAATCACAGCATGAATGCACACAGATGCAGGGGGCTGGGCTGTGCACCCCGGTAACGAAAAGCAGATACTTGCAATACCCTAAAGATGTGTGTAGCAACTAAACCTGTAGCCTGGTTACACAAAACAGGCCATAATGAAATCCAGTTTCTTTATGGAATATTTTCCCTAAATGATAAGGTATTGCTCATGGTTCTTTCTCCCTTGTATAGCAATTCCTTCCAAAGCAAACATTTTAAAGATTTTAACTGAAGTTGAAAAACTAAAACTTGTCTCAGAATAAGAATATGAAAGCCATCTACTAGAAAATCACTGTTCTGCAATATAAAACACGCAGAGCTGTGTTGCTCACAACAATTTAATTATAAGGCACCATTTCCTGGATCTGAAGAGAAACATTTCTACTTGGCCACTAGAGCTTTCTAGAGAAAGGCACTATATATCTGTAGTGTGGTAATGGTAATTTTGAATTTCAGAGGGAAAACAAAGCAGAGATTTTTGAAAACAAACTTCGAAGGGATCATCATATCAATTCTTTGCAGATGATTTTGAAAGAGGTTGTTAAAATAGCTTAAACAGAAACTGAGAGACATGGTGATCAGTTTGAAAGATCAAATTTTGCTGTTTGTATTTTATTTTGAACACATTTAATAAATAAGGAGTTTTCTGTATCATGAGAGCAAACCCCCAAAGCACCAATGTGGTGGGGGAGAGTCAGAGTCAAATCAGGCAACACTTACAGCATTGTGTTCAGAGATGAGGACCACATTTGTGAGAAATTTCTATGGAAAGAACCTTTATATAGAAATAGATATAACATTTCTTTTTTTCTCTCTGGCAAAATCTTCTTAAGAATGACTGTCTAGTTAGTTCTGGAAAATAGGTTCTTTTTTTTAATGTTTATATTTTAATTGCTGGAAAAATGCTTTACAGCGTTGAGTTAGCTTCTGCTGTACAACAATTCAATCATATATATATATTGGAGAAGGAAATGGCAACCCACTCCAGTATTCTTGCCTGGAGAATCCCAAGCACAGAGGAGCCTGGCAGGCTACAGCCCATGGGGTTGCAAGAGTTGGACACGACTTAGCAACTAAACCACCACCACCCTCTTGAGCCTTTCTCCCCTCCCCCAGCTTACCCCTCTAGTTCATCACAGAGTTCCAGGCTGGGCTCCCTGTGTTATATAGCAACTTCCCACTATCTATTTTACACATGATGGGGTATGTATGTCAATGCTATTTCTCAGTTCATTCCACCTTCACTTTCCCCTGCTGAGTCCACAAGTTTGTTCTCTACTTGGTTCATCAGTACCATTTTCTACATTCCATATATATGCATTAATATATGAAACTTGTTTTTCTCTTTCTGACTTACTTCACTCTATATGGAGAATAGGTCCTGATATTGCTCCATTCATTGACTAAAGTTTGATCTTTTAATATAAATTGGTGGTTATTTTTAAAGCTTTTTTTTGTGCAAAATTGTGCTCCGTGAACATACAGGGTTTTAAATATGACATATTCTCATCTTTGAAAAAAGTTTATGCCATGCATATGCCTGTTCTTTAGTAGTTACATGTAGGCATGTAGCTTCAGCCACTGTAGCTCACCGGGCTTCTCTGTCCATGGAATTTTCCAGGCAAGAATGTTGGAGTGGGTTGCCATGCCATTCTCCAGGGGATCTTCCTGACCCAGGGGTAGAACCTGCATCTCTTATATCTCCTGCATTGGCAGGCATGTTCTTTACCACTAACGCCTCTGGGGAAGCCCCTAGTAATTAACATTTTGCGTGCATGCTAAGTTGCTTCAGTCAAGTCTGACTCTGCGACCACATGGACTGTAGTCCACCAGCGTCCTCTGTCCATGGGATTCTCAAGGCATAAACTTTTAGCCCTTTTAGGCATAGAGCCACATGTACATTAATAAAATCAATTACGTGCATAAACCAGTAAAGAGCAGAGTGCATATATACATACATATATATATATTTTTAATGGGTTTTTGTGATTGAAAATTAGAAAAAAACAAAACAAAAACCCTTCAGCATTGTATTAGGTATTTATTAACCTGGAGAAGGATAAGTCAGGTAAGCAAACGTAACCAAGACTTCGACTCCAGTCCTGTCTCCCGCTCTCCCCTGCTTGCTTCTTTCCCTCCTTTTTTCCCCCTCCTTCTTCTAACCTTTCCTCAGCATCCACTTCTGCCCTTGAGAAGAGCTTCTTGACAGATGATCTCTGGGATCTCTGCTCAGTGTTATGTGGCTGCCTGGATGGGACGAGTTTGGGGGAGAATGGATACATGTATACATATGGCTGAGTCCCCTGAAACTATCAAAACATTGTTAATCGGCTATATTCCAATACAAAATAAAAAATTTAAAAAAATGTGGCTGATGCCTGGTTAAGTAGCTTATTCAGTAGATGTGGACTGAGAATTATTTCTGTATCCTATTTGTATAGTGTTTTGAAATTTTCAAAGTGCTTTCACATAGATAATCCTATTTCACCTTAGTGGCAATTATGTGAGCTGCTACTTGTTAATATCCTCATTGACACCAATAAGAAACTGAGGAATGGAGAAAGGGAATACTGGAATAACCAGCAGCTCTCCCTCTGATTGCACTCTTCTGGCTCTCACATTGGATTAGTGGTCCTCAGTGCCGGATGCCTCTCAGAATCACCTGGAGTTTAAAAAGTCCCAAAGCCTGGGTTGCACACTGGTCCAAATAAATCAGAATGTCTGGGAGGGGGTTCCATCAGGGTCAGTATTTGTTAGACCTCCCCAGTGATTCCACTGTGTAGTCCATATTGAGAACCAGCTCTCTGGATCAAGTATCTCCTTTCCCTAAATATTCATTGATTAGTGAATACATCTCTGGTATTGCTGACTGTGCCAAAGCGGGAATGCATCCTGAGGCATAGGGCTCAGAACTGCACCCAAGATTTTATTGACAGGATATTTTCTCTAGCTGTCACCCTCCATTTCTTCTTTGGTTTCCCTTTTATTTTAATGCCAGATTTTCTAAGTGTCATTCTGATAAAGGAGGGTGGGACAGGGACAGGAATCTCTGTTCCCATCATAAAAGTCAACACCAGTCTTTCCTGGTGACAAATCACTGCCTCATGTTTTTGGAAATATTGCCACATTCCATTCACATTTGAACCTGGATAAATCAAAGCGTTTCCTCAAAATTCATCATGGGGATCAGCTCACAGACGCACTCGTTCTGTTTACTACCAGTCTTCCTTAATCTATTTCACACATGTCTCACTGGTTTTATCACATGGGCCACTCAGGCTGTTGTCCTGTCCATGGATCTGCTTGTCCAGGGATCAAGAGTATTAGGTTTTCAGGCTGTGGCTTCCATGGAAGTGTCAGACTGACCTTCTTTGCACTGTAGCTGGCCTCTGCTGCTGCTGCTGCTGCTGCTGTTAAGTAGCTTCAGTCATGTCTGATTCTGTGCGACCCCATAGACAGCAGCCCGACAGGCTCCCCCAACCCTGGGATTCTCCAGGTAAGAACACTGGAGTGGGTTGCCTGCACTCAAAAGAGCACTGGCACTCTAGAACTGCAGCCATGGGCACCTCCCTCCCACACAGACACACTCTTCTTAGGGGAAATGCAAATGAACTCAAGTGGGCAGTGTGCCCCTCAGTTTACAGGTTCTCAGTCACTGGGAAACTTCCCTCTCATGATTGTTAATCTATGAAGTCAATTCAGTAAGCAATCTAAGGCTCAAGAAAATCAGTTTTCTGGAGAAGTCCAAGAATACTTAGGGAATTTAGCTCTATCCTTGAGCCAGGGAACATTTTCCATTCTGATCTAGAACTGGAATATTGATGAGTAGGTGAGTGTATTCTCTAAAATTGTCCAAGTGTGTTCACCAAACAGAATAGACTATATTCTCAGATTCGAGAGGTGATGTGACCAAAGAAAGCTATTTTTATTTTTAAATCTTTAATATATTTATATATATATTTATTTCATTTTAAAATTTCCTTCTTAAAATTATTTACTTTTGTTATGTACAAAATGATATCCAGTGACTAAGTGGACTAAATCCAGTAGGTTTATAATAGGTGACTTATGCATGCATGCTAAGTCACTTTAGTCATGTCCAACTTTTTGCAACCCTATGGACCACAGGCCACTCCAGTACTCTTGCCTAGAAAATCCCATGGATGGGGGAGCCTGGTAGGCTGCAGTCCGTGGGGTTGCTAAGGGTCGGACACGACTGAGCGACTTCACTTTCACTTTTCACTTTGACACATTGGAGAAGGAAATGGCAACCCACTCCAGTGTTCTTGCCTGGAGAATCCCAGGGACGGGGGAACCTGGTGGGCTGCCGTCTATGGGGTCACACGGAGTCCGACACGACTGAAGTGACTTGGCAGCAGCAGCAGCAGATGGACCACAGGGTTGTTCCATGGGATTCTCCAGGCAAGAACACTGGAATGAGTTGCCGTGCTCTTCTCCAGGGGATCTGCCCGACCCAGGGATTGAACCCACATCTCTTAAGTCTCCTGCATTGGCAGGTGGGTTCTTTACCACTAGCGCCACTTGGGAAACCCAGGTGACTTATATATAGGCAAAAATAAATACTTTGTCTCCTAAATTCATTCAAGTTTTCCAGTAGCAATGGACTCCAGTGCAGCATTTTAGCCTATGGGATAACAAGAAAATGAAACTATAAGAAGAGGGTCAGCACTGGGTTTCAAGCTTCTGGCTATCGCTGGAGGTTCTGAGTCATGCACTAATAATTTTCATACAGTGCTCGAGAAAACTGTCACTAGCACTGTGATGTAGGTGTCACATCACCACTTTCTGATTTTTCCTTCTGATGAATAAATACCTGCGAGAGAAATTGCTGGGGCAGAAGGCATTAATGTAACTTTTGCTACGTATATTGGTAAACAGAAAGGGTGAGCCAGTTTCCAGGCCTGCCAGCAGTGAAGAGGAAGGACAGTCTCCCTGAGCTCACTGTCCACAAGGGGATTATAGGATGTTCTTTAATAGGTTAGTTTTGTCAGTAATGTGTAGACCTTGGTGTGTTTTTAAAATATGTGCTGATTTTATTATAAGTGAACCTTTGTTCTTGCTTTCCCCTTATACAGACTGACCATTTCTATATCTTTCTTTCCTTTTCTTCCCTCAAACTTTTTGCTCATCTCCTTTACCTATTTGGATGGAGTATTTTATTTTTCCTTGTGGATTTATAAGAGATTCTTAATTTAATGATAAATCTAAGTTTTTTCCTGATATGTACTTTGCAAATATTTTCCAGTTCATCACAGGCATTTAAATGTTTTAAATAATAATTTTAAACATACATATTTTATGAAGTTTCACGAGGTTTTCTCTCCTAATCATCTTCTTTAGGTTTCTGTGGTACTTTCCTGGGGAGTCCCTCACTGTGTTGAACTCTAATGCTTTTTTCTAAGCCAATAACTTTATCCCCTATAGTGGGGAGGCTTTTCAAAGGAAAATCTTGACCATTTTCTCATGGAACATGATGTTGTTTTTGGATTAAAATTTTGATTCCCCACAAAATTTGATTAAATATTGTGGAAAATATTAAACATACACAGAAGCAGAACAAATAGAATAATGAAACCTGATTTATCTCCCAGCTTCAATAATGATCACCTTAGCTATTTTACTCCATCTACCCCTTACTCTTTTTTCCCTTTGAAGCAAATTCTAAATCATCTATAATTTCATCCATAAATACTTCAGTATATCTCTAACAGAATTATTTTTAGAACACAATCCTTGTATTATTTTCACACCTAATACAAAAATCATTAATGTTTTAATAGGTATTCACATGAAATTTACATTGAACTATCTCTTTCAGAATCTTTGCTGGCTTCAGGATCTAAACAAAGTCCCCACATTTCACTTAATTTGTAATAGTTCTCCCTCCCTTTTTCATGCATTTATTTGTTGAAGTAGCTGGATCATGAGTCGTTGTCCTGTAGAGTGTATTATATTCTGGATTTAGCGACTACCCTCTCATTAAGTCTCTATTAAATTTAAACTTTTGATTTTTTTTTGGCAAGAATACTTTATCTGAATGCTATGCACTTCCTATTGCATCATATTGGGAAGCAATAATGTCTGTTCATATCACTTTTATGTTATTAAAATTGACTGATGAGTTCAGGTATTGTGGACCTAGGAATCACCAGTTGCCTACATTTCTATGGTTAATTTGCTCCAGGATTCAGGGGCAATAGGTTGGAGTCAGAAATGCTTGAATTCAAATATCATTTCTGCCAGTTACTTGTCCTGCCTTGGGACTAAGTTGCCCAACCTCTCAGACTTTGTAAGTTTTACTCAGCTTTGAGAAGATGATGATCTGTTTTGTTTGTGGGACTGTGGTTGGAATGGAGTGAGTTCTTTGTGCAGGACCTTGGCATGGTGCAAAAGAGTAGTAGTGGTGATTCACTGCCATTTGTTTAAGCTGATGGAATTTGTTTGCTGCTGCTAAGTCACTTCAGTCGTGTCCGACTCTGTGTGACCCCATAGACAGCAGCCCACCAGGCTCCCCCGTCCCTGGGATTCTCCAGGCAAGAACACTGGAGTGGGCTGCCATTATTAGGTGACGTTAAATGTCTTTCCAAATCTGAGGTCCTAGGATGAATGATCAGGCAGCTTGTATTAGCTGGGTTACCTGTGTATTCAGAGAAAAATCTGTGGGCGGAAGGCTCTCATCCAGTTGTAACAGTTCAATAGAGATGACGATTCTGCCAGATTTGGGTCCTGTGGGCAGAGTTGAGAGGTCTATAAATTTGCATTTACTTTTCAAGTCTTGGTTTATAACAGCTCGCCAAATATGTCACCAAGATGAAGATAGATTGTAATGACTACATTTTGGTAATTCACTTACTTTACTGAAATCAATGCTCAGTCATGTTACAGGCGAGACTCCATCTGTTTCCAATCAATAGCAGAGGGAGCACCATGCCTGGACAGAAGGGCTGAGTCTGTGTCTATGCAGGAAAAACTGCATGCAGAGCAGCAGCTGAATGATTACCCAACAAACATTGGTGTAGTTGATGGTGTGGACCACCAGATGGATCAGTTCAGGTCCCTGTAACTCTATAGTGGCCATTCGTTCACAAATATTGTCAACACCTATTATGTTCTGGGCATTCTAGTTGCTTGGGGGCAGATCAGTGAGCAAGACCAAGTCCCCTGTCCTCTGGGAGCTGATGCATATTGTAATTGGGGGATGTGTGGCGTGTAGCCAACAAATAACTGATGTAATCCTTAAATTATAGAGCAAGTCAGAAAGTGATATGGACCATGGCAAAGAAAGTGTTAAGTGGGCTAAGGGGGTTTCAAGTGCCCTGGGAAGGGTGTGATTATGGTTTTGGGTGGGATGGTCAGGGCAGGTAGGCCTGGCTCATGATAGCAGGTAGGATAATGATGGCTTCTTCAGACCCCAAACACTCAGTAAACTATTCGATCTTGGCCCCGAGTGAAATTTCCATGCTCAGGAGATCCAAGGCACACTGCTTGACTTTGCTGCCCTGGATTTGGATGTCCAAACTATGGGACTGCCCTCTCCTTTGATATCTGCTTTCTGTGTCCTTTAGGTGGTTCTAGATGCTCCTACCCCCTCAGGCCCTTCCTCCGGCCATGATTTCAAATTCAGCTACCTCTGGAGCTCACTGTAGTCCTTCATTCCTTTAAAGGTACTGTCTCCTTCTCCATCAACCCTGGAGGGATTAAGAGGCCTTCTGGTCCCATTGATCTGCCAGAACAGTGCTGCTCCCAGAGGATACTCTGCACTGGGAAGTTTTGGGCATTTATGGAGGAATGTTATGTTATCATTACTACCACTATCATCATCACCACCGCCATCACCACACCACCACATGACCACCATAACTATCATCATCACCATCACCACTACCACCGCCTTCATCACCACCACCATCTTATCATCCCCAAGAGTCTGATCAGGGAGAGTCATGTGTGAGCCACATGTGGGCTTGGTTGACAAGCTCTCCTGAACTTGGCTTGACAGGCTGGGCTGGCCAAGGCTTTTGTTTCTCACAGGAAGACAACTTTGTGCAGCCCCTTGTTTAACCTGGTTTTCCCTCTTTAGAGAGAGGATTTTCATCAGATGAATCATGCTTAACACCCTTGCTGGAGCCAGAGACATTTGGCTTCCCAGGCTGTTTACTATAGCATAGACTTTGTCTCAGAAGTGTTCTTAGGAAATGACAGCTGACAGAAAATTGTCATTGTTTTTGCTTAAAAAAACCTGGAGACCTGGAAATAAGCCAATTCTGGGCGGAAGGGAGTTCCTATCTACCGGTCTATGCAGTGCCATGCAGAACAACAACTCTGGGATTGTTGTAGTGACGTGCCTCGGTACAGGTGAGGTGAAGTGCTTTCCCCTGCTTTATCTGGAAAGTCCTAATCACAGCCTCAACAGGTGACTGTTGTCACTTACTCCCTACATAGATGTGGCCCTCAGACTCAGAGCCTGTATTTAGTAAGGCAAAAAGGCTCAAGAGTTGTTCCCTCATTTCCCCATTTGAAACTCTGGCTTGTTCTGAGCTAGGCAGGTGTTGCTCTGCCTGCTCTCTGTATTTTTCTTGTGCTCTGTGGTTTGAAGGCCTTGTGCTCCTTTTCACATTTTACTCTTGAGCAACAGAGCCCCTAACGACACATGTAATGTAGCATAAATGACGTTGTTAGTCACTTAGTCATGCCCAAGTTTTTGTGACCCCATGGACTGTAACCCTCAAGTTTCCTCTGTCCATGGAATTCTCCAGGCAGGAATATGGGAATAGGTAGCCATTCCCTTCTCCAGGGGATCTTGCTGACCCAGGGATCAAACTCAGGTCTCCCACATTGCAGGCAGATTTTTTACCATATGAGCCACTAGTAAAGCCCCATAAATGATGCTTCCTGAAGTTTACTGTCATCTAATAACTTAGATTCAGAGCCTATAGAGCCAAAGGGGACTAAAAATCTCATTCCTTCTGCTCTCCCCCTGCCCCAGGGCACATAAGAGGAGCGTGAGGCCAAGAAGGTTGAGGAGGATTCCCCTGTAAGGTCCGGCTGGTGGCAAGCACATAAGCTGGGCAGACTCCACCTGCAGCTCACCTAACCCATCCATTCCTGCTCTGATGACCAACTGTCCTGGCATGCCCTGGACATCCAACTGCTGACACAGGAGGTGATGCTCAGAATGTGTTACACTTGATGGAATCAAACAGGACAGGACTGTGCCACAGCTGTGCCAGGGAGCCCCCCTCCCTCCCTCTGCTGACTTCTTCCCACTGCTTCCTGACTTTGGAATGAACTTAGGGAGGGAAGAGAATATGGTGGGTGGGGTTGGGTTTTGGATTCTGACAGCCTGGATTCTCACCTCCTGGTTCTGCCGCTTACCAGCTGTGTGCACAGACACACAGGTCAGGTCAGTTAACTCAAATGCTAACTCTCTGCTCACTCTGCTTTGCTTTTGCCCCCTGAATATGGCTCCATTGGTCTCTTTTCTTCTTGAGTCACTAGAGGCAATCACCAGGATATCATGGGATGCTTGTCCTCCTGCCTGGCAATGAGAGCAGGTGCTGACAAACATCTTGGAACCCTGGGGGCCCTTCAGAGGTCTCCATAGCAGATTACTGCACAAATACAACTGCAGCCCAGGCTGGGGAAATGGTCACCTCTACAGGGGAAACAAGAAGACCAGACTGTACTGGGGCCCAGAGAATGATCCAGATGTGCTGAGAATGGGGACCAGGAGGTATGACGGTGTGAATAAAAACTGCTGTCCTGTGATATCTGATCCTATTTTAAATCCCCAGGGCTGTGCCTGGAGAAACTGGTTACATTCATTATACTTAGAGATGGAAAATGTCTCATTGTCTCAATTAGCATCTTGGCTAACTAGTATGCTTGATCTTTTTCTTTTTTCCACGTATTTATTGGCTATTTCTCTTTCCTCATACCCCAGTCTTTTTTTCTTTTTCCACCTTATTAAAAACATACAACAGTACAAAACAAAAATTTCCTTCCTTGGAATCCACAACCAAGACAAGTGCAAAATTCCCTTCCTCAGACTCTACTGAACCCTCAGACTATTTACTATTTATCATCCCATCCCCTCTTGGCACCATTCTCCTTCAGATGGTCCCATGCCAGCTGCTGCTTCTTCTGCCCTCTCCTTTCTGTCTCCTGTCTCTTCCATCTGGCTTCTGTTCCTGCCAGTGTATGAAAACTATGCCCTCCACACCCAGAGGATCTTGGAGCCTCATCCTGCACCCTAACCCTTGTGTCCCAAGTGCTGACCAGGCTCTCTTCTGCAGGGACACTCTGTGCTTCTCTCCTGACAACTTCTTGCTGTCCACTTCCCTCTCTTCCTAACATTCTGGTGACCCCACATGTACTTGCCCTGAGTCCTCCCAAGTACCAGTTCTGCAAGTCGCACAACGACTGGTGAACCTCTCCATATGATATTCTGTTGGGGATTGAAAACAGCCGCCAACTACAGTGCTCAGAACTGAATTCCTGGTAGCCTAGCCTCTGATGTGGAAAGTGGGGGACGTGCTTCTCTTTCCTGTTAAATTCCTAGTTATTTGTGCCTTCACCTCGTAGTGGCCCAAATAACCAGTGAGTCCTGCCAAGCCTCTCTTTTCCAACTCTGTATGGTCATCTCTTAATTCAGTTGCCATGAACTCAATGCCCGTAAGTTGATCAACTGTCCATTCCCCTTGGCTCCTGCTTCCTCATTCTGGATCTCCTTAGTTCTTACAAGACTGTAGCATTATCCAGCTTTTGGAATATCTAGCTATCTTTTCTATTTCAAGCTACCTAAATATTTGGTTGGCCAAAAAGTTTGTTGAGGTTTTCCCATAAGATGTTATGGAAAAATCCTAGTGGACTTTTTGGCCGACCCAGTATAACCAAGATCCACTCTCTTCTTGTTTCCTTCCTATCTCTCCAGGCATGTGTTTTGCAGGTTCATTGTCTGCATAGTGGCATTCCACTATGCTCAATCCTGGGCTCTCACTCAACACCACGCTTCAGTGAGCTCCTGTGGGCAGCTGACATGGACATGGACTATTTCTAGAACTTTCTTATTAGCTCCACAAATACGTATCGAATTGCCTTCTGGAAGCTTCAATGTAGCTGGAACTCAATCCTGACATAATAAAAACAGAACTCTGAATTTCGAGTTCCAACTCACCCCTTGTTCCTGTGTCCTTCATGCTATGAAATCACCAGGCTGACACTGTCCTCTCAACTACCCAAATGTAGTCTGCCCCCTGCTGATTTAGCCTGCCAGGTATTCTCCTACACCCACCTTTATCCTTAGCCAGCACCTTAGTCCAAGCTGCAATGTCTCCTTCTTGAATCACTAAAATAGTCTCAAAACATTTCCTGCATCTGCTCCTGTTCCTTGCAGTCCATTTCCTACAACTGCATCTGGACAGTGTGATCTTTTTCAAAGCTCATCATGATACTTCTCTGTCTAAACCCTTCGGCTGTTTTGCATTCTTTTATCCGTCTTTTCCCTTCCACAACAACAAAAAAGAGCAGAATTGTTAACTGGACCCAAAGCTCTCTCTAGCTGGGTCTCTGCTTCTCTCTTGAGGATGCTCTCACACCAGCACCCCTGTGCTCTTGGCCCAGCCACTCTGTTTTGTGGGCTTCCTTGTGTTACTTTGTTTGCTTCCCTGCTCTTTGGCCAGTTCACACACAATTGTCTTCCAGATTTCAGTCTGAGTATGGCTCCTTAGAGAAGCTTTGGTGAGGCTTGGAGCAGCAGAACCTATAGCCTCGTGGTGCACTGAGTTGTCCTTTCCATACCTCCTACAGCTGCCTGCATAGTATTCACCTGCATGATGCCTGATGAATGGAAGTCTTCCCAGTACGGTGGGAACCTTGCCTCATTCTCAACAACCAGTTGAGAGAATAACTTTCTTTTTACAGCCCAGCTCTGGCTTTATATAGACATTATTTAGTGGTCCCCCGCACAAGCCACTGTGGTGTTGATAAATATCCTTCATGGATGAATAAAATGATTTAAGGAGCATCAAAAATTAGGTAAAAAATCTGGACGCTTCGGATTCCAAGCCAGCAGGGCTACCAAGACTTTAGGTGCTTTCAGTGTCCTAATTTGGCTACATCTTTCTGTCTAAGCAAAGTTCAGGAGGACCAAAAGGAGATGGGCGTGAGGATGACTCATCCGGCGGCCCTTCATTGTGCATTTCACTGGGAGGAAGCTGCCTGAACACAGTTATCCTCTGAGTGATTTCAGCGTCGCCTGGAAGGGGACTGAGGTTCCTGAGTTTGTAGTGAGCAAGTTCCTGACTCCTTTCTACCCTTCCCACCACCTTCTGTCTGTCCCTTTGGCTTCCTTGTTTTCTGATCCCTCAGCCGGCCTCAGGTGGACCCACCCACATCTGTCTTCTGCCTGTGCTACTGTGTTCTGTTCTGCCCTTCCACCCTCTTCGGCCCTGCCTGGCCTCAAACCCCACTCCTGGAGGGAATTCCTCCCTGACCCAAGGTGGGGGGAGGGGGCCTCACCTCGGGAGGCAAATACTGGCTGGGCCATGAAAATATGTAAGGAGATTTTTAAGAGCTATCATGTTACATCCTTCATATTTTGCCACAATAAATCCAGCCTTTTACTCTTGAGTAGACTCTCAACTCTATAAATTAGGAGTCTATTTCTAAGGAGGAAGATTTCATAGTCCCCGAGATTCCCTACGACCTACTCATATTTCAAGTGTTGCACCAGGATTGGACTAACAAACCAGGGGCTTCCAGAATAAAAGTAAGTGATGTTCCAGGAGCTGAACCCACATACTTCTTGCTTCTCCCTCTTGTCCTGTTGGCTCAGACCTCAGCTTCTCTCAGACTTCTATGCTGTGCTCTGGCTCTGGCCATTTGGCCTCAGGCCATCCTTGGATTCTGCTTTTGCTTTATAATGTGTCTCTCAACATCTTTCCTCAGACTACATATGTCCATGGGCCCAGCAAGTCTTGCTAAAATGCAGTTTCCTTAGTTTTCTGTGACAAAGCAGAGTCTCGGGGGGTAGTCAGAGTCTCTTGAAATCTGCATTATCATATCTTCATGCTACACAATAAGGTTTGAAAACGTCTGTCTGTGTGTTAAGTTTTTGAGATCCATTTCCAAAGGCTTGGCCTTAGCTTACTTCTTATTTCAAACTCCACCCCTGTAGGTGCTGACCTAGTACCTCTCTGGAAAATAGTCCTCAGGGCAGCCAGAAAGTAGCTCTTCCTTCTTTGTCCTGTAAACCCCGTCCCCTAGCCCAGATAGTGCTGGACTCCTGGCTTTAGAGAACCCTGGGAGGGTGACAATGTCCCGACCAACAGCCACTTGGTGGCTTGGTGTTGCCAGGAGAGAAATGTTCTAGGGCAGTTCATAAATGTGTGCAGCCAAACAGAGAAATGAATGTTGTTTGCAGGGTGGCCTACAGGTAATGCTTGCAGAGGCTACTCCATTGTAGCTTACAATTTCTAAGATTGCTAAGCTTACATTTTCAGATTGAGAACTAGATATTGGGACTCATAGTCATGATATCCCATACACATTCTGAGGAGGATTCCACTGTGGTAGAAATAAGGGATTTGTTGAAAGTTGGATTTTGCTTTCAAATAATGCCATCTGTGCTTTCCCTCCACCCCACTGACAGGATGAGCATGACTTATGCAAACAGACAGACTTCTATGGAGACTTGCTGAAGGACTGAGAACATAAAGCATCTTTCAAGAGAAGACGGTAGCTGATGATGATGATGATGGCTTTTCGCTTGGCTTATTTTGTTTTCATGGCCCTTTTATTTCAGGGTGACTAATTATCTATGTCTGTATCTAAAAGACTTTGTGAAGATGCAGTTGGGGACCACAGCTCACACAGAGAGCTGCTGTTGACAGAAACAATCTTCAGGACTTTGCAACCTGTTATTGTGCATTTTCATTCCCAAAGGCTCAGCCACCTAAGAGAACAAAAGAAGCTGTGCTTGCCATGTGAGGCGAACGTGCTCTGTGATCACAGAGGATGAGGGCTCAGCCAATGTTGCCTGGAGCCTGCCAATTGCCTGATGGCCCCCCTGGAGACTTGCCGCTCTGTGCACTCGGCTGACCTTCCCTGACTTCCCCAAGGGCCACACCCTCAGCTTTCCCACTTCAGTAGACTCTCTTCCTTTACCAGCTTCCGAGTTGAGAGGAGAGGATCAAGGTTGATCCAGTAGCAGGAGGAGAACACCCCATGGTCATTCAGGTTCATGGAGAGCTGTTCCACAGGTCACTGTGGATGCTGGGTCCTGTGGTTACTGGTAGGCAAAACTATCCTGCCTATGCAGTCCCATCTCTTCATACGTAAGTCCTGTGGGGCCATTGAAGTTTCTATAAATTACAGGCTAGGATAGGAGAGTGGAGTATGACTTGAACTTATCTGAAGTATGTAAACCAAATTCTTCAATACACAAAAAATGTGCACTCATCCCAGACAGTCCTTCCTGAGATGTTCTTGGTCTGTTCAGGCTGCCCTGTGATATACCATGCAGTGGGAAGGGACGCTCTGGGGGAAATATAAGCTATGCCAGCTTTCACTTGGTGCCTTATCTCAAAGTTTACTTTCTCAGGACAGTGGCTGGAGCATGGAAACAGCAGCAAGGACAACCTTCTTCCTTCTCAGTTCTGCTGTTTGTACATTCGGACCTTGGCAGACAGAGCTCTATCTTCACGAACATTCTGTTTTCTCTCCTGGGGAAGGGTTATGGTTAAGAGAGCCACTGCGAGGTGTTGCTCTTTCCCTAATCTTCCAGGCTACCAGTCAGAAGGATTTTAAAGCAGGATTCTGATGAAACTTTATGCTCTGAACAACTGTTAATAAGAATAGAGGAGGGTTAGAACTGAGACCAAGGGCTGGAAACTACAGTAAAGCAGATTTGGGCTTGATCTGGAAGTTTTGGTGATTGCAGTCGCTCACATGATGTACTCTCATCTTTGTGAGGAATTAACTGCCCTATGCCACAAACTCTTAGATCTGAGGTAGTTACTATAAATAAATAATCATAATAATTAATACTAATTAAATAATGAATAATTAAATAATGAATCACGCTGAGTGCTAGATGGAGAATAACTTACTGGGAACAGAGGAAAAGGCTGGGCATGGAAGGCAAAAGGGCAATTGTAGAACAAGAAATCATTGTGTTTGATCCAGGAGTCACTGTAGGTGAAGAAAGGGGTATATTTCAATATATAATATGGGTTATACATACAATTTGCATATAATGACGATTAGACTCATAAGGCAAACTGGAGCCAGTGGTGGACACTGATAGAAAGCATATTTTAATTTTGTACTTCTTTATTCAAGAAGCAATACGGTAAAAAGAACATGGAATTTGGTGTCTGTCAAACATGGGTTTCACTTCAGCCCTCTCACTCAAAGCTGTGTGATACAGGGCAGCTCACTTAATCCCTGGACCTCATGAATCTCTGTGAAATGGAGAGAATCAGATTTCCCCGCAGAGTCACTGTGCCATGTAGCCAAGTCGCTGGGCACACACTGTCCAAGGAATTCAACACCAGTTACTTCTTTTTCCCTTTCTGTTGCTGCCTACGGAAGTGCTCAGCCTTGGAGCAGGCCTCTAGGGATGCTCCACAGCAGGGGGCTTCAATGTTGGGGAGGGGGCAGTGGGAATGTTTCTGTTCTAGGTGGGAATTTGGACTTATAACTTTAAAAGTCCTTCACCATTTTAAGGTGACATGATTCTATACATCTATTAAATTCATAAAGAAGAGAGCTTTAAATGCTCCTTTTATGAAGCCTGTGGTGATGTGTTGTTGGTACTTTAAGGTCAGTGGTTGAGCAGCTGCCATGCTATTGCATGTGTAGAGTGTTGTGTGTGAATTGCACACTTCTCAAGGGTCATTATGTGTCACAGAGAATTCTTCCCAGGTGCTGGATTTTTTTAAACTATAAATAATACCTAATAGGAGAAGGAAATGGCAGCCCACACCAGTGTTCTTTCCTGGAGAATCCCAGCGATGGGGGAGCCTGGTGGGCTGCTGTCTATGGGGTCACACAGAGTCGGACACGACTGAAGCGACTTAGCAGCAGCAGCAGCAGCAGGGAAGTTTTAAAATGTTTTGTCAAAAAATCAGTAACAAATGTTTCTGCTTTTTGTTTTTAAGATAAAGTGGCCTCTAGAGATAAGGGTATAAAATTTTGGCTAAAATGTACATTTTTATGAAAGCTATTGTGGCACAGATAATAAAACTGAGTTAGTGATTGATTAAAACACATGAGCTGACCTACATGTCATCCCAGTGTGATCAAAAAAGTGTCTTCAACTTAAAACATTGCCAGCATGGACAAAAACAAGTCCAATTAATTGAAATGGTAATTTTCAGACTTTGGATTTGTGTTAAAAAATGACCAAATGCTGAAATTCTGTAAAAATGATCAACCCTGTTCAGGTTTAATACCTCTTAATTCTAGTGTCAAACTGAGCAAGAATCACTGATAAAGGAAGTAAAAGTTTAACTTCTATTTAAGGAGAAGTTTGGCATGAATACATATCCTGACACTATGTATACATAGGCTGGGTCAGTCTAACATTAGGGCAAACATATATTATCAACAAGAATATGGATAAATTTGCACTGCATTTCAGAATACTTAACTCTAGATAGACAAGAGACTGAAGAATTCTTTATGTAGCACTTTATGTTTCTCATATGTGCTACACCATCAAGGGAGATCATAATTTCTGAAATAAGGTTTTTCCAAACTCCTGATTTTGAACACATGCATGCCCAGCATATATTTAACTAGTGAAATTCCAATTCTCTACCTTGGGACTTTTTTCTTTGCATTTTTTTTTCATCTTAATCATGTAAATGCCATATTTTTAGAACTCAGAATTCCTAAGGTCATAGTATTGTTGAACTTGTGTTCTTGGGAATTCTGAAGTTTAACTTTGACTCTTTAAAATGAATACCGGGTAATTTTATCTAAGCCATAGTTCCTTTGTGTCTCAATTTCCTTCTCTGTGAAGTAGAGGCAATAGTGCTTGTACCTTTTAAATTCTTCAGGTTGGGGAAGGTTTTCAGAGTACAATAATTTGATATCCTTAAGTAAAATGTGCTTCTAAAACTGTGTTTCTACCTATGGATATGAAAATTAACCTGTTATTTTTTTAGCTGTAATGGCTACTGGGAGATGAAGCTAAAAAAAAAATGAGCTTGAAAAATAATGTTGTTCAAGGGCATACTAATTAGACTTCTTGTCTGATTTTAGAGTTAGTTTTATCAACTCTGATTTCCACAAGATGGAAGCAACTTCTGTTGTGTCCTTGTTAGAGGTCACATCTAACACTCCTCTTGTGTCAGGGATAATTGCACAACTAGCTGTTAGAAATGTTACAACTAGCTATTAGAAGTGTAGTGGTGCGGCCTCTCATGGGAGACCATACTACACATATTTAGGTTAATGAAAGTTGTGAATTTTGATATGGTGTATTTATGTCTGCCTTTCATGAAAATTGGTATTCCTCTCGTCTTTTGTTTCAGCAATTAGAGTCAAACTACACCTTGATGAACTAAATGTGTGTATTTTGCTTTCTTAGATCCAATATCTTTGCAACTTGCAAAGAAAGTTGAGGTGACACAGTTCCCTGCAAATCACATGGCACGGACTCCAATTTTATCCCTTCTGCTCCCCACACTGTTAACCCTCCAACAAACTGAAATAGAAGTTTGAGAATAGAACCTTGTTTTTTTCCCTTCATGTCCTTGACCGTTGTACAGCCTTATTTTATAGTTTTAGTGTATGACAGTTGAAGACATGTTTGGGGACCCAAAGAAACAGAAACACAAGTCTTCTCACTCTGAAGTTTACCTAACTTCATTCAGTGTTAACAATAGAACTCTTTATCACAATTTAGTCCTAGATGTTAGTTGTTGGGAACTAAGGAGTCTGTGTATTAAGAAAAAAATGTAACTGGCAAAACCTATTTGGGTTGTTGAATGCTATGGGAGGTCAATGTCTAAGTCTTTGCCAAGTCATGGCTTCTCCAGTTTTAGTCTCTGCAACAAGAAGGCCTCTTTGACTGACTAGAAGGCTGGGATGTGTTGGTGGTGACTTGTCATCCTCTCGGATGGACACAAGTGCTTCAGGAGCCTTTCTGCCATAAGCTGGAACCTGCTGGACACTGGTGTGCTCTGGCTCTGGGGACAGAGAGGTTGGATCTGAGTGAATTATGGTCTACTTCTTTGTGTCTTCATGTTTCCTAGCCTATTTGTCTGCTCCCTTCCTCCTTCCTTCCATCCCTTCTCCTTCACCAGTCAATGAGTGTCAATCCTGTACTGGCCTCAATGAGGACCCTGAGACTGGGTGGCTTACCGGGTGGCTCAGTGGTACAAGAATCCACCTGCCAAGTGGGAGACGTGGATTCAATCCTTGTCAGAAAGATCCCCTGGAGAAGTAAATGGCAACCCACTCCAGTATTCTTTCATGGAAAATCTCATGGACAGAGGAGCATAACAGGCTACAGTCTGTGGGGTTGCAAAAGCGTCAGACACGGCTTAGCGATTAAGCAACAAAAACTCTGAGATTAACTGCCCTCCTCTCAAAAAGGACCACTCATTCTAACTCTTTAAAAAGCTAGTCAACTAGACTCCTGCAGAAATTATAATAAACTCAGAAAATCAATTACAGTGAGTTGATCCTTCTGTATTTTCAAAGGTCCCTCATTTCAGACCTGGGGCTATGTGGTGCAAAGTCTTTGCACCACATTTTAACCCATTACACTCCCACAATGCTGAACTACACAAAACATTTAGTAGCATACCTTGTTATGCAGTTTTCCTTTGTGTTTATGGCAAGGTTTTTCTATAGGTTTCTGATATTAGAACATCATTGTTGTTCTGAGCTGGAGCATGCAATGGAGAGACCAAGAGGTGAGACTGGTCCCAGACAACTGGCCCGGCCCAAGCCAGGCTGGCCTTAGCAGCCTGACTTCCTGCCACCCAGGCTGCTTGGGGCTCTGGCCAGCAACAGTTGCCAGGGTGGCTGAAGTTGATGATTACAAAGCCACAGCTCATAGGTTAATAATTTTGTCTGGATTTCTATCAAGGCCAGGAATCCCGGTCGGCAGCAGGAAATTTTAAGAGATCAAGAGCAGTAGACAACAAAATCCATTCAGGGATGTTTTTAACAAAACAATCAAGGATTCAGCACTTCCCGGGGGGTGAGGACCAAAATGGAACATGACCAGCAGCCAGCATCACCTCTCCAGTCTTGCACGTCTGTTTTGAACCATGAGGAATAGTCTAAAAATAATGCCTGGACCTCACAGTATTGGTGTTTTTGCTGTTTACCCTTTTATGCTTTGGTCTTTTGAAAAACATCTCTGTAAGAGATGAGAGTTTCCTATCATTTATATTTATAGAGTCCTTTATTCTGAAGACGTCAAAGTGCCTACATCCATTTCTGAGAACTAAGTGGCAGGCCTTCCCTGGGGGAAAGGTGACTTAAGATGGGTTAGAAAGAGAGCCAGTGGAGGAATTAAATGAGAATATCTATCTCTGATAATTCAGGGTTTGTCTTGCTCAGTCACTCTGATCCTTCCTAGGAAAGAATAGCGGGGCTTCCCAGGTGGTATGGTAAAGAGCCTACCTGCCAATGCAGGAGACATAAGAGATGTGGGTTCTACCCCTGGGTGGGGAAGGTGCCTTGGAGGAGGGCATGGCAACCCACCCGAGTATTCTTGCCTAGAGAGTCCCATGGACAGAGGAGCCTGGCGATTTACAGTCCACAGAGTCGCACAGAGTTGGACATGACTGAAATGACTTAACCTTCAAGAAAGAATAGCATTTTCTCTTTGAGAAAGAGAAAATGGGGAGTAGTCCCTTCCTGGGTGCCTCCCTGCAACCCCCCACATCCTGCCTGAAACAGGGCCTCCAAGGAGCTGAGCCTGACTGGCATTTTGCTCCTAATGACTTCTCCCTTCTCTGATTTCTGAGGGTCCTCTTGTTGGCTGTGACCTAACATCTTCAAGTCATACTTCACACACATCTGCCAACATAGTCTTAGACCCCTTGGGCAGGAATCAAACCTGTGTATCTTTCCCAGTGCTTATGGTCCCTGATACAGCAGTAGGCTCTTCACAATAGCCAGCAAATCTGAGCTGAAGACAACCCTGGGGCAGCCAAACTGTGGCCCTGACAGACTGAAGGCCTGGCTTATAAGAACTGTGTGGCAGTTCTCTGCCTTATTATGTGATCCAAGAACAATCTCATCATTTTGCTGTGCTTCAATTAATTCATCCAAATTAACAATAAGGTATTGCAGAGAATTGTGAATAGTTACCAAGGGCTTCCATGGTGGCTCAGTGGTAGAGAATCTGCCTGCCATGCATGACACCCGGGTTCAATCCCTGGGTTGGGAGGATCCCCTGAAGAAGGAAATGGCAACCCACTTCAGTATTCTTTCCTGGAGAATTCCATAGACAGAGGAGCCTGGCAGGCTACAGTCCATGGGGTCACAAAGAGTTGGACACAACTGAGTGACTAACACTTTTTGAACTCCAAAGAAGCCCTCTGCCCAAACTAGAAGAGCCTCGTAAGTGTGGGATAATTGTTAAGTCGCTAAGTCATGTCTGACTCTCTGTGACCTTATGGGCTGTAGCATGCCAGGCTCCTCTGTCCTCCACTATCTCCTGGAGTTTGCTCAAATTCATGTCTGTTTAGTTGGTGATGCTAGCTAACCATCTCATCCTCTGCTATCTAATCTCTCATTCTCTTCGGTATAATTATGATATGTCAGTGTTCCTCAGTGGAGCAACAGACTAAAAAACTGTGGCTGAACGGAAACACCAGGTGGGATTTGGTGAAGATCCAGTACTTATTTAAGAACACAAATCACAGCCATGCGTCATGAGATGAGGAAAGCTCTACCCTCCTCAGGGACAGTTCACACTTCACATACCAGGGTTGTTTTTTTTTTTTTTTTTAATGAAAAACTCCTGACTGGAGGACATAAAATAAGGTGTGATCCAATCCCATTCCCATGCCAGCCAGCCTCAGAGTTCCAGCTCCTGGGCGTCTTGTCACCTCCAGAGTCCTGGTGGGGCTTCAGCAGGTGAAGAGTGCAGTCAGGCGGCTGCAGTTCAGTCACTCGGATATCCTGTGATCTGATCTTGCTTTCTGTGTTGATCCTCATGTGCCCAACAACCTACTCATTAACCTGGCTTCTGAAATGGTCATGAGGAAAATGAGTGAATATTTTCTATTGAAGAAGGAAGTGGTAAATTTACTCAGGAAAGGAGGGAATTTTGGAAAGGACTGGAGATGAAGTGTGACCAGAAGGAGAGGCAGAGCCAGTCTAGATAAAGACCTGGAGGACTGGAGGTCCCAAATGAAGCTGAGTGTGAAGGGCATCGGCTGAAGGTACCATGTCCCAGGCTCGTCACTCCGGCATGCCCTGCAGAAACCGTTGCCTGGAGTTGTGGAAGTAGCGCAAAGTAACCAAAACAGCTAATTAGGGAATCAGAAGTCATTCTCACCTGCTTTACACTTCTGCCCTCCCACTTGATTGCTTACTACATCTTGAGCAATCTTTTAATTTGCCTTGGTCCTAATTTTGGTGGTTAAGATGGTGGTTAGAATACACCTCTCTTTAGCAATAAGCAAATTTAGTGAAAAAATAAAGAATAATAACAAATACCATAAAGCACCTAGTAGTATTTTTGAAGAAAATGGATGTGATTGCAATAAAGAGTATCTTTTGTTGTTCAGTCGCTAATCGTGTCCAACTCTTTGCAACCCCATGAACTGCAGTATGCCAGGCTTCCCTGTCCTTCACTATCTCCCGGAGTTTGCTCAAACCCATGTCCATTGAGTCAGTGAAGCTATCCAACCATCTTGTCCTCTGTTGCCTCCTTCTCTTCTTTCCCAGCATCAGGGTCTTTTCCAGTGAGTCAGCTTTTTACAACAGGTGGCCAAAGTATTGGAGCTTCAGCTTCAGTATCAGTCCTTTCAATGAATATTCAGGACTGATTTCCTTTAGGATTGGATGGTTTGATCTCCTTGCTGTCCAGGGGACTCTCAAGAGTCTTCTCCAGCATCACAGTTCAAAAGCATAAATTCTTCGGCATTCAGCCCTCTTTATGGTCCAACTCTCCCATTCATACATGACTACAGGAAAAACCATAGCTTTGACTATATGGACCTTTGTTGGCAAAGTGATGGCTCCACTTTTTAATACACTGTCTAGGTTTGTCTTTATTGAGATATAAAATAATAATACAGATTTGAACAAATATCATGCTCCTGGATAAGAAAATATGAAAACATTAATTGTTCCCAAACTAACAAACAAATTTAATATAAGTTGTTTCGATATCCTCATAGCTGTTTCAGGAAAAAAAACAAATTCTGGAGTTATTAATATGTTTAAAATAAATCATTGACTTAAAAAATATGTACAAAGCAACACAAATATATGTATTATTTTACAAATCACATAAGAATAAACTATTAGAAGTTGGAGAGAAAGAGTAATTAATCTGAAAACAACCATATCAAAGGAAAGTTCATATTAATATAAAAGTTTAAATACAGAACAACCAAAAGCAGATGAAAAGAAAAACTTCATCAAATATTTGGAGGAAGGGTCGGCCCTTCATTCTGTGGGCTCATAAACTCAATGTTTTTTTATTGTTTCAGAGCTTGTCAAACCTCTGAATGCTGGCTTGAGCTGTCCAAATCCATAAAACCAAAGTTTGAGATCTAGCAACAATTTTTTAATTTGTAGTGTGACATGGACCTGTTAAGGATGTCCTTGTCCCACAGGATGCTAAATGGTGAGTGTGCAATCAGAGCAAGGAGAGGCTGGACCCAGGTCCAGTGTTTAATCCACAAGTGGCTGGACCACAGGGAAATAAGAATTACTGCACACAGGTGGCATCACGTTTCTTTGTTTTCCCAGGAAGTCATTAAACCTGCTTGAACACTCCTCCCCTGCCCTGGCCAGAAAGCCATTGCAATGTTGGCTCACCCTTTGGATCCTTGGATCATGTGAGAAGCCTAGAACACAGTTGGGTGATTTCTCTATCTCTCCGGAGGAGAGGAGCTGCTCTTTCAGTTCACACGTGCCATAACCACAAAGCAACTGTGCGCTCAGTCCAGCAAGAGGATTCTTTGGGATGCTCCCACTTCCCCTAACTCATTGTCATTTCAGAATCTCTCCTTCCAGCTCCTGTGGGTGGCTCAGTACCCAGTCTTTGCAATTCATTTTTCAAACGTGCCTCTTAGACTCACTTTTCCTTTTTTCAGCTTAAAAGATTGAAAAGGATCTATCCCAACCTTTTTGTCAAATTAGATCTCATCATCTGGTCCCACTAGAAGCAAGAGGCCTTGTCATTGTTAAATCTTCTGTAGGCGGTGACATTGTAACTTTTCCGAAACGAGATAGTTTTGAGAGTGGAATGGAGGCAAGTGAGAAGTATTAATAATAATGTTGAGAAAACAGGAGTAAACCAGGACCCCCCAACTCTTTGCATCACACTCACCATGAGCACCCCAACACTCTTACTTGTCTGGTCACTTTTTTTTCGGCTTCTCTGGCCAACCCACCTCTGCTTCTACTTCTGATGGTCATATTCTTTAGCTATGCTGATTCCTTTAATACTGTTCATTCTTTGCTGCCTCTATCCCTTCAGGCCGCATCTCAAATTTCTGTACTCACCAACTATGGGTTGGCTATTATAATGGAACTCTCAAAGGAAATCTTATTTGCAAGTTCCTGAGGGCTTCTTAGAATAGTTGTCTACCCATTTCTCTTTCCCTTCCCTTTCCCTTTCCTGTCCATCAGGGGGATTTATCTTACTAAAACAATCTGAAATTGTAGTATTATTTGAAATAATGCGGAAATAAAATCCCGTGAGCAATGCAAATGTTCCACAAGCAGAGAATGTTCAAAAAAAAAAAAAAACGCTGAAGGTATTAAAATAATTGGTTAATATGTCGGAAGGTGGTGATTTTGTAGAATTTGACAACATGGAAAATTTATAGGCTATAATGGTTAGTGAAAAATTAAGAAGGAGGTTATAAAGTTGTACCACATTGACTATAATTATATAAAAAATAATAAATATGTTAAAATGTCAGGGTGGAAAAAATGCCAAAATGGTAACAATAACTTTATTTTCATTGTGGGATTAGGGGGTGATTTTTTTCTCTCTCTTTCACTATTCTCCGATTCTTCTGGAATGTGGTTAATATAATGGAAACAATGCCCTCTCCCTCCCCTCTGCAGGAATTAAATGAGGTAATGATTATGAAGTGCTTTTCCTTTGTTTCTCCCCTCTCCATAACCTCATTGTATCCTTATGACCTTGTCCCGAAAGAGAGAGAATGGAGCTTGGGTGGATTCACTTGTTTGCAGAAGGTGTTCCCAGGGCAAGGCCTTCTCCAGTTTTCTCTCCTGTCCTCCAACTATGTCAACCTTGAACCACAAATGAAGTGCCCTGAGAACCTCACCAGACTTATCTTGGGGACCTCTGGCACCTACAAAGCGAAGCCTTCCATGTAACTTCCACAGAAACTTCAGCCCTGTCAAAACAGCTTTGTTATGTGACATTTTATTGGGAAAGGAAATGTCTTGAGAATTTTCTACAAGTTCACTCCTCTCCAACACACACTCAGGTTTCGGACCACCTTGGTGGTCTGGGCTCTCAGCTTATTGAACTGAATCCCTCTTCAGGTTCTGAAGTTATTCTGAATTTAGCCTCATCTTGATGTATGTTTTCCACTTCTCCAATTTTCTTTTCTTTTTTCTAAACCACTTGTGAAAAACAAAAGGGATGAGGATGAAGCATCTTTCCTCCATTAACTAATAGAACCCCCTCCCAAGAAAGTTTTGAGTAACGAATGTATACTGATAGCATGGAGAGGCCAGGATTCTGCTGTCAAGGAAATCCTGAGCACTGTTCTCAGACATTTTACCATGAGCCAACTAAACCCAGAAAACTAACCCTTAAATATATAAAACGAATCCTTAATATCTTCAGTTCAGTTCAGTTCAGTCACTTAGGCAGGGCCTGACTTCTCTAATATGAAAGGGCTTTTGAAATACAGCATCAATATTTATTTCAGCACAGCTTGTAATGGAGGCATTTTGATGTCCAGCAAGGCCTGGTTCAATAAGATATGGTTCATCCTAACAATAAAAAAATTCTAATAAGAAAAAATAAAGTGCAGAATAATGTGGGCAGTGATATGTTATATGAAAATGTATTTAGATGTGTATATTTGTAAATGTCCGTAGGATATTTCTACAAAGAGAGAGATGAAATCAGTAACATATACTCCTTTCTGAATGATGACTGGAAGATCAAAAGGCAGGAGAGAAAAGATGTTTGTATTTCTCTAGTATTTTTGGATTTTGTACCAATTAAAATATATATAGTTTTAGCATTTCCTTACATTTACAATTTGTTCTAGTAAATATAAATATATGTATGTATGTATCAATGTATATACATATTTCTATATACATATTAAATCTATGTTTACAGGGAAAAATTAAATGTACAATTGGTAGGAGTGCTGAGACTTTTCTATTTGTATGAATTCCCTCTTAGGATTAGTTTTCTTATTTTCATCTATCTGCATTAGAAAAGGAAATAATTTCCATGCCTGTATCTTTGGCAAGCCCTCTAACCTTACCTTCTTAAATTGCTTCAGGCTGCTGCAAACACAATCAAGGCTTGCTTTTTTTTCACTTTTCAGCTCCTCACTCTCCTGGGAGCCACTTTTAAAATTTTCTGGCTGAGAACTCACCCCACTTTTCCCTGCCCCACCTGCAAAAGGTGTAAGAAATCTAAAACACAAATACTGGAAAATTGATTTTTGATAAGACCTTAAGACATAATATTTACATAAAGTTTAGCTCCTGCAAAAGTGCCTCAAATATGCTGGATATTGAATGATAAGGCAAACGCAGCTTTCAGCAGCAAAGTCAAGGTGATCTAAAATCGTTTACACGTGGACAGATGAATTAATAAGAGGATGGTGTAAGTTATGAATTGCCCTTCCACGTTCAGGTGCAAGAAGCATCGTATTTCTTTATTTTTCTAAATCAAATTACATCTGGCTTCGAGCATCTATTCTCACTAACAGGGTTAGCAAGAAACCCAATACTAGCCATTCTTAGGACTCTCTCCTGTTACATTAAATCACAAATATCCTGGGGCTCACGAGTCCAGGGGGATGAGCAAAAGCTTCTGCTTAGCCTGTGTGTGTTTGGCATCATGGTCACTGCTGCATCCTCCTTGCTATGTGATTCCCCTGTCCCCTGTAGAGGACTGGGGCTTGGTGCGGGGTGGGAGGATGAGAGGAGCACAGAAATGCCTCTTATAACACATCATTTACCAGAGGGAGTATTTGCCACTATGGGGTCGCATAGAGTCAGACACGACTGAGTGACGGAAGGGAACGGAACGGAACGGACTCAGAAACAGCAGGATATAATTTGCAGCTTCTGTGCAGCAGTGAAGGCTCCCTGCCCTAGAGCCTGAGCTGCCCCCAGATCTCCATGTGTGTGGGGGTGGTGGCGACCACAAGTTCCCAGGGCTCACCTGTTCTTGCTGCCTGGGTGTCTTCCCTGCCTTGAGAACCCTATCTTCCCTCTTTTACTCTTATACAAAAATCGAGATTTCTCCTGGTAGTCCAGCTTTTCAATGCAAAAGCTTGGGTCTTCAAGGCTGCTGTCCTACCTCTTGAAATTAGGGACTTGGATCTTAAAGTCTTAGGAGAACAGTGTGTGCTTCTTTGAGCAGCTTGTTGATGCTTTCCCAAGTGAGTTGACAGTGACAGTACCTTCATCACAACCTGCAGCGCTGATTTCCTCGCTTCCCTACACTGGCCTCTCAAAACTCAAAACGCAGTGCTTCTCTAGGAGAGTGAAGCTCGGGTTGTCTGCCCTGTATGTTCCTCTCCTCCTCTGGGTCTCCAAGGTCTGTCACTCTGCGTTGCACAAAATGCCTGGCTCCAAAGTTCCTGGCATGTGTAAGCCACCTGGGACGAGCAGGTTTTATGGCTCACCTTTGGGGCAGTGACTCCCCTCTGCTCTTAATTCTCCTGTGCTGGTTCCCTCTGTCCCAGGGATTGGGTGCCTGCAGGGTTTTTGGAAGCTTTCACTCAGGGCTTTGTAATATCTGACTCTACCTGGGCTTTTGCAGAGTCTATAGAAAAGTGGTTCTTAAACACTGATTATGTTAAAGAAACATCTGTCTGGGGTGCTTAAAAATGCAGTCTCTGAGTGACCAAGACAGTAAAAGATGACTTTTAACCACCCCCATAGTTAATTATAATGCAGCTGGTATCTGAGCTCTCCCTGAGAAACATTTTTTACATTTCCAAAAAGACAAGTCTGTCCTCAAGTTTACTCCGTCTAGAATCTCCACTCATTTTTTCCACTGGCATTTCAATGACTAGAAAGTGGCTAAGTGGGCCCACTGATTAGCACTGATTAATTACAGTGCGGTGGGCACTTCTGTTTGTTTCTGACTACCATGATATGCTGTGAGGTCTCCAGCACTCCACAGTAGGCTCTGAGCCCCCAGCTCCTGGCAGAGTGTTTTTTTGATGGCTGAAATGATGAACAGAAGGCAGATGGGTGGATGGATGAATGGACAGAGGAATTAACTCTAAGGTGCACTGAAAACTAGAAAATGAGAAACTGAAAAAAATAAGGAGCTAGCATTCTGAAGAGAATTTTAGAGATCATTTCCTCACAGAGTTGCAATTTGCTTTCTTAAATAGTGTATTTTAGATGATAAAGAATAATATTTGTAACAATTTATATAATAAGAATGTGTAACTTAATAACCTGTCTTGCCCCCCGGACTCATACCACCTGGTGACTGATGTTAATATTTTGTTAACTGATGTTAATATGTCTCCACATTTTTCTTAGTGGTCATAAAACTCACATAAAAATATACAGGATATTTTATTTAGTAAAAAACAAAAGCATAAGTGAGGACTTATTATTTTCATTTGTTTCTGTCAATTAATATTTAATAAATGGACTTCTGTCATCTACAGTGCATCCTGGGCAACTCTCTAGATTAATCAAAATAGATTTTATTTTTCAAAAATTAGTTCACATACTCCAAGATACAGATACTCGATAACTAAGTCTTGAGTCTCTTCTTGTTATTTTCACTCTTCCTCCCACTCCTCCAATCTTGCAAAATCTTTGTACTCTCCAAGTTCAAATGGTGACTTTGTGCAATTAGGAAAAGGCATCTCTCAAGACATTTTATAGTTGGGAAACTGTCATAAAATACATATAAACTCATGGTGGTTGACTGGGAAATGGTGCAGTGGCTGTCGCTCTCACAACATATTTGTGTCTTTATGGCATAAGATCAGATCCCTGGCCAATGTATATGTATACTTTAAATTTTAATAGCTCTGTCAAGTTATATTCAAAGAAAGTTGTAATACTACAATGCGTGCAGCACATACTTAATAACATGAATTTCTAATTTGAAGACAAATGCTTCAAAAATAGCTTTATTGTTTCATTGTAAAGTGATAAAGGTTCATTGTTAAAAGTCCCCAGAGTCCCAATAGCTTAAGAACAGCCATTGTCAACACTCAGATCAGCATTTGTTCAGGTATTCCTTTGTGACTATTGACACATTGCCAATGTTTTTACATGAGTGGAATCATGATAAACAGTTGTTGTTTGACCTGCTTTGTCAGCTCAGGGGTCTGTTGGGAACTGCTTTCCGGGCCAACAAATGGAGATGTGTACCATCATTTTCTGGGGATACGTGTGTTCTTTCCACCCTCACTTCTGAGTACATGCATTATTTCCCATCCTCACTTTCCAGGGGACATGTGTTTTTACCTATCCTCACTTCCACCCATTGGAGGTTCTATATTTTGGATTTGTTTTTTTAACAGTTTAAAAATAATTTAATTTGAAAATATCTAAAAGTATTTACTTTTGTTTATAAATGTGAACTTATTGTTCACTGCCAATGTTTGGGTTTGGGGATTTTTTTTTAAAATGTTGGTTATGTTATGCTTTGTTGATTTTCTTTTGGTTTCTATTTTTGTAATATGGCCTATGTCTTATTATTTATTTTTTGAAAGAGCGTCTTTTTAGTTTTGCATTTATAATGTTAACCTTAAATTAACCATTAAATTTTTTAGTAAAGTTCTTAAACATTTTGTTCACTCTATCAATAATAGATTCCACTCAAGATGAGAAAATAAGTAATTTTTCACTCACTGCCTCTCACGCCCCAATTGTTTCATTCCATATTCTGGACGTTTGACTGTATTGTACTATTGTAAATTATTAATATTTTTACATTAGGGGTGTTCTTTTTAACAATGATAAATTCCCTATTCTGCTTTGGGGTTATAGTTACCTAAGTTATTTGTATTTAGTTCTATTTATTTTTCCTTATTAAGGAAATAGTGATTTATTTAATAAACCACACATATTTAAACATACAATATGATATGTCTGTGAAACTATCCCCACAATCAAGACAATGAGCATATGCATCACCCAGAAAAGTTTCCTTGAAATCAAAGCTTAGTAATCTCTCCTTCTTACGCTTCTCTGATCCCATTCTTCTTATAGCTACTGATCTCTTTCCTATCAGTATAGATTAGTTTGCAACTTCCAGATTTTATATAAATGGAGCCATTTAGTATGTATGCTTTCTGGCTTCTTTCACAGCATAATTATTTTTGAGATTTGTTTACATGTATATCAGTAGTTAACTTCTACTTATTTCTGAGTATATCCCATTATATAGATATAACACTACTCATTCTCTTGTTGATGGGCGTTTGGGTCTTTCTCAGTATTAGGTTATTACAAATGAAGCCTCTAGGAACATTTCTGGACAAGTCTTTGTATAGACACATGCTTTCATTTTTCTTGAATAAATACCTAGAAGTAGAATGGGTACTGGAGAAGGCAATGGCACCCCACTCCAGTACTCTTGCCTGGAAAATCCCATGGATGGAGGAGCCTGGTGGGCTGCAGTCCATGGGGTTGGAAAGAGTCGGACATGACTGAGCGACTTCACTTTCACTTTCCTGCATTGGAGAAGGAAATGGCAACCCACTCCAGTGTTCTTTCTTGCCTGGAGAGTCCCAGGGACCGGGGAGCCTGGTGGGCTGCCCGTCTATGGGGTCGCACAGAGTCGGACACGACTGACGTGACTTAGCAGCAGCAGCAGAATGGGTTCATATAGTAGATGTGTTTTAACTTTTTAAGAACGCCCCAAAGTATTCCCCAGAGTGGTTGTACCATTTTATAGTACCGACAACAGTGTCTAAGAACACTTGGTATCTTTTTAATTTCAGGGATTCTAATAGGTGTTTAGTGGCCTCCTTGTGATTTTACTTCACCTTTCACAAATATCTAATGATGCTGAATATTTTTCATGTGCTTGTTTGCCATCCATATGTCTTCTTTGGTAAGATATCTGTTGAAATATTTTGCTCATTTTAATTGGTTTGGTTGTTATTAATGAGTTTTGAGAATTCTTTGTGTATTTTAGGTACAAGTACTTTATTAATATGCAAACATTTTCTCCCATGATTTGTCTTTTAATTCTCTTAATAGTGCATTTGGAAAGACAGAAATTCTTAATTTTGATAAAATCCAATTGATCAATATTTTTTATGGACCACTTTTTGCTGTCATATCAAGCTGCCTTTGCCAAACTTAGTCACTGAGGTTTTCTCCCGTTTTCTCTACAATGTGCGGTGTTTAGTCATTCAGTCATGTTCGACTCTTTGCGACCCCATGGACTGCAGTACGCCAGGCTCCTCTGTCCATGGGGTTTCGTCAGGCAAGAATACTGGAGTGGGTTGCCATGCCCTCCTCCAGGGGATCTTCCCAATCCAGGGATAGAACCCAGGTTTCCTGCATTGTAGGCAGATTCTTTACCAGCTGAGCTACCAGGGAAGCCCAGAAATAGCATAGTTTAATGTTTATATTTATGTCTATGATTCATTTAAGATATTTTTTGTATATGATATGGGTTTAAGGTATGGGTTTAAGGTTGTTTTAAAATATGGATGATCACTTCAACATTATTTGTTGAAAAGATTATCCATTCTCTGCTAAATTTCTTTGCACTTTTGTTGAACTTGTTCATAAATGCATGGGGCTATTTTTGGGCCCGAGATTTTGATCAATTGACCAATTTGTCTTTATGCCGGTAACACACTATCTTGATTACTGTATCTCGATAGGTCCTGAAATCAGGTAATATTACATCTGCAATCTTATTGTCATTTTTGCAAGTTGTTTGGGCTTTTCTAGGTCCTTTGCATTTCCACATGAACTTTAGATGAGTTTGCTAACCACTACAAAAAATTTCTCCTTGCATTTTGATTAGGATTGCATGGGATCTGTAGACAAATTTGGGGAAAATTGTCTTAATAATATTGATCCTCAGAGCTAGGTACACAATATTTCTCTCTGTTTATTTAGATCTTTAAAAATGCTCTCAACATCATTTTGTAGATTTTAACATATCCTTATGTAGTTCATATTTCCTGTTGTTCTTATAATATTAATTAAAACATTTTATTTTGAAAATTTAATTGTTAGCATATAGAAACAATTTGATTTTTGTTATTGGTCTTACATCCTGCAACCATGATAATTTCATGTATTAGCTCTAGTAGCTTTTTATAGACTCTATAGTATTTTATAAGTGTCACCAGCACATAAGTATGACTTTACGTCTTTTCTTCCTATCTGGATGCCTTATGTAATTTTTTCCTTGCCTCTTCGAGAACTTTGATTTCAGTGCAGAATTTTA